>NW_028258316.1:21075000-21375000 GCF_053883595.1 Heterocephalus glaber
TATGCTGAGGAGCAAGAAGAGAATCAGCTGAATGCTGAATGGGACATGTTCATGAGGTGGCCTTGCTTTATAACAGCTTACCAGGGTCTCATGAGAACCTCATTAATCTCTTCCAAAGTTGGTGCCTGAATGACCTAATTACCCTCTGCTAAGCCCCACCTCTTAAAAGTCCCACCACCTCTCAACACCACCATATTGGAGACCAAGCTTCCAGCACATGGACCTTGTGTGACACACTCGAACTACAACATTATGCAACTTGTTTTGGTCACACATGCAGGCAGGATTCAAGTCCAGGCCCTCTTTGCATGTTTCTGCTAAGGCTCTTGAGCCTGTGCCATCCCTACAAGCAGATCTGCTGGCCCAGTGAGCCCAGAGACATGCAGAGCAGAGTTGCCCACCAAATCACAGACTTGTTGTGAGAAGAGCTGCTCGGCCCAATTTAGCCAGACCAGGCAACCCTCCTCCCCTGGCCAGCAGAGGGAGCAGTTGTCATAAATCATTGTATTTAAGTTCCTGAGGTTTGAACAGGTTTGTTACACAGCAGTAGCTAACTGATACTTTAGCCTTTATTGCTAAAGTCCTTCCATAGCTAAGCTTGTATATTGAATCTAGCTAAATTTCTCTAATTGCTAGGTTCCTAAATGAAAGGATGGTTGTTATCCTTTCCAGGGGTATTTGTAAAAGGTTAAGAAAAGCAGTGCTTGATGGCTTCTGAGGTTCTCTGGTTTGGGTGTTTGAAGTCTGTTGACCCAAAAGCCACCTCATGCCTCCCTCTCCCAGGGAATGAGGACCTTAGAACCACCAAGTAGATCCAGGGAAGATGGAGTACAGAGGGGTTATCCTTTGGTGCTATCATTTTCCATATGCACCAGAGGGACAGCAGAAAGGGGCAGATGGCCTGAGACCTCAGCTGCAGATCCAGCTCTGCAACGTATATGGTGGTTTTGTACCTGCCTTGTAAGGTTTGACTTTGTGCAAGTTGTTTCACCTCCCTGACCTCAGTTCCCCATCTCTGTAAGAGACTCACAGTGAGACCCGGGTACAAGAAAGTGTGTAATGGGCTGGCATAGCCAATGGTGTTTGTTATCATAATATGGCACAACTAGTTAGTCTCCAAAGATCAGTCGGTCTCAAAATAGCAATCAGTTACTTTGAATACCATAAATATTTTTCTGCTTCTGCATCGTTTCAAGCATCCCCTTTGATTTTACAGTCGCATTTACAAGAGAGTTATTTACAGTGCAAAGGGATAGGATGGCCTGCCTCCTTGAAATGTTTCACAAATTTTCTCTGCTTCCTGTTAAGATATTAGCGCCCAGTAATTGTCGCTGTATATAAATGTGAAGCGTCGGCAGCAAATACGCGCCCCATAGTAATTGTGAGTTGTCTTGACGCTAATTACATAGGGGAGCCTGTTTAATTGCCAGTTAAATTGACTGTGTGTGTTTTCTCTAATCTGTGTTTCCGGGCAAGTTGGATGACATCAGCTCATCGTTGGACTGCGTGTGAATTTGGAAGATCCCCAGAGGCCACAGTGGGAGAAAGAGAGGCTGTGGAAGGCAGGTGGAGCGCGCCAATGCACAGTTCAGTGTTTGTCCCCATAGGATCCGGACTGGGGTCCCCTGGCAGATGAGGAAAGTAAGGTTCCTCTTTCAGAGCCAACCTGGACAGAACTTGAGGGCGGCATGGCGTGGGAATGATACCTGGAACTTAGCTCAGCTGAGGCCCGTGGATGTCACCCAGTGCCATCACAGCTACCCAAACTGTCTGCCCCCTGCAGGTCTCTTCCGGGTCTCTGCTCATGCCTGTGCTTCTGTCTGCTGTGTGGGTCTCAGTCCTCCCTTCCACACCCTTCTCACTCCACTTCTGGGCTGCACCCAATGCCCAGCTACAAGGCCACACTTCCATGCAGCCCATCTTGACTTCCCTGTCAGAAGAGGTCCCCTCCAGACCAGTCCCCCAGCTCTCCTCTGTGTTCTCTAGCAGCTCCACTCATTTCCCTCTTGTACATGAACTAATCAAGACCAGACCCTGAGTCTCTGAAGACAGGCCATGCCTCATACAGAGGGATACTTAGTAACAGGGGGCAAAAGTCAAAGAGAAGACGGGAGAGAGAAGAAGAGAGGAGGAAGAGAAGGAGAAAGAAGGGCAGGCAACAGCAAAGGAAGAAAGAAAGGGAGGAGGAAGGCAAACTGAGAAATCACTGTAGTGGCTAATTTCTTTTTCTTTGGTGGTACTGGGGATTGAACCCAGGGCCTTTGCACTGAGCTATATCCCCAGGCTTCTTTTTATTTTATTTTATTTTTAAAATTTTGAGACAGGGCCTTGCTATTTTGCTAAGTTGCCCAGGCTGGGCTCAAACTTTCCATCTTCCTACTTCAGCCACCTGGAATGCTGGGATAACAGGCACACACCACTATGCCCGGCTGAGCTAACACTTCTTAAGTGTTGATGTGCACGCATACATACCCAAATATTTCATCCTCGCCAGTGTATTTAATCTGCCCCACAATCCTGAGGTAGGTACCAGTCTTCCCCATTACCCAGATGAAGAAACTGAGGACCTCGAGAGGGTAAGCAACTTGCTAACAAGGCCTTAAGTGATAGATCCTGGAGTCCAACTTTCAAGCCCTCAGCTGAGTTGTCTTAAAGGAAGGGAGGGAGGAGGGGGAAGGGGCGGAGGAGGGAGAGAGACAGGAGTGTTGAATTCCATAGCATGAGTTCTCCTGATGTTTAAAAACCTCTCCAGCCTTCCATCCACGCTTTCTCCTTAGCTCAAAAGCTAAATTAGAGTGGATTGCACTCTCCTCACTTTAGTAATTTAGATAAAAGTAAAATTTTGTCTGAGAGCAGAAGCAATTACAGTGCGGGTTTTGTGATTAACTTGATTAACACTGTTTCACTCCAAAAGTGATCCCCCACCCCTTACTGGCGGGCTGTAATCAGAGCCCCGTCTTTCAACTATGCTACAGCTGCTCCTTCCCCCGACTCGCTCCCCAAAAAGGGTTTTGACATAAATACTTATTAGGGAGGACTCCAGTCTCTGGTTGAACAGTTGAGCAAAGAGGAGGAAAATGTCTCTCTCCCCATTAGCATCTGTAGCCGATTAAAAGGCTGTCACCCGCTACCCCGGTTACTGACAAAGATCCCAATTATGCAGCAATGAAATATACATACGTGATACAGGAGGGTTTATACATTTTTAATTTTTTTCAAAGAGAAAACTCTAATTAGAGATTTTATTTCTTTAAGAGGAAAATGATATGTGGTTTCAAGAGGGTTTATTTGGAGTTATTGTTGGGCAATTGTGAATCCTTCTAATGCCAGGTCTGGGCTCCTAAGCAAGGAGCCGAAGCTGAGTGGCCCCTCACTGTCTACTCTGCCCATCGCGCTCCTCTGGGCTGCTGGTATTCAGCTTCTTCCTGGTTCCCTCTCTCCCTGATCACGATCATGCTGACAGCAGCTGCTACTCCTGGAATCCCACTGCCGACAGGAATTACTACTGCCCTGTTGTAGCAGATAAAGAAAAGAGCTCCAAGGGGTCAGGCCACCTGACCAAGGTCACACAGCTACACAGTGGCAGATCTGGATTCGAATCCAAGCATACTGGCCCGAGTCCCGGCCACCTCTCCTTTGCTGTGCAGATGCCTGGAGATGACAGAAGGGCATGGAGAGAGGCCACCCCCACCCACTCAGCAGCTGCAGACACTCAGGGCCCAGGAGGGAAAGAGAGGCCTGCTTCCCAGCCTCTCCCTGCCCTGCTGGGTCCAGCTGGCTCCACTGAAGATCCTATGTGCCAATCTCTGGGATTTGCTTTTTCTATATTGGGACCCCAGTGTGGTTGAGCAAAAGCCAAGGATGAGGCTTCTTTTCCTAAGAACCAGGCTTTTCCTAAAGAAGCATGCCAGTTTCTAGGTCATCTCTAGAGCCTTCCTAGGATCCTCACTATGTGTACAAAGATCCCAAATCCTATGACTTCCCCTCTTTGATGTCTCTGTAGCTTCTCAAGACCTTTGGACCGAAATCAAGTTCTTGCAAAGTCTGTGCCATCCGTGGGCTAGGGTTTTGTGGTTTACACCCATCACCTCCCATTTACTCTCCACATGGGCAATGGGATCTGGAAATTGAAATTCTTCTACTGCCTCTGTTACTCCCAGGTTTAGTGACAGGCAAACCACAAATGATGTCATGGTTTTATTGTTGAGAGTTCTCTAGGACCAGATTGGGCCCGTGTCCCAGCTCAGCCCTCTGTCAGCTGGGTGACCTCAAACAGGTTCCCCAACCTGTCTGGGCCTCAGTTTCCCCCTCTATAAAGTGAGAATAAGATGCAGGCCTACTAGGGCTGAAGTTTAAAGGTTACTTGTTGAAAACACATAGATAGTCGCATAATAAACCCTCAGCATTAGTGTGTGTGACACATTCATAGTGGAATCATAAAAAACAGTCCTTGTGTAGGTTAACACTAGTGACCTATCAGCAATTTAATATGTTCCAACCTAGTATCTGTTGAGTGTGCACTGTGGGCAGGTGCCAGGCTCTGCTGGCACCAGCTGGAGAAGCTCATGTCATTATGGGCACCAGGAGGGGTAGGTCCTACAGCTGGCAGAGGGCAGAGCAGTGATTCAGACAAGGCCTGCCTGGCTCGCTGTCTCCTGGACACACGGACGGGCACTTGACAGCCTGAGCCACGTCTCAAATCCAGCTGTCTCCTTTGCACCTCCATCCTCAGGGCCAGATGAGGCCACCAGCCTCCAAGGGGAGAGACGGAGGCTGGGGAGTCCACCTTCTCCCTCTGTGACCCGCCGACCTGGAAGGGCTCACAGGGGTCCACCTCTGGTCTCATCGGCCCCCTCCCGTCCAGCCCTCCGCTGGCCGCCTGATTTCCCATCCTGTGCCACCCGCCTCCTTCCTGCCTCTCCCGGGGCGGGCTTGGGCCTGGCACCACTCCAGAATGGCTTAATCAGAACAAATCCTGAGAAAGCACATGTATTATTTATTCCTGCAAAGGTTAAATAATTTGATGAATTTCTCAGGACGCTGCTGGAATGCTGATGGCCTGTTAGAAAAACACACACACACACACACACACAGGCAAACACAAACACACACACAAAAAACACAACAAATCTCTCTCCACACATGCGTGTGCATGCATGCGTGCATGCACACACACACACACACACACACACACACACACACGGCAGCCATTGCCACTTGTCCTATGTTGGCTCACACAGGAGGCAGCCCTGGGTGACACTGGCACTCGGGCCCAGGAGGGGACATAGATTTCCTACTGGCTGACTGGAGGGGACAGTTCCTGCCCCCTGGCCTCTCTGGCATGACGTTTCTTCTGGAGCTCCTGAGGCCTTTGATTCTGCCCAGGGCCAAGAAAGCCCTTGATTTACAGGGCCAGATGAAGGCCGTGCTTTGAATGGACTTGTTTAGGAAGCTCCTTCCACTTGGAGCTCTGGGTGCGGCGGCATCAAGGAAGAGGCACAAGGAGAAGGCCCCTGCCTGGGGACCAGGGTGACTGGGCCTTTATAGCCGTCACAGCAGCTTGGCTGACCTAAGCCGAGTGAGGAGGCCAGAACGCAAGGCACGTGGTAGCAGATAAGGGGCGTCTGCCTTCTCTGCCTCCTCCCCTTCCTTCTCTTCCTCTTTTCCCCTCTCTGCTTCCTCCTTTTGCCCTTCCCTTTCTTCCTTTTCCTTTCCCCTCCCTCTTCCTCTCCTTCTTCCTCTTCCTCACCGTCATAATAGCTGACACTCATATCTCGCCCTTTTCTGTGCCAAGCCCAGGGCTGAGTTTTTTACCTACCTCACATCCTGAGATCCTCCCTCAGCCCCAGGAAGCCGGGTACTTGCATTTAAATCTCCAGCTTGGAGATAAATGGACTAGAGAGGTCCTGAGAGTTGCCAAAGGGCATAGCAACATCCAGCAGGGCCAGGGTTTGAGCCTCTATCTGGGCACTGGGCCTGTCATCTCTCTGTCACCATCCCTCCTGGGGAAGAGGTGAAGACCAAGGAGATTTGTGCCTATCTGTGTGTCTTTGGAGCAGGGCCTGGTGCACACCCGCTCTCACAGTGCTTCTGACCGTGGTTCTCTGGCCAGGGCCCTAGCCAGCAGCTGCACCCCACAGATGTGGACCGTGCACCCACTTGACCCAAGCTTTTTGTCAGGTTGGTTCTTTCCATCTAAATCTCCTGACCATCTGGTTTACAGACAGGGAAACCGATGTGGACGCAGAGAGGTCTGGTGTGTGTTCTGTGGCCGCAGAACACCCCTAGAGAGGCAGCAATGCTGAGGGGAAGGGCACAGCTCTTGGTGGGATATTTGGGGTCAGGCAGCTATGGAGTTGATTCCAGGCTTTGTCACTCAGCTGGGTGAGGTGTTGTATTTAAGCTCCAATAGCTTCAATTTCTCCATCTGTAAAATGTTAATAATTTTTACTTTATTTTTTATTTTTTTGAGACCAGGTCTCACTACATAGTTGAGGCTGGCCTTGAACTCACTATGTAGCCCAGGCTGGCTTTGAACTCCCAAGTGCTGAGTTTATAGGTGTGTGCCACCTCACCAGGCTCAGATGGGGATACTTATAGCCCATCCTTCCTAAGATAAGACCCTTATGCAGCAGAGGAGGTGGTCATGAATAGCATGAATAGCAAAGGTGGTCATGAAGAGCAAAGCTGACGAGTGGGAGGAGGGCCCGGGGCTAGGAAAGAGCCAATCTCAAAAAGTGTGAGCTGGCTTTGCTTCTCCCTAGCTGAATGACCTTGAGCCTGTGCCTCAGTTTCCTTATCTGGAAAAATGAAGACAATGATGGTATCTGTCTTGTGGGTTTGTTATGATTTGATATGTATAGAATTCATACAACACTACCGGCACATAGTAAAAATTAAAGATATTGGCTATTGTTGTTTGAGAACCAAGAAAGTGTGACTCACGTCCGGGGGGAGCCTTCATCTCCTTAGGCACACTTTCATAATTTAAAACATTTTCATTAACTCATATCACTTGCTGGTATGAGATGGGTCCCTGCCAGAGGTCAGGCGCCCCTTGCGTACATCTCCCCTCCCTCTGCACCTCACCCTTGGCACGCTCTGGCCAGAGGCAGAGCTCAGCCCCGGGGGCAGATCCCCCACAAGCCCCTTGGGTCCACTTGTCATGGCCTGGGGCCTCGGGTGAGAAGTTCCATTGGAGAGACATCATGCTGTTCCCCCTTTTTAATTACTGCTTCCTTAATTGAGTCACAAGTGGTGTTTGTGTTGCCATCAAACCCACAAGGACCTCGTTGTTTATGTGAATGACTCTCAGTGGAGCGACAGCTCTGAAATGTGAGATGTTCTGTTTGTACCGTTTAACAAAGTGGTGGGTATTGGCTACAGCTTTCCTTCTCAATGCATGGCCTGGGTGCTAATAAAGGGGCTGGTGTTCCCTTTGCAAAGAATGACATGAAACATAGAACAAAACCCTAGCGTCACAGGACCTGGCCAGGGGACATCGGAGGCACAGAGGGTCTCACACCTCTTACTCCCAAGTTCTGAGAGACGGTGACCCTTATATCTTATAGGGCACCTCATTCCCTGCTAAGGCTGCCAGCTGGAGCTGTCATACCACTCTTCCTCATGCATTAAACTCAACTCACTGCTTCGCTGATGCTGATGCTGGCCAGAGTAGTCACGACTGGACGGGCAGCTGGAATGGGAGACGGTGGGAGGGGAGGAATCATGACACTCTGACACTTCAGGCTGTCTTCCTCTTGTCCAGTTAAGCCAACAGCCACATGGAGAGACTTTCCCTGGGGGCGGGCTTGTGCTGACAGCTACAGAGAGGCCAAGTGAGGTTCTAATTGGCTTTGTCATTGGGCAGTTTGCACCCCAGCTGGCATAGGCTGCTGACGTAGAAAACAGTGGTATTTCTGGAGAGAAGACAGAGTCAGAGCTGGCGGTACATATCCTGCATGCAGCCAGGGAAGGGTGCAGTCCAGGAAGTCTTCATGAAGGAGGAGGGGGGTCACGTGAGCAGGAAGTAGGAAAATGAGAGGAGGAGGAGCAAAAGGAATGGGCCACATCTGTCCTCAGTGCCTCTAAGCAGCCACACCTGGCCAGTCCCCTGCTTCCACCTCCCCAACACCTTGGCCAGGCACGAGCTGGGGAAGAAGCTATGCCTGGGGAGCTTCCCACTTATTTATTTTTTTTTCTAGCTTATGAAAAGATAATTCAGGAGACATTATTTCAATCAGACCCCTGCACAGTTTAGGAATGCAAATGCTTCCTCTATTAAAAAGGTGTGGAATAATTAGGATGCTGATGAAGACGGGGGGCAACATTACCCAATGTTCCATGCTTTTCCCGGCCTCTGTATCCCCAAGTGACAAATTAGCACGAAACAGAACAACGGCTGCTATACTTAGGACACATTTAGCTCAAATCAGAAGTGAGATTTTTAAGAATACAAAGGTCTTTATGTTTTGACCTTGTAATGATTTGGGATGATGGGGAGAGCACCCGCATCTGATCCAAGGCAGAGCAGCCAGCACTGCACTGTGGGGAGGGCTATGGTTTCTAATCCTGTGGATTTGTGATGTGACCTTGGGATACCACCTCCTATTTGGGGACAGAAAAGGGTGAACCTTGCTGAATAGGGAGAAACAAGGTAACTATAAAAAACTATAGCTATAAAACTATAAAAATATGAGTAATTAACATTCTCTAAACACTTCTATTCAGTGGCACTATTCAAGAATTCATTTAAGCCGCAGGACAATCGCCCTGAGGTAGGTACCATTCTTATCCCCATTTTAAAGATGAAGAAACTGAGGCTCAGAGTGGGTAAGTGGCCTGACAGATGGTAGAACAGAAACTTGAACTCACACGTAAATATGGGTGGCACCTGCCATCCTGGTGTTCAAGCTGGAGTGGAATCTGGAAACTGTGAGGACAAAGAGATCCTCCCAGAAGATGGAGTTCAGGCTCAGCCCAGGGAGGTCCTTGAAGAGCACCTGCTGCAGGTAGGATTGTCTCTCCCAGAAGATGTTGAAGCCCAGAGCCCCAGGTCCCGTGCATAAGGTCTCTGAAGATGAATAAGACGAGGTCGTTAGAGTGGGTCCTAATTCAACATGATTGTGTTCTGATTAAAAAAAAAGAGGGGAGAGAGATTTGCACACAGATAGAGAGAAGATGACGGGAAGACACAGGCAGAATGAACTCTACAAGCCAAGAAATACTCAGAGCTACCTGAATCTAGGAAAGCAAAATAGAACAGAGTCTCCCTATCAGAATCCAGAAGGAACCAGCCATCCTGACACCTTGGTTCCAGCCTCCAGAAAGTCAGATAATACATTGCTGTGTTTCTGTTTAAGACACTCCATTATAGTACTTTGTTCTGGCAACCCCAGGAAGCTGATGCTATGGGGAGAAGACTGGGTCTCAGTGGCCTAGGGAATAGGGAGCCATTTCAGATTTCTGAGTGAGGGACTCACATGTGAATGTTATTTTACAAAGCTCACTCTGGGGGTATTTATATTGGGGGTCCTGAAGAGCAGAAGAACTCTCTTTATCATGTGAAAGCTGATGGAAAACTGCCTAGGGGCTGTGTGGGGCTGGGGGTGCCCAGGGCAGGAATTCCACAAAGGCTAATAGGAAAGGGACAGTTCCTCTTTTAGGGCTGCAGTAGTAATGAAGTTAAATAACTTTATTCACTAAATCAATTGCCCCTTTTATCACTTCATCCCTAGGGAAGACTGAAATGCTGAGTTAATATCTAAAAAGAAGAAGAAAAAAAGAAGAAGGAGGAGGAGGAGGAGAAGGAGATGGAGAAGAAGAAGAAGAAGAAGAAGAGGAGGAGGAAGAGGAAGAAGAAGAGGAAGAAGAAGAAGAGGAAGAGGAAGAAGAGGAAGAGGAAGAAGACGAAGAAGGGGAAAAAGAGGAAGAAGAAGAAGAGGAAGGAGAAGAAGAAGAAGAAGAAGAAGAAGAAGAAGAAGAAGAAGAAGAAGAAGAAGAAGAAGAAGAAGAAGAAGAAGAAGGGGAAGAAGAGAACAGAATTCAGGGATCAAACAATGTTTTTGATGAGGGAAGTGTTATTTCTACTCAACCGAGACATCAAAGCCTGTGGCTGGTGCTTTTTAGGTAATGTAAAAGTGGGCTCCAAGTAGTGTTTGAATATCCATCCCTCTACTTCCCCTAGGGACCACAGCAGCCTCTCCTAGAGCAGAACTTCAGTGGTGTCCCTAGCTGGCATCCTCCCCTGAAGGGGGTGGGGTGGGGTGGGTCCCAGGAATGCAGCATTTGAGTAAATATGGCTTAAATTTCTCTTTGCATTAGCAGCCCAAGCATTCAAGTTCATTGTCCTAGACAGAGCATGCGTTTTTGTAGATTAAATTGGCTAAAAGCCACAGAGACAGTTCAACTATGAGTTGACAGCTCTATTCACACAAATAGCCCTTGAGTCCAGAGACATCTCCACTGTGGCGGTTACCTACTGAGTGAGTTATTAAATTGAAAGTCACCCATCAAGTAAGTTCCTGAAAAGCAGATTCTATTTATTCATTGATCCCTATTATTTCTAATTAGATTATGTTTCTAATCTACTTGTAATAGTTAATTTTTGCTGTGTAACAATCTCCCCAAGCATAGTGGCTTGAAGCAACAATCATCTTGTTACAGTTTACAAGTTCTGTGTGTCAAGCACACAGTTCTTCAACCAGCTATCTGGTGGCTGGTTGGGGTCTGGCAGGGCTGAGGTGGCCTCATTCACACACAGGATGGCTAGAGGGATGGAGGAAATGAGTGCCTTATCTCTCCTCTTGCAGCAGGCTAGACCATGATCAGGGGCAGGGTTCTCAAGTACACTTTCAGGCCTCTGCTCTGGTACCTTTGCCAATGCCTCATTGGCCAAAGCAAATCACATGACCACATCTGTCACAGACACAGACTGCATCTCTAGATGGGAGGAGAGGTAAGGTCACTTCCAGAATGAGCATGCTTTCAGGGATAGTATGGATTTTGGTTAATTTTTTAACATACCATATTTCTCCTCCTCTTATCAGAGCAAATTAAGGAGGCTGTCAGATGTTTTAACATACCATGTCAGGCACTGTACTAGGTTTTTAATAATTTATATCTTTTCTTGGACCTTTGCCCTGAGCTACATCTCCATCCTTGTTCAATTTTTTTTTTTTAATTTGAGACAAGGTCTATCTAAGTTGCTAAATTGCACATGCTAGTCTCAAACTTGTGATCCTCCTGCCTCTGCCTCCCTGAGTGCTGGGATTATAGGCATTTACCACCAGTCTTAGCAATATCTCATTTTATCAGAGGAGCCACATAACTTCTTCAAGGTCACAAATGTACTCATCACAGGAGTCAAGATTTAGTTTCAGCACTGTCTAAGCCTAAATCTTATACTATTTTACAACTGTTTTCCGTCTACCAATGTAAGATAGAATTGATCATTTCTGGGTTCCTAGGGCACAGTATTAGACCTTTTATGATATTCTAGTCAGTTATTTTCTGTTAGTTTTTCCCCACTGGCAGTCATCCAACCTTCACTTGTCTACCTCCTCTAATAGGGATCTCACTACCTAGCCCGACAGCTGGACACACAGGTGAAAGCTTAATCTAGCACAAACTTCTTTCAAGTCAAATGAGAGGCTAAAAACACCTGAGTGGAAATCAGGAGCGTTGACAGGCACAATTGAGTGTGGGTTTTCTTTTCTTCCCTAAAATCTATAGTTTATCTTTTTGAGCTGCCTGGTTTTGTAATTGTGGCCATCTTTGTCTAGCATCATTTGGAAGCTGGAATTTGTGTTGGGGGGAAAAACAATGCAGAAGACTTTTGATTAACTAGGTATTTTCTTTTCCCCTAACGAAAATGAAGATAAGAAAATAAGTGTTCAAAAGCTTTATACAATAGGAGCGATTGCTAACGCAATGATAATCACTTCCCAGGCATTCATAGGGCCATTCACATGTGATGGTCAGTTATGTGCTAACAGTGCCCATTCCAGGGAGGAGGAGGAGCTTTGTGCAAGAGATGATGTCTATGAAATCGTTTGTTTATTCATTCATTAAACACCAAAAAGAGTTTACTAAATTAAGACTCTCTTGGATAAACTAAGGGGTGTGACAAATGATACAAAACCTTTTCTTAAGCCTGTCAGAGTCTAGTGGAGGAATGAGGAAGATGAATCTGACCTAAGAGGGAAGATGCCAGGGGTCTGTTGAAGACAGAGTTGCTCAGAGGAGGAAGTGAGCACACCCAGAGGAATCACTTCCGGGTCCATCCCCTTCACCTGAAGGCAACAAACAGGAACTTGGTCCCTTCTGCCTGTGTCAGTGACATGCTGCCTCAGCAGTCACTAGGCCTAGCTTTGTAGGGGTACCTCTGTTTGAACCCCTCCATCAAAAAAAGCACACAGTGTGAAATCCCCAAATCAAGGCCATTCCTATGCAAATTCAAAACTCCAAAGGACTTGGAGATGAGTGCCCTGTGGTCAGCTCCCCTTGGTAGGCAGGAGCTGTTCTGGGTGGTAGAGATGTCAGGAAGATCAGGCTCAGGCCTGGAGCACCCTGGGGCTTCTTCAGCTTCCTCCCTGCAGAGAGTTTCAGATGTTCTCTCAATAAAAATTACCACTGGGCAAACACAAATAAACTTAACGGATTTAACTGACAGAGTTAAACAAGCAGAAGATAGGATTTCTCTTAATGAGAATAAACTTCTTGCATATGAAAAAGATTTAAAACTGAAGATCCAATAACTCACCAGAAACTTGGAACAGATTCACAGAGTTGGAGGGAGGGAGGGAACCACCAGGCAGGAAGACTCCATCTGGCAGCCGGGCACTGTGGCCTGGTACTGGAAGGTGGAAGGAAAGACCTGGCTGATATCGGGGGATGGAACCTGCCTCTGCCACTGAGTGTGGCACACAGCAGCCACCAGTCAAGGGTGTTAAGAAAGGATGATTGGAGCTGGGTGTGGTGGTGCACACTTGTAATCCCAGCACTCTAGGAGGATGAGACAGGAGGATCGAAATTTGAGTCCAGCTTGGGCAATTTAGCAAGACCTTGTTTTTAAAAAAAAAAAAAAAAAAAAAATTGCTGGTGATGCAGCCCAGTGCAAAGGCCCTGAGTTCACTCAAAAAAAAAAAAAAAAAAAAAAAGAAGACAATTTAATTACTCTGACTTTGAGGGGTCGCTCTGGTTCTCTGCATGAGTGGAAGTTAAAGAGACCCACTGGAAGGTTCTGTTTTTTCCCCCTTGCATTTCAGGAAATTGAATCCAGAGCCTTGTGTATGCTAGGCAAGCCCTCTACCACTGAGATACACCCTCACTCAAGGAGATCCACTGGAAGGGGCCATCTGCTGGGAGGTGATAAAACATCAGGTTTAAAAGCCTGGCCTCTACCATTTTCTAGATGGGTGAGCTTAGACTCTGGCTTCAGATAATAACACCTCCTATCACAGTTTGTGTAAGGATTATATAATATAATACTCATACATCATTTATTCATTCAGCGAATCTTTCCAGATAAACTGTTATGGGCCCAGGACTATTCCTAGTGCTGGTGATACAATAGTGAACAAGATGGGTGGGACTCTGCTTATGCACAGTTAGATGCTAGTTAATTTCACATTCTGATGTAATTTTCTGAGTTTTTTAGTTGCAAGCAACAAACCCAACTTCTTCTAGGGGTAAAGCGAATGGATTGGCTCCTATGGCTCAGTGTCTAAAGAGGTCACCCCCTGAGGAAGAGCTGTAGGGACCAAGATCTCAGTCTGCAATAGAGACGAATATTGAACCACCAGGACTCTCCTACTACACCTAGCTCTTGTTTCTGCTTATCTCTGGATTACTGCAAAGAGGACTTGGCCACAGCAGCCCTAGCTTGGCAAGAAAGTGCTTCTTTCTCTCAATATCTGATTGGCAATTCCAGAGGAGTTCCCTGTAGACCCTGCTTGGCTCATCACCTCTTGAACTAATCCATCACTGTTGCCAGGAAGATGGAGAAGTCTGATTGGTCGGGCTTGGGTCGTGTGGTCAATGCTAACGTTTACTGAGTACCTTAATAAATGGGTTATTCAGAAACACATAAAGAGGAAGAGAAGTGTTCTTTAATAGGAGGGAAGGAAGGACCCCAAAATAGCAGATGTCATACCCTAAAAGGCACTTAGCCTGGAGCCTTACAGGTAGTAAGTGTGCAATAACGCAATAAGAAGTAGCTGAAACTAATGACCATACTCAGTAAGCCCAGGAGAAACTGTACACTTCTTCATATGCCACCTTCATTGTTATTATTGATTCTAATGCTATGTCAAGCAAGAAAATCCACTCATTCTCAAACCAGGAAAAAACTCTTAGTGATGTAAGAACTATGAACTGCCTCCCTTCTAACTTGGTATACAATTCAAGAGCTTTCACAGTGACTGTGATCCTACCAAACCCCAAAGCAGACCTCTCTGCATTTTAAAGTCACTTGAGGATAAATGTATCAAGGCAGTTATTTGGAGGTACATTGGGCTTCTTTTTTCCATGGCCTCAGTCAATGGCCATCAGAGCAACGGCACTACATGTTTATAGTCAGAGCCACCACTCACTGGCCTGGGATCCTAAAGATTTACAGACTCTGAGAAGTGAAGAGATTTCTTGCTAACTCAACTTGATGAAAGGTTTTACAGAAGTGGGTCTAGCTATGGTAGTGATGGCCCCATTATAGCAATTATTCTTTGTGGTCCAAGGTTCATTTACCTTCCATGTGCTTTCAAATTGGGTCAAAGTTTTGGGCCCAGTTCCAAATATGACTTTGAGTCCTGTGGCTTCTCTCCCTCCCATCCTTTGTTCTCTCCCACCTTTTTACTTTCCCTTCTCCCTTCCTTCCCCCTTTCTTCCTCCCTTCTATTCTTTCTTCCTTTCAATCATGAAAAAACTGAAGCAGAAAAGTCCAGAAAACCATAAAAACCCATGTACTTAACACCTAAAACCAAACAATTTTAACATTCTGTTTCATTTGCTTCTGATTTTTAAAAAGGAAGTTAGACATTGCAGACAAAGTTGAATCTCTTTGTATTCCACCTGGTCCTGTTGCCTCCATCCTGCCCAGAGGCAACCATTACCATAAATTTAGTGTGCATCTTTCCCCTCTATGCGTACATACTTTAATACACAATAGTTATCTATGAACAATGCAGAGAATTTTTGGTGACTTTTACCATTTATGTAAATGTCATCATATTGTACTTATTATGTAAATGGATTTTGTGATTCAATATTGTTTTTCATATCAATCTATATTGTTTCTTACACACACATATGCACACACACACACACATGTTAAGTCTTTCTAAATGCCATATAACATTTCACCCAGTGATTAGACATTCTGTTTATCCATTTTTCTATCAACAGGCATTTAAGTCATTTCCAATTTCTTGTTATTGCAAACAATGCTTTGGGTTTCACATATGAGTTAAAAAACAGCAACAGCAACAACAACAACAAAAACTTGGGCTAAACTCCACCAATTCTCCCTTGGCAAGGAAGGATTGAAAGAAGTATGTTTTTTTATAATTGCTTTGTAATAAGAGCCCTTAATGTGTACTTGCACCAGACTTTACAGTTTGTGAAGCATTTTCTCAGCCCTCACTTTGTATGTCTCACTATATACAGGGTGGCTTTCTTTACCTGTTTGTTAATTGGGAACCTGAAGCATAAGGGAAGGAAAGGACCCATCTCAGCAACAGCTGCAGTTCATTGGATAATCTACTTCATGATCTCAGGGTTTTTCTCCTTTATTTGACAAAGTTACCTGTAGTGAGCTGCCACCCTTTTCGGTTTTTAAAAAAAATCTTATCCTCATCTGGGGCCACCGATAGTGACCTGAAGACACTCACATGGACAACTCTTGGATTAAGTAAAATGATGACCACAGCACATAATTAAAGAGCATGAACCAAGGCCCTGGCAGCTGAGGTTGAGTCTGGTCCACAGATGTTTTGTTTGGCTTAGCCAAGGTTTTCAAAGAATTAAGACAACTTTTAATAATTGAGACATTTAACATTTAAAAACATGCAGATTTCTGGCTTCTCTTGAAAAACAATCAAGAGATCCGACAGCCCCAGATCTGCATTCCCACATGGGAACAATCAGCTAAACCAAGCAGTGACTGGGCCAGGGGGCCTGTGATCTTAGTTCACCACAGTCCCCACCACTCCCTGCTGTCCCTAACACCGAGGCCTTCACGGTTACTGTCTGCCACTGTGCTGACACTGTCGTTTTCCTAAGGTGGAAAAAATATTTTCCTGGGTCCACTTCTCTTTCAGAATGGAAAATCCAGTTGAATCCAGGAGGATCACAAAATTTTTCTTAGACTCAATCTACTTCCATCCTCAGTTCCTCTAGGCATCTCAGTTTGTGAATATGTTGAGTAAATTACATTTTTATGAGATCGTTATTTCCCCCACTAAGAGAACGAGAGGCCAGCATGGCAGGAATCTTTCTGGGAATAACCATGGCCAGCAATTGCTCAGGGGCCAATTTCTGGCACTTGCTCTATGTCAGTCACTATTTTATGCCCTTTACATATAGTAATCCAAAGAATCTTCAAAATAGCCCTATGAAGTGGGGATTGCTATCATTCGCATTTTACAAATGAGGGAACACAGGCATTGAAAGATTAAGTAATTTGCTCAAGGTTAGCACTGTAGGGACTTGAACCTCGAAAGGCTGATCCAGAGTCCATGTAGGCCACCACTGACTTCCACTAAGATGGACTACTGGCGTGCGTGTGGTGGGGGTGTACACAGACAAGCACACTTCTATGCACATACAGTGAATGTTTAAACTCTAAAATATTTGTTACAGTAAAAGACACATTGCTATCAATCCCCTCAAGTTACTCCCCCTTGCTTCCAACACATTTATCCCATTATTCTTGCCACTTTCTGAAGCAGTTCTGGAAGTCCTCTTTCCTGAATGAATGCCTTTAGTTGCGCTATCACACGGCTGCCTTGATGTCATGAATGAATTCAAAATGTTTACTTTTCGTGGTCATTTTGACTTTAGAAAAGAGCCATAGGTCACATGGCGTCAGATGCAGTGAATAAGGTGGATGAGAACACTCTGTCATATTTTTATAAGGCTGCCTTTCCAATGGATGGCTCTTGCCAGCAACATTCACTGTTTTTTGTTTTGTTTTTTGTACCAGGGATCGAACTCGGGACCTTGTGCCTGCAAGGCAGGCAGCGGAACCACTGAGCTACATCCCCGGACCTATTCACTGTATTTTTTATCACATCTTGTAAAGACGCTCACAAAAGACAGCTTGCCAGACTGCTTCAGAAAGTGGCAAAAATTATGAGATAAGTGTGTTCAGAGTAAGGGGAAGCTTTTTGGAAGGGGATTAATGGCAATGTGCCTTTTACTGTAATACATTTTAAAAATGGAAACATCACCATATATTTTGATCACCCCATGTATAAGCTATAAAACTGGGTCTGAAGGGCAGGCTCACAAAAGAACTGAACAGAAGGGAAGGGATGGAGGACAGAGCTCTGCTCTGGAAGGCAGAATAGCTGGGACCCAGTTCTAGTCCTGATCCACATGGGCAGTCTCTCCACCCCTCAGTTTCCCGTCTCTAAAATCAGGAGAAGTGGTACAATTAGATGATCTCTCAACTTCCTCCCAGCTCTACTGCTCTGTGGTTCTCTGACTTTCTACCCTGTCTTTCAAGCTGTCTCCCTCAGATGAGCTGTGGCCGAGTCAGAGCCATGAGTCATTTGGAGGAGCAAGGGAGCTCTGCCCAACATGGTCTCTCCACTGAGGTGTGCCAGTGACCAGACTGTGCCACTCTCTCTGCCACTGTCAATTAGTAGCACACAGCAACACCCAGCCAAACCTCCAACTGGCTTGCCACTTCTCTCTTGAATTTCTCTTGGAAAGCCAAAGGTGTTAGCTGCTTGGCTTCCAGTGGCTGGGAAGTTTTCAGACTTGGAAAGAGTGATGGCTCGGCACGTGGCTCATGCTGGGTTACCTTGTGCCTGATCAGTGCTCTGATTCCCATGTAAATTGCCTTCTCTGAGACTCAGTTTCCTCACCCGCTTTGCTTTAGCAATTGCAGAGTGCTGTGCAAAAGGCAGAGGTAATTGGCATTATTTGTGTAGAAGCCAATTTCTCTTGAAACTGTGTTTGGGACCAAGGACCTCAGAGAGAGCTGCACAGAGTGAGGAAGGTGAATCCTGGTGAACACAACCCTGGGCCCTTGTATTAGTTGGGGTTCTCTAGGGGAACAGAATCCATAGAATTATATAAGTTTACAAGATCAAAGGCAGAAGAGGCCACAATGGCCACCTGCACACTGGAGAGCTGAACAACCTAGTAGCTGTTCGGTCTAAGAACCTGGCTGCGGAACAAGATCTCTCTAGATCCCCTTGATCTCCAAGGATATAACACCACCCAAGACCAGAGCCCTGGAAGCTCCCCTGGAGAATGGCTGTAGAAGTATGCATTGGAAGGCTGAGGAAACTGGAGTCTGATGTCCACAAGTGATGGCAGCAAAAGATGCACCCTTTTGTGCAGAATGGCACTCTTTAAATGTACACCTGCTTCCTCCTTCATTCCCTTTTATTCCACCCAGGTTACAATCCTATTGGATGGTGCCACCCACCATCAGGGTGGGTCTTCCCCCTTCAGTTCCCTGGTTCACATGCCAGTCATTCCTGAAAACTCCCCACAGATACATGCAGAAGTGCACTTTACTAATCTGGTAGGTGTTTTTTTAATCCAGTCAATAGGAGATATCTTAATCAACAGTCACAACCATACTGGAATTTACTGGAAAGATGGCAGCAAGGAAGGCTTCATTCCTGCCATGACCATCATGTTAGGTGGAAGGCTCCCCACTCCCACCACCCTACACCCACACTCTTATCTCTGGAACCAGTGCCAATATTAGGCTATTTGGTAAACGGGACTTCTCAGATGTAATTATATTCGCAATCCTTAAAATAAGAGATTTTCCTGGATTGTTCAAGTTGTCCACTCAATCACTGAGATTTCTCACTGCCTTCAAACCAGTGAACTTTCTCTGGCAGGAAATGGAAAGATGTAGAAGTCTATAGTATGGAAATCTTGGGATGGGCCAGACCCACTTTCACTGGAGGGCACCAGCTGGCAAGCAGCAAAAAGCCACACGGGCAGTCTTGGGTGGCAAAGAAAGAGCTCTGGCTGATGGCCAGCAAGGATATGGGGCCTCTGTCCCGAGGAGCTGAATTGGCCAACAACTTGAATGGGTGTAGAAGCAGAATTGTTCCCAGAGCTTCCAGGTAAGAGCCCAGGGAGCCAACTCTGTATGAGATGCCGAGCAGACAACCCAGCTGAGCATTGCAGGGCTCAAACTCCTGACCCACAGAACTGACATGATAAACGGAGGAGCCTTTGCTCCACCCAGGCTTTGGTCCTTTGTCATGGCAGCTTTGGAACATGAATGCAGCTCTGCCATTGCAGGTTGTGGCCAATGAGGGAAAATGGTAGAATATGGTCTCACAAGGTTCTGCATTATATGGAAAAATAGTCTCAAAAAGACACGAATGGATGGGGCTTAATGGAGGTGCTCTTAAGAATCAGATTTTGAACTAAGTGTGATGGCACATGCCTGTAATCCCAGCTACTTAGGGGGCTAAGGCAGGAGGATCACAAACTCAAATTCTACCTTGGCAACCTAGTAAAACCCTAACTCAAAGGAAAAATAAAAAGGGCTGTGGGTGTTGTTCAGTATGAAGGCCCTGTGTTTAATCCCCAGTACTTAAAAAAAAATCAGACTTTGAAGTATTATAGACAGCTAAATTAGATAGGAATTAATATATAGTCTGAAAGGGATTGGGCCCTCAAGGAACTCAGCACACACAAAAAATAAAGACATCAGAATTGTGGATGGAGGCAAACCTAAAAAAAATTGAAGACATCAGAATTGTGGGCGGAGGCAAACGTAGAGAGAATCGGGCCTCAGGATGGAGAAGCAATAGCAAGGCCTACGTGCCTTCCTAGAGATAAAGAGCAACTTGAGAGAATACTGCAGTTAACACCACCTGGTCCAGTGGCCCAAACAGACACCAGGCACACAGGTGGGCGACCAGAACATCCGATCCCACCCTTCCCTCTCTTCCCCAAAATGCTCTTGTACTCTTGCTAGGTGACTCATTTCCCCATTGGATCAATACTAGCTAAGCTGCTATCCTTATAATCCTACAGGCCGATTGTAGTTTGACCAATGTTCTACCCACGCTGCAATTTTGGTGTAAAAATTATTCCTGACAAAGGGCCTTGGTGGCCACTCCTGAAGAAGGACCCCTCATGGAAACTGAGCCGCTATTCTTCTTTCCCTGATTTCCAATAAAACTCTCCAAACTCCCTCCTGCGGTTTGCGACTTTGTTCCTCGATGTTGTGAAACTGCAAACCTGGCACAGTTGGTGTCTAACAGGTAAGGAGTTATATTTTGCCTGTATCAGAACCAGATTTGGAGGTGGAGGAGAGGAGCTCCCTCTGGGTGGATGGGGTTCTTTCTGCTTCTCAGAAGCGCCAAGAAGAGCGCTTGGGGCTGAGACGACCTTGCTGAGCAGAGGTGGGGATGTCAAGGGAAAACACTCTTTGCATTCGGGAAGCATCCTCAAGTACGTGAGCATGCCAGAGAATCAATACCTCTCTTCAGTGAAAATGATAAACGATTATATGAGTATTTCACATTTTCCTCCCATTACATATTTCCTCCACATCTGAAAGGCTATAGAATCCACACTGGGAATGTAAATGATCAGATAAAGGAGATGTTTGCAGGCTGACATTTTTCCTTCATAGCCACACAGTTGTGATACATCAAGACCCTCTGTCCATCTCTCCTTGCATTCTCATCCTGAAGTCTAGGCTGAGGGGGCTCCAAGGAGCAGCTGGGTGACAGATGTCTGTGCTGACTCAGTTCGGCCCAACAAACACATCCACTGTGTTCCAGGCCCTAGATAGGGACAGAGGAAGTAGGAGGAGGGCACGTAGAGGATCGCAGGGAGCTGGGGCTTTATGTCTGAGTAGGAACTAGGAGGTTCCTCCCTGACTTGCTCCATCATTAGCTCTGTGCACAGAGCGATGCTTTGCTGCCGGTTGAAGGACCAAAACTAGCACTCTTCACTCTTCTTCGTGGCATTTACACCTTAGCTGGTGCTATTCCAGCCCTCTGGTCTGTGTCCCCACTGCTCATACCCTCAGTTCCAGGTGCAGGCGTTTCTGCTGGAGTCTGACAGTTTATAGTCTTTAAAAATCTAACATAGTCCATGTCCTTGGACTCTGTAGTTGCCTTCCAGGAATTGGTTCCTTAGAAATAACTACAGATGTACACAATGATGCATGCCCAGAGTTGCTCAACACAAAGTTGGAAACCATTTGGGCACCCACCAATAGAAAACTGATTGCTCAAATTATCATGTATCCATAGCTTGAATATCTCTAACCATGAAAAATAATGTAAGTCCACACTTATTGTTATGGGAAGGGAGTCAACTTATGATGCAGGAAGGAATCCAGTTTACAAAATAATATAATAATACCACAGTTTAGAAAAATAATCAATATAGTATCTAAAACCTATATAGTATCTAGAATTTGTATCCCAAATTGTTCACACTTTTCCCTTTAGACTTTATTTTATAAACTAAAACAATGAAATTGTATTACTTTTAAAAACAGAATTTATTGTACAGCCAAATTTGTAAACGCTTCTCCATACTTCAGTGCCCATCCAGAGGCCACCACGCCCAAGAAGCTATACTTGTTGCCTAGATTGCAGTTCCTTTATTCTTGGGTCTCTATTTTGGCAATTATCATGGTTTCTCTTGCATTTGTTGTTATCCTTCTGCATTCCAAACTTTCAGTATCCTTCATGGTGGTATCTATGTCTCATTCTGTTGGAAGAGCTCAAGCAAGGTCATTGTAAGTCACACATGATATCTGCGACACTGTGGATTAGAGCCATGGAAACAATTGATCCTACATTCCAGTGTGCCCTGGGCTGGTCCAGATCACAGTACCTAAGGCTAAGCAGTGATTATGGACCAGGCCAGGAAGTCTGCAGGAGAAATAAATGTCTTTGATTTTCTTTCCATCTTTACATATTCAATTTGACCCAAAGATCTCTTTTCCTGAAAAATAGTTTCTAGGCCATACAAGCAAGGACAACACAGGGTAAGCATTTCTCTAACACACTGAAACATTATGGTCTATCAGAAAGAAAATAGCCCATGTGCTTGTACAATTCCTCACTGTTTAAATAAACTTTAGTTCAGACCACATGCAAGATACAACAGATGACTGTTCCCTGTTCCTGGAACCTCTTCAATGGCACTAGATGCCCTCCACCCTAGTGAATTAGGAATGGCCAGGTGACATTCTCTGACCAGTTCAACATGAGTAGAAATGACATTGTTGAGCAGAAACTTTTTTTGACAGTAATAGCTATGATTTATTGAGCACATCTATATACTGGAACCCATGTTTAACATTTTACATACACTATCTCAATTGTAAGAATACCAGTGCTATTATTACTTCAGTTTACAAAGGAGGAAACCAAATCTCAGCAAAGTGACTTCCCTTAGCAAGGTGATGATCCCTCAATATTTAACCCAGAATTCCAACCCAGCATTGTCTAAAATTCAAATTGGACTATTGGACACATTGAGAGATCTAAAATTCATGTCATGTAGAAAGAAGAATTTACTGGTGCCATTTCAGGACCTGCCCGGCTTAAAGAAGGTAAGCAGAGTGGGATCTAAGAAAGCACTAGACTCAGATATCACTTTAGAGTCCACATCTCAGTGTGCTGTAAAAATATATAGGAGCTTCTTGGAAAATGAAACAGCTTACAGATGTAAATATTTTTTCCAAGGTATATTGTTATGAAAACACGTGAAGGGACCCCACAGAATGATGGAGTCTCAATTTCACCCAGAAACAAAAAAAAAATTAAAAACATGTCTCTCTCTGGAATAAATAGAAACTTTAGAAGTCAACATATGCTTCAGCATATTCTCTTTTCCCTCTGCCTTCCTGACCAGCAGGATCCCAGGTAGGAGCTGCTCCACTGGCTGGAATCTCAAGTGGAGGTGGCTTGAGGACAGCTGAGAGAACCCACGACAAACACATAGCAACAGTGAGAAATAAACATTTATACTTGTGGCCCACTCATGTCGGGAAAGGGGGTTCTTTTGTTACTGCACCATAAATAATCCCATCCTTCCAAATCTCCAGGAATATTTAGAGGCTGCCTCCTTGGCATCTACATTTCTGCCTCTACCTAATTCATATCTTGAGTGACAACCAGCTCCACTTTGTTGATGTCCCCAACTCACCCACACAAGTTCTTTATGTATGTGTATGACTTTGACTTTGGTTTGGGAATGATGGGAGGTCCTTATGCTGCAGCATCACAAAGAGTTTCACACTGAGAACTGCAACCTGGTCACTGGAAATCCAGTTGAGTCCCTTGAGTCTGCCAACCCAAAATTTTCCTTTGTTTTCTTATGCAGAATGCATGGCTATCTGGGAGGTTTCCTTCCTGCTAATGCTGTCACAGCTTCCACTTCCCCTAAACATCTTCACAATACTTTTTTTTTCTTTTTCTAAAATGTAACAGTTCTTTCCCTAAGGTGAACAGCAGACCCTGCTATTAAAATTATTTTTCCTAGCATATGCATAAAGATAAATAGAAGGACATTTGCTCTCACAGTACTCCAGGCCTAGAAGGGACACACATTTCTGAGGACCCAACTGTAATTTATCCACAGCTGAGACTGTCCTGAAGGCCATGAACGAGAAGCTTTGTCTCATGAAGAAACATTTATGAGTAGGCTCCAACTGAAAATATCAATGATATCTCTTGATGAAAGCATTGGGAATATGTACTTCCTTCAGAATTTCAAAGGTTAATAACACTGAAACACATTTTAAGGAATCCTGTCTCCAAAATTTAAAGGAAACCTTTAAACTGTACAGTAGACCCTTGACTCATGAACTCAATTCATTTGCGAAGGCTGGTTGTAACTTAAGTTGGTCAATTGAAGGTTCAGGCTCCTCTACACAGCCTTCAAAGTCTCTCTCCTATATATAGGCAGATCTCAGTGTCCTTAGAGAGAGACACTGGCCCAGGATTTCTCAATTAACCCCACACAGGAAAGGATGTTGTAATGTTCCTTCCAGAACTCTTTAAATCTGTGTCTGAGACCCTCTGGAAGCACAAAGTGGCTGGCATTTGGGTCATAACTCAAGTCTTTGGTCATCAGTCAAAAGTAAAATTCCAGTCATAACCCAAGTTGTTTGTATGTCAGGCCGGTTGTAACTAGAGGGTCCACTATATTTATAGGACAAATCCAGGGCCAGGCAAGAGCAAAATCATAGGTAGCATTGTTAATTGGGGAGGGACAAGTCACCTCCCTTACCACTCTAGAGTTTATCAATGAAAGGAGAAAGTCAGTGGGTGGTGAGACCTGTGGTAGAGAAGGGGCCACAAATGAGAGGCTCCCCAGACTAAGCGCATCTTCAGGGAACACAATAGACTCAATTAAGAACTAGAGTCCTCGAAGAATGCAAATCTCCCAAACAAAACATAATTGAGCAGAGAAATGAGACTTGATCCCATAAATAACCCGCCATAATTAGACCATATCAACAGTTCCTATTAAAGAAACATCAGGCAGTCTGGAAGTCTGGGCAAATTGAGTTCTTAATTAAATCCTCATCAGAATGACTAGTACCCATGTCCTCCACATCCCACTTCCCCAAGTCTCAAGTGAAGGCACATCAGGTAATGCCCAGGTTCTGTGTAATCACATGAACAAATTCTATCCCTGCTCTTCATTTTTGGACCCTGACCTTCACAGAAACCTGGCTGAACCTCAGCATTCCCAGACAGAAGTCATGCATGCAATTTCCTTTTAAAGTAATACCTCTTCTCTTCTCTTCTCTTCTCTCCTCTCCTCCTCCTCCTTCTTCCTCCCCCCTCTCTTTTTCTTTTGTGGTACTAGGAGTTGAACCCAGGGCCTTCACACTGAACTACATCCTTAACCCTCCCTTCTTTTTATTTATTTATTGTCTATTTGTCCATCTGTTTGTTTGCTTGTTTGTTTGAGACAAGGGTGCCCCTAAGTCATTAAGTTGCCCAGGCTAGGCTAAAACTTGCAGTCCTCCTGCCTCAGCCTCCCAGAGTGCTAAGGATTATAGGTATATGCCACCACACCTAGGTCTACTTACCTTCTCTTAATTATGCTTCTCTGCTCAACACTTGCCTCAGTCTCCTCATATCTACAGAACACAGTCCCCCCTCCTGCATCTGGAATTTCAGAAGAAATTCCAACTTCAACACTTTCATCTTCATCCCCTCAACATAGCTCTTTTTGGTTTTATTTCCTTTTTAGCTCCCTTTTTTGCTGATTCCATCTCCTCAGCCAGGGATGTCCTTTTTCTTATTCTCTGACCACTAAAAGCTGCAAATGTTCTCATCCAGGTCCCCAGCCATGTATACTCCTCAGCTCTTCTCAGCATTTGATCTGTGGAGCCATTGAAAAGTCTCTGCCCCTAGATTCTGTGATTCCATACTCCCTTGGCTTTCCTCCTAAGTCTCTGACCACCACTCCTTAGTCTCCGCTTCAACTCTTCTTCCTCTGTCCCAGCCAGAAAGCTGTGATCTCCTTGGGTTTGTTCCTTCTTTCTGGCTCTAGACCTTATCTTGGTGCCAGTGACTCTTCCTTCTGTGTCTCTAGCCCTAACCTCCATCCATAGCTCCAAAACCAAAGACCCAACTGCTTGGTAACATCACACCTGGACCTCCCACGGTATTTCAAACAGAAAACACCAGAATCTCCTAGAACTACCTCCCTGTGTCACCTACTCCCTCCAGCACCAGAGCTCTGTCTCCTATGTGCTCTTGCTCAGTGAGAACCACCCTTCCATCATTTTGGGACACAACTCGGACTCAAAACCTGAACATCTTTCTCCCTTGCCCTCGCCTATATCCTTCTAAATCAGGAGTGACAAATTGTCCCAGAAAGGGCTAGAGAGTAAATATTTTAGGTTCTGAGGGGCGTGTGGTCTCTGTCATGACTGTTCAACACAGCGCTCTCTCCTGCTTTGAGTACCAGTGCTGGTCAGTATAGGTGGCTGATTCTGCAGCAGATCAGCAGAGGCCTGTTTGGGTCATTTCCCAGTGTCTTATTGGTTTCTAAAGATAGATAATGGATGCTTATGGGGTGTGATAAAAATATGGTAAATGTTTGAATTTTAAATATTTCACTACACTAAAAGGCACATTGCCATTAATTCCTCTCAAAACACTGCCCCTCACTTCAAACACATTCATCCCACCATTCTGGCCACTTTTTGAAGCAGTTCTGGAAGTCCTCTTTCGTGTATCTTTAGTTGCCCTGTTGTGGCTTCCTTGGTGTCCTGGATTGATTAAATCATTTAGCTTTCATGGTCATTTTGACTTTGGGAAAGAGCCACAAGTCACATGGTACCAGATCTGGTGAAAAGGTGGATGAGGCTGTTTTTACCAGCCCACCTTTCGCTGGATGGCAGAGGGCAGCCACAGTATTTTTGATCACACTTTGTACAGACACTCAAGAAAGAGGCAAGAACAATGAGATGACTGTGTGGGGAAGTGTTTTGAGGAAGAGTAAAACATGTGTTTTACTATAATAATTTTTTAAAATTTAAACATTCACCACATATTTTGATTGTATAATACAAAACATATCTAAAAACCCTGCCCAGCTACTCAGTCCCCTTGTCAGAGGATCTGCTCTCAGCATCTTTCTAGAGATAATTTATGCATACCAACCATATATAAATGATAGCATATTATATCCACAGTTCTTAGGCTTGCTTAAATGTATTTTTCTTCTTTTATCCCTACTATCTACATTGCAATCTCATATGAATATTCTATATTTTCCTCAATATTAAAATTAGGGTTTTTCTTTCTCTTTTATTATTTAAATTTTTAAATGTATGTACAATATCCAAGTCCTATAAAAGATTTAAAAATAATATCATGTATATTCATATACTTGCCACCCAGCTTAAGAAATGAAACATTGCCAACACAGCTAAATCCCTTTAGTATGTATCCTTCTAGAATCACCTCAACCCTGCTCCCTCCTAGAAGTAACCAATAATCTGGACATGATAGTTGTTCCCAAATATTGCTTTGTACCTTTGTGACATATGTTGCATATCCAAGCAATAATTAGTATTTTTTGCATATTTAAAAGCTTCATAGTATCATTTTATATGTGTTCTTGTGCCATTTTCTTTTGTCACAGAAAATGTAACATATCTTCTTTTTAAAGATATGTTTGTGAGATTTATCCATGTCAATAATGTGTGACTCCTGACCCACTAATATTCATCGTGGTATAGTATTACATTGTGTGAACATTCCACTATTTGTTTATCCCTCTCTGTTAATAAGTAGTCAGATTGTTTCTTATTCTTTGCTATCACAACATGGCTGTGAGACCACATTTATACACACTTCCTAACACAGAGAAGCACTTTTTCCCAGCTACATAATGAAATAGCTGGGTATGGAGTATATACACCTCTGAGATCCTAAATAATGTTCTCCAAAGTGCTTGTACCAGCTCACATGCCCCAATAGTATATGAGCTCCTATTGTTTCACCTTCCTGCCAGCACTTAGTGCATAAGGCTATATTGGTCACCTTTCCATTACTGTAACATGATTCCTGAGATAATCAACTTAAAAAGAGGAAAGGTTTATATTCGCTCACAGTTTTCAGTGGTTTGGGTCCCTGATCAATTCGTCCTGTTGTTTTGGGCCTGTGGTGAGGCAGCATATCATGGCAGGAAGAGTATGGTGGAGCAATCTGCTCACCTCATATCAGCTGGGAAGCAAAAAGAGAGAAGGAAGATGGGTGAATCAGTGTCTTCTTCAATGGCACAACCCCAATGACCTAACTTCCTTCCACTAGGCTTCACTTCCCAAAGGTTATACAAGCCCTAGTGCTATAGGCTGGTGACCAAACCTTTGACACATGGGCTATTAGGGGATATTCAAGGTCCAAACTGTAGCACAAGCATGCTTGGCAGGAAAGATGACACAGTGAGATGGGAGCATTGTGGGGCGATCACTCACCTTGTTGTAAACTGGGTTAAACAAGAGATGGTGAGGCATCCACACTGGGGAGCCATAACAGCCCCAGGCCTGCATGTAGGCATAGAAGTGTGTGGGACCAGGAGAGCTGTGATCATGGGAAAGGGGGATCACAAAGAGCTGAGCCTTCAGTAGGGCACTTCGGTCATTATTGACCTTGGGCAGGGTAGGGAAGGAACCAGGGAAAGGAATCCCAAATTGATTCCTCCCAGCCTCCATTTTCTGGAGGGAGAAGGTTACAGAGTGATCTGGAGGGGGAACATAAAAACACCTGGCAGTTGGTCTTATAAGACTTTTAAATTATTGCCTAGCTGATAATGTAAAATTGTATCTCATTAAGGTTTTGTTTTGCATTCTTCTAATATCTAATGAAATTGAGCATCTTTTCACGTTTATTGACCATTTAATATTCTCCTCTTCAAATTGCCTCTTTCTATGCTTCTCATAAATTATTTTCTTTTGGCTTGCCTTGACAATTGATTTATAGATGTTCTTTAAATATTCTGCATGCTAATTCTTTTATGGACATGTGCTATCTTAGTTACTTTTCTCTCACTGCTAAGACAAAATAACTGACACCCAAAGTTAAAGGGGAGATGGTTTATTTGGCTTACAATTCCTAGGGGTTTCAGTTCATAATCAGCTGGCTCCAAGGCAGGGTGGCATGACATACAGTCTTGCAGAAGAAAAACAGTTCATGATGGCCTGAAAACACCAAAAGCAAATAAGGGAGAGGCCCTCAATTTAGGGCAGGTAACACTCACACCCTTAATCCTAGTGCCCTTGAGCCTAGCATTGTACCATGAATCAATTCCAGAAAAAGCCCCATTTGTGACTCCCATTAGGCTTTGGGGCGACATCTAAACATAAGGCATAACATGTGCATTCTTTTCACCTTTTTACAGTGCTTTTAATGAAGAAAAATTTTAAATTCTAATGTTGTTGAATTAATTCTCTCATAGATTGTGCTTTGTTTATCCTGCTTAAAAATTCCTTTCTTATTGTAAATTCATAAAGATATTCTACACTATATTATAATACCTTGATTTTTGCTTTTTTATATTAGGGTTTTAATCTCCCTGGAACTTATTTTTGTATGTGGTATGAGATCTAGATCCTATTTTTTCATGTGAATCACAAATTGCCCTAGCACCACTATTTGTTAAATAGTTATCTTATTATTCGCAGCTGATTTGCATTGTCAGCTCTGTTGCCTAGCAAATTTCCATTTAAGCATTGGTTTGTTTTCAGGCTTTCAATTTTGTTCCACTATTTATTTCTCTACAACTGTCAAAAAACATTTTTAATGACTATAACTGTGAAGAATACATGGACATCGACCAGGATAAATCCTGGTACCCCTTTCTTCTTCTTTAAACCCTTCTTAATGCCCTTTACTGTCTCCCCTATAAATTTTTGGAATCAATTTTTTAAGCTCCGCAAAATATTCCGTAAGGATTTTAAATGAAGCACATTAAATTTGTAAATTTATTTGAAGGGACTTTCCAATATCAACATGATATCAATAATATTAAGTCTTTGTTATTCATGGACATGGTATATATCTCCACTTATTTAGAATGGTCTCTAACTTCTTCTAATAAAAGAGTAAACAATTCTCCGCAAATGCTGTGCACTTATCTGGTGAGATTTATTCTTATGCATTTTGTGTCCTTTAAACTATTACAAACTTTACAATCTTCATTTTCTAATCTCTGTGGCTGGTGCAGAGATGACTATCTTAGATATTAATCTTTATATCCAAAAACTTCTAAAATTTATTATTTATAAAAATTTGTTTGAAGAGCTCTCTTGATTGACAGTAACTTACTATGCAAGTAATGATAATTTTATTTCATTCTTTCCAAGCCTCTTACATTTTATTTCTTTACTTTGTCTTATCAGATTGGCTAGGGTATTCACTACAATGCTGAGTGGAAGCCTTTGCCTTTTTCTTCATTTAAATGTGTTGCTTCTAACATTTTACCATTAAATGTGCTTGCTGTATGTTTTCATTCCCTTTAGGAGGTTAAGGAAGTTCTCTCTTCCTCCTTTTTCCAAATATTTTTATACGAATGAGTGTTAAATATTTTCAACCGATTTCTGCATCTGTTGAGATGATCATACGCTCCTTCTCTTTTAATGTGAACTGCCTTTGCAGTCCTGAGATATAAACAGTTTAATAATGATTGTACACATTTGTGCATATGTGCATTTGGTCTGCAAATGCTTTTTTATGTTTTCACATCTATATTTATGAGTGAGAATGGCGTGTAATGATTGTTCCTCGTGATGTGCAAATGTATTTTGCATCAAAGTGTTAGCAGCCTCATACAATGAGCTGACGCCCGTTCCTTCATGCGTTAGTCTCTGGAAGAGTTTGTGTAAGGCCAGAATTGTTACATGGCGGCTTGTTGAGAACACTGCTAAAATTGTGTAGGCCTAGTGTTTTGAAGGTAAACATTTTAAAATACTGGAAGCTCCAGTGGCGCAATCGGTTAGCGCGCGGTACTTACATAACATTTTAAAATACTGATACATTTTCTTCAAAAAACAATAAACTACTAAGTTTTTCTATTTTTTTCTAGATTCGATGGTAAATAATATTTCAATAAAAAATTTTATGTTGCATTTAATGATCAAATTTCTTTGCATAAAGTTGTTCATAATATTCTGTTACATCTGCAGCTGTTCCCCTTTTTTCATTTGTAATAACCTATATTTGTATCCTCTCATTTTACTTTATTAATCTTTCTGGAAGTTTTTCTATGCAGTTCATCTTTTCAATCTTCTTCATTATGTAGTTTTCAATTTTATTAATTTCTCTGATGGCTTTATTTTTTCCTGTCTTTCTTTCTTTCTTTCTTTCTTTTTTTTGTACCCGGGATTGAACTCAGGACCTTGCGCTTGTGAGGCAGGCAGCAGAACTACTGAGCTAAATCACCGGCTCTTTTCCTGTCTTTCTTGGTTTGCTTTGTATTATTTTTAGCATTTCTTCTTTTCTGCACAAAGTGTGTATGGGGGTTTTGTTGTTGTTTTTCTTTGTACCAGGGATCAAACTCAGGACTTCCCACTTGGCATGCAGGCATTATGGCTCTGAGCTACATCCCTGGCCCATAAAGTTTTAAATCATCAATCCCCATATATATATTTTCAGTAGTTTTATTATGATATACCTATATGCATTTTTTTCATATTCATACGAGTTGGTTGAGATTCTTGAATGTGTACATTTATGTCTTTCGGCAAATTTGTAAAAATCTCAGCTGTTATGGCTTCACATTTTTTTCTGCCCAATTCTTATGTTCTTCCCTTTCTGAGACACCAATTACACATTTGTTAGACCTTCTGATATAATTCCATAGGTTCCTGTGGCTCTGATCAACTTTTAAATAATAATCTTTAGCTTTTTGAATAGTTTTAGGTTTATAGAAAAATTATGACAGTAGTATAGAGTTCCCATAGATTCCACACCCAGAGTCTCTTAGTATCAACATCTTATATATTAGTATATATTAGTATAGTATGTCTGTTACAGTTAATGAGCCAGTATTGATACATTATTCTAAACTATTAAATTTCCTCAGTTCTTACCTTTTTCTTTTCAGCACTCACCCAGAATACTACATTATATTACTTTTGTAACTCCTTTCCTTCTTTGGCGTAACAATTTCTCAGATTTTCCTTGTTTTGGATGGCCTTGGAATTTTGAGGAGTACTGGTCAAGTGTTATGCAGAATGTCCCTCACTTGTGATGTATCTGATTTTTCCTCATGATTAGATGAGTTATGTGGGTCCCAAGTCGCATGACAGTAAGGTGCATGCTGCATCCATGACTTAACACTGTTGATACCAACCTTGACGTCTTAGCTGAGATGGTGTTTGCCAGGTGTCTCCACTGTGAAGTTACTCACCACCTGCATAAGGAAGGAAGTCACTGTACACTGCCCACACCTCAGGAGGGGAGCTATGCTTCCTCTCTGTAACAATGAACTACTTCATAAATTATTAGAGATTCTGTGCAGATTTCTCTCCCTTCCCATTGGCTTATTTATTTATTCATTGGTATCAGAATGGATTCTTGGATTTTTATTTTCTACTCCGGGTTGTAATACAATATTGCTTTATGTAGTTTGGTGACCAGATTGTTTCAGTTTTGTCCATTGGGAACTCTTTCTGTTGACTTTTGACATACTCCCATTATTGTGGGATTATTTTTATTTTATTTTTCAGGATTATAAGATGTTTCAGGACACAGCAAGAAGATACTTGTCTATGAGTCAGAAAACTGACCCTGACCAGGCACTGAACCTTCCTTGATCTGGGACTTTACAGACTCCAGAACTGTGAGAAATAAATTTCTATTGTTTATAAACTTCCTAGTGTGTGGCGTTTTGGTATAGCAGCCCAAGAGGGCAACTGGTTAAAAGACTGAAGATATTTAACCTCTCTAGCTTCTGTTACCTTACAAAAGGCAAAATGAGGATGATAATTCTAGTCTCATAAAATTGCTCTAAGTATTAAATTATATAACCTGTACTTAGCCTGGGATCTGAACCAAAGCAGATGTTCAGTAAAACTTGTAGGAGATATCATTATTTATTTACTGCATATTTGGGTAAAACTTAGGTGCTACTAATTTGGACATTTTATACATTTTATTACCTTATTTATAATGGGTCTGAATAAAATTTCTGGATGGAATACTGGAGAAGATTTTTTTAATATTGCCTGAGTTTTTTTTTAATCAAGCACACTATCAACTAAAAAATATTCAAGAATATATGTGAAGATGGGATCAATTGTATAGTGGTCACAGCTTTAATGAGAGAACTCTTATCAAAGCCCCTATACTATATGAGGGTCTCTGTAGCTACTGCATCATTTACTAAAGATATTTTTTGCCTGGAAATGTTTTTCACTAAATTTTTTTCACTGTGTTGGTGAGGCATTAAAAAAAAAAAAGCAGCTTTTGCCAAAAATAGCAGTTTGATTCATCATCATTTAGACAAATATGTAATGAAACTGGCAGTAACTTTGAAAGCCCTCTTAACTACACTGATATACATTTGTTTTAGTTCTGGCAGGGGAGGGTGCTAGGTTTAAGGAAAAAAAAATTACTAAAGGAATATTGAGTAAGCCCTTAGACTCACAGTAGAGCCTTATGCACCCCAAAGCTAGGTCCCAAGTCATGCCGCAGTAGGGGTCCCCAAAGTCATTACCAGTATTGCTACTAGCACAGACCCTTGCATTTGCACTACTGGCCTCAGTGATGCAGAACACTGTCACTGTGTGCCTGGAAATGATTCCACTACTATGGCACCTGCCCCTGCAGCCATATTGGATTTTTCTGAAATCCCTGTTTTTACATTACTGGTTTCTAATTGAAAGTCAGGATGGTGTATTTGGTCATTAAGAGACAGGTAACATATCTATACCCAAGCTGCAAGGGAGGCAGGGAGAGGGCATTTCTGTCACTCATCTCTTCAGGATGAAAGGTGGACTCTGTCTCATAGAGATGAAAACACTCCAACTATAGATACAGCCATACCTTGTTTTATTGCACTTTGTAAATATTGTACTTCCTACAAACCGAAGCTTTGTAGCAATCCTGAGTCAAGTAAATCTGTTGGCACTACTTTTCCAACAGCTCAGATGACCGTTTGTATATTTTAGCAATAAAGTATTTTTAACTTAAGGTACATGCTTTTTAAAAACATAATGCTACTACCTACTTTATGGATTATATAGTGGTTCCATTTAATATAACTTTTATATGTACTTGGAAACCCCAAAAAATGGACTCACTTAATCATGATATTTACTTTATTGCAGTGGTCTAGAACTGGGCATTTAGTATCTCCAAGTTGAGCCTGAAACAGGATACAGAGTGTGATTTGGGTCCAAAACAGAAGTTGAAGAGTTAGCATTAAGCACCCATATTTTTAAGAGCCAGGAACAAATGGATTGAGACACCCAGCAGGGCTTAAGAGCCAGCAGGACAGGCCCTTGCCCACTCCATCTAAGAAGAATGTGGAGAAAGAGAAAAATCTTGAAATATAAATTTTTGGCTTAATAAGAACAGCAATGTTTTTACCTTTCATGCCCACCTTTTGAGAGAGAGAGAGAGAGAGAGAGAGAGAGAGAGGAGAAAGAGATGCTCCTCATCCATCCCCAAGGCAAGTGATTGGGAAAGTGCCAAGAGAGTCATTCATTCAAATTGAGAGCACCTGCAAAGAAAGATGGGCTTCTCGTGTTCCCAACTGGTATTTTCTTGGGCTGATGTGCCTTTTGATCCTATCTGATCAGGAAGGAGAGAGGGATGAGTGGCAGAGAGAGTGCAGCATTTGTGGGAGATGGGGTGGACATGGTGGATGGTGGCCCAGGCATGGTGGACATGACCACCAGACAAGGGGACCTTGGGAATCAGTGGATGCTGTAGGGTGTTCTGCCAGGGGAAAGTTGAGAGAGACGACGGAGAGAGGCTAGAGCTGGCTTTCCTGTTTTTGAGAAGTGACAGTGGGGAGGACCTGCCAAGTCCATCGGGAGCACTCTGCGTGGCCACATGGAGACCTGAACTGCTGCACATAGGCCACTGATAGTCACTCAGGGCTGGCCAGCAGAGGCAGCAACTGCCAGCCCAGAGAGGACCACAGCCAAGATGAGCAGAGAAAGAGGAGGTGTCCCACCGCCCACTCTTCCCAGAGCCCCAAAACCAGAGGCAGCTGGTCCAAAAAGGAGAGTTGGAAGAAGCATCCAGAAACAAACCTTGACCCTCCTCCTCAAGCTCTGATGCTGGAGGATGAGGAGGAAAAGGATGATCACTTCTGCCAGCCTCAGGGTCACGAGCCACAGGTTGGGCTTGCTGTGAGTTGGCCAAGCACTGACTCTCGCTTAGCCTGGGCCTGGTCTGCACTTCTCACACCCACAAGGGTCAGTAGCCAGGGGTCCTTCTGAGACGTCAGCAAGAGCCCTGCTACTGGAGGCATAAATAAAAGGGAAATGAAGCTGCTTCAAACCTAGAGCCCTATAGATTCACACTGCTCCATAGACCAGTTATGGTCAGAAGGGCTAGTATGCTGGAAGGCAAACAGGAGGGAAAACTGCCCCCCTACAGCCTTGAGTCATTAGGTTTATTTGTTTATTTTTCACTACTGGGGATTGAACCCAGCACTTTCCCACTATGCTACACTCCCAGCCTTTAAAAATTTTTTAAATTTAGAGATCAGGTCTTATTAAGACACTAAATATCCAGGCTGAGCTCCAATCTGTGATCCTCCTGCTGCAGACTCCCAATCCCCCTGAGATTGCAGGCATGTGCCACCACAGCCTGGCTTCATCAGTCTCTCTGCAGAGTGACGTTGGAACAAAAGGAGAAGGGATAAAACCCTGGGAAGTGTGGTTCACAGATATTTAACATTCAAAAATATTTCGGAGATTGTTTTTTAAGCCTAGTCATTCTCAGACAACTCCAAGGCAAATAAATTTATCTACTGTCCAAAACAAATCTGAGAACTAGGTGAAGAAGGTTAATGGGAGGGAAGGATATTATGCAATGAAAATTATAGCAAGAGGGTAAAAATAGAGGCTCTCAGCAGAGGTCATATTTCTTCACTGAAAACATCCTCTGCTAAGCATTTCCTGAGATAAGAGAGAATGCTCAGGGCTCTGTGAGGACCCCCAAGATCACCCTGAGAATGTTACAGCAGGACACCCCTAGTCATTCCTGAGCCTGTCCCCTTGAAACCATTGATGAGGAAACAACAGCTTGGGAAAAGAATCCTTGAACCCATAAGTCTGGATTCTTAAAAGGCTGTGAAGAAGAAGGAGAAAAGTACTGGTTGGGATGTCAACTTGACTGGTGTCTTCACTGCTTTCGCTCCTTCCTTGGCCTGCTGGACTCAGGCTGAGCCATATGTGGTTCACGTGCTGTGCTGTGGAGTTGCACACATTTCATTTTGGGGCCCACTTTGATACTTCCTGGTCACATGACTTTGGCAAGTCCCTTCATCTCCCTAAATAAGGTAACATTTGGCAGGCAGGCTTTGCCCCAATCACTGGTATAGAAGAAGGCACCAGCCAGGGTGGGATATTGCTCTTATCAAGAGTGGCATGCTTCCATTAATTTACATGCCAAGTAGGAAGTCTTTTGTTGTTGATTTTTTTATTTTCTCCAATTGGGAATCATTTTAAATATTTCAATATTAAAGACAAAATATTATGGAATAGGATAAAAATCACATTAATTTTTAGCCTTAAGCACACGACTTCGAAAGTATTTCCACTTTGTGGTAACCACGGTAAGCTCCAAGATGGAGGGTGGGCAGGGTCAAGTTCTTGCTCCCTTTCTTCTACCATCAGGGAGAATTGGGAGGGAAGTTTGCAGGACACAGATAACATCCTTATGACACCTCCTCTTTTTCCCCACTTTTTAATACTGGAGATTGAACTCAGAATCTTCACACTGAGCTGCATCTCCAGTCCTTTGATTATTTTTTATCTTGAGAGAAGGTCATGCTAGGTTGCCCAGGTTGGGTTTGAACTTGTGCCTTCTGCTTCAGCTTCCCAGAATGTTAGGATTGCAGGTGTGCATCACCACTCTAGCTGATGCCTCAATTTTTACAGATGTGGAAAGAGAGGTGCAGAAAGGTCAAGATCACATAACCAGTAGTATAGCCAGTTTCCAAACCCTTTCAGTCCAACCCAAAGCACAGCACCTTTCATTCTGGCTGCTTGTGGATCCTTGCTACCCTTGCCACAAACAGTTTCAAAATCTGCAGTATCAAAGGCAATCTTTTGGTCACTGTTAACCAAATGCTGTACACTGCATGTCACAGATTTTAAACCATAGCTCTCCCCTCTTGAACACTCAGTTTTTCCCCCTGCATATAAGCAAATCACTCTCTTTTCCTTGAAATTCTGCATGTTCAGCGGGATATTTTTGGGCATTGAGGTGGATTGTAATGCAAATGCCCTTCATTTTCTTGGGAGTCTCTTTCTCCTGTGAATTTCAGGGAGTGATAGGCCCCCTTGAAATAAATGTGCTTTTGATAGATGAAAATTTCCCTTTCCCTTGTGAAATATGCTGGGTAGCAGATACTTCCACTTGGCAGAATTTGTTTAGTAACCCAGTGTTCCATGGAATTCACTGAGAAGACCTGTACGATGAAGAGAAGACCCAGCGTGAGGACCAGGAGAGGCCCAGGTCAGGTCAGGATTAAGACGGAGACACAGAGAGCTAAGAAGTAGAGTCACCACACCAACCAAGAACCAGGTACTGGGGTGACCCACAGGCGCTAAGTAGGTGCAAAGAACACATACTTGGAGTCAAGGTCAGCAAGATGGGAGAGGAGACTACTGATGAGCAGGAGGGGCCTACTGATGGGTAGAACTCTGGAGAGACCAAAAGCAGAGCCAAGGTCACCATTCTGTCCTGTGGTGGAAGCAGTAGCTAGTACCAAAGCCATTGCCGTTAGAGCCATGTATGCTTGTCTATTGGAGTCCTTGGTGACAAGCAGCTGCCTTCTCCCCTGAAATCCTTGGAGTGCAAAAGGGCTCTGTATGGTGGTTCCCTCTCCCAAGAGAATCTATTTAGCATGATTCATGCTACAGCAAGCTGCACCTGCCAGCATTGTGAACTCTAACAGCACTGTCCAGTGAAGGACCTTGGTGAATGTTGGCTCAGGGAAGGAAGATCTGAGAAGAAAAACAGTTGATTCACAGAGTTGTTTCAAGTGGGGACTATAGAGAGGCAGCTCTCTGCTTGTTGTGTAAAATAATTCTCCCCTCATGAGAGTAGCCCTGTGATCAGGTGATCCAGGAGTCACCTGAGGTGTGCACCCTCCAACCTGGCTTCCTGCCCAGTGCAGAGGTTGCTCATGTTGCTAGGGAGGCCTCTCCTACATTCAGAGCTGTGATTCAGCACCCGGCCGTGACATTCCCCACTGGAGCCCTCTTCCCTGGCTCCCCACTGCCCTGCAGGTCATGATGTGGCCTCTGTGACCCGGTCCCGGTGTCAGCTCTTGTTATTCCAGCAATGGAATTCCAGTCAGGAAACCCATGACTGGGTTCCATCTTGAAGCCCCTGGAATCATTTTAATGTTCTCCATTCCTCTGGCACCTGACCCTTCCTTAGCCATCACCTGTTATACCTGCACCCCGCCCCCACCCTGCTTTTTCCTCATCCACTCAGCTCCTGCTCCACCTTGAAGTCCCTTCTCGGGATCTCCTTTCCTGAGCCCTGACACTCTGAGACACTGGGCCTCTCCTCGCCCAGGTGCCTAGTAAATGCTCAACACAAACCTGCTGCCCTGCTTCTCCAGTCCTCTGCTCAGTCCTAGGCTGCCAGGGTTGGTGCAGGGATTTGGTTTCATGGCTGGCTTTAGGACACTGGGGCCTGAAGTTTAATTCATGTTTTAAAATCAGGTTTTCCATATATTTTTTTCTGAGTAAAGGGACTTTTGGAAGGTTGAGGCAAACATGGGAGAGAACTTGTCCCTAGTGAGAGATGGTATTATCTCTGCAGAGGCAGAGTCGCTAATGAATAGAGCACTTAGCATTCTAATTCTTGACCTCCCATTCATTTGCTGTGTGGCCTGAGATAACTGCCTATCCTCTCCGGGCCTCGTGCATTTAGCAAATGTTTACTGCAATTTGACCATGTTCCCAGCATTTTGACAGAGACATGATGTCGGTCCTCACAGGAGTTATTGTATAATAATGAACAAAACATCAGTAAGGAATCAAAATTGATATCTAAATATAAATTATCACATGAACTACAAGGGAACTGAATGACACATCATAACAGAGAGTAGTGGAGATAAGCAGAAAGGAAACTACTGTGATACTAAGGAGGTAAATTTTTAAGCCTGAAAGATACAAAAAAGCCAGTGATAGCATTTTCCCAACAGATGGACAGTGGCATGTGCAATGGTCCTGAGGCATAAATCATTGAGAAATAGAAGATCAATGTGCCTACAGAATAATTAATGTGAGAGAAATCTCACGTGTGAGATGGGAATGACAGTGTTGGTACTGCTATCTCCTAAGGCATTAACAGGTGGCAAGAAGTGGGTCAGATTTTGCCTTGTATCAAGCACATAATAGTTGTTTAGTAAATATTAGTTAACAAATAAGTTGATGAACCTTTGAGAGAATTGGGAATCATTGGCCAATTAAGACTCATTATATACATGTATATATGTATTTATTTATTAGATTTTTTATTTATGAAAAAATAAAGCAAAATTTCATAACAAAATAAGAGAATAACAATAGTTCATACATTTGTATGGTTACCTTCAAAATAGTTACTAGAGTACAAGATATAAACCAAAAAGGTTCTTACAAAAAAGAAACAGATAATAATGCAAAACTTTCTTTTCAATTATCTAAGATAAGTTAGTAGTATAAACGAAAAATCATCAGTACATTTAGCAATGAATTTCAAAGATTCGGGTTTGGTTTGTAGAATTAAGGATCATGACAGCTACTTAAATTCAAACCTGTGCATCCATCCACCTGACAATATTACAAAATGAAACAGGAGAGTAAATAAAATTACTCTTGGCCTGTGCCTACAGCATAAGCAAAAGTCAGAAAAATATTAGAAGCTTCACACATGAAAGTGGGAAAACAAACATCTGGAGCCAGAGAGGTTGGAGGTGAGTTCTCAGCAGAGCCCGAAGCCTGGCGAAGGCTGACGGAAGGAGGAGCGCGCAGGGAGGTCCGGGGCGGTGGGATGCAGAGAGCACCAACAGGACCTTACCCAAAGAAGGCAGGCGTCTCCATCCGAGCAAGACCGCCACCAAGGTAGGGTCTGAGGCTGTGAAGAGTGGCCATGGGAGTCGCAAAGAAGAGGTCTACAAAGGCCACAGCCCTGGAGGTAGCGCTGCTTCCCGAGGGATGATTCTTAGAGAAGACAGTGTTCCTGGGCAGCTTGGTAGGAAAATAAAGAAAAAATGACCACCAAACAAGCAAAAAAGAAAACCCTCCTTAAATAGGAGTGTGTGAGAATCAGAAAAATCCAGATAAAAAGCTCTGTTTGTTAAAGAATCTGCTCTTTTCAGGGCCACAAGGGCAGGAGATTTTGAATTTAGAGCCAAGTTCACCACTTAAACTCCTCCCCTCCTCTCCTTATGCTTACCTGGAAGGGAAGTCCAACTGAAATGGATAATAATAAGCGATGAAAATAACACACTATCCACACAAAGTGTGGGTAATGAGACAGTAGAAAAGGAGATTCAGAGTATTTCAGCAGATGAACACACAAAGACGCAGCCAGAGGATGACAGTAGCACAACAGCCCAAAGAGAGCAAAATATAATTAAACAAGACATTTCAGATATTGGGATCAACACTTTTTTACGAGTTCAAAACTGGGAAAATAGTGTGAACAATAAGAAGTCATAAAATGACTCAGATGAACTTGAGAAAGAAATGGAAAGAAAACATAAAATTATATGAAAAATAAAGGAGGAATTATAAGGTATTCATGAGAGAACAGATAGTCAGTGTCCCTTGCTATCTGCAGGGAGTTGGTTCCAGGACCCCCCACAGAAACAAAAATCTGCAAGTGCTCAAGTCTCTTACACAAAATGACATAGCATTTGTATAAACCTATGTACATCTTCCCATATACTTTGAATCCTCTCTAGGTTACTTATAATACCCAATGCACTGTATTGAAATAGTCACTACATTATATTATTTAGGGAATAATGACAAGGAAAAAGTCTGTACATGTAGAGATGCCATTGCTTTTCACATATTGTGAATCCATGGTTGGTTGAATCAAAACAAGGTGGAATCTATGGATACAGAGGGCCAACTGAGCAACCCAGAGGATAGAAATTTAAAAAGCCCTGAAAATAAAACCAAAAAGAAAGATGATATATATTAGAGAACAAATGATAGATATAAAAACAGTCAAAGAAGGCCAATACATGTATAGTTGGAGGCGAGGAATTTAGAAAAAGAAAAGTCAACCAGAACTCTTAATTAAAACTATAATTCAAAAGCTTTCCTGAAATAAAAGACATGAATTTACATATTGAAAAAGTTCCCCAGAAGAGTCAACTCTATCTTACTTCCTAGTGAAAATATTACACATTCAAAGAAAAGAAAATATCCTCTGAGCTTTCAAATGTACCTAAAGACCAAAGAAGGAAAATAATCTTGCTTTTACCAGTAGCAGCTGTCTTAGTATATTTGTGTCAACATAATGGAGCACCTGAGACTGTGTAATTTATAAAGAACAGAAATTGAGTTTTCACAGCTCTGGGGGCCGAGAAGTAAGGTCAAGGCACCAGCACTGATGTCTGGTGAATACTGCCCTCTCTTCCAATAAGGCACCTTGTTGCTGTGTCTTTGCACAGCAGAAGATAGAAGGGCAAGAAGGGGATGGACACTCTGACCTCATATGCCAGAGCAGAAGAGAACCAACCCACTCCCACATCCTTTTTTAATTGCTATCACTCAGTCCATGAAGACAGCACACTCCTGACTTAAACACCTCCTCAGAGGCCCCAGCTCCCAACATGGTTGCCTTGGAGTTACATTTCTAACCCACAAATTCTGGGGGACAGAATCAGACCATAGCAGCAACATTAAAGAAGCCACCAACAAAGTAAGATTTTAAAGAAACTAACATTTAAAAAATCATGAAAGGAAGGAATTTTACATCCAGTCAACTGTCTTTCAATATCAAGCCTAAGAAAAATAGTTGTAAATATGAAAATTTATAGAATATAATATTCATGAGTCATTATTGAGAAATCTTCCAGAAGAAGAAATTTATCTGACCAGATGAATGGCGAAATGTTGGCAGAAGGTTGATTTTGATCTTTGAATGTATTTAACAATAGATCTATGAATAAAACCTAGATTTCCACAAAGATGAAAGGACAGCATATAAATATGTATTTTGAGAAATATAGGACTAAACGGAGGGAAGGGAATAATAAAGAGGAAAGTAGAATAAGCTCATTGTTACTGTATAGCTAATAGGTTTGAATGAAAGAATATCATTGAAAGTTAACAAATAAATTAGTAGAAAACATAAGAAAGGGGGACTAAGGATATTATGTAAAATCCTTAATTTATTGTAAATATAAACACTAAAACAAATTTTCAAAACTTCAGCCAGGTGTGGTGGTGCATAGCTGTAACTCCAGCACTCTCAAAGGCTGAGGCAGGAGGATTGCAAGTTCAAGTTCAAACCCATCCTGGGCAACTCAGTGACTCAGTGAGACCTTGACTCAAAAAACAAAACAAAACAAAACAAAATGACTGAGGATGTAGCTCAGTGTGAAGGCCCTGGGTTCAACCCCAGTCCAAAAACAAAACCAAAACCCAAAACTTGCTAAATACAGAAAGAGAGAAGAGAGAAACACCTAAGAAGGATTTAGTGACAAATGACAGCACTAATGCTAAACTTAAATTGTATCAATAAATGTAAATAGGTTTAGTTTACCTACTGGGAAAAAAGATTTTCAGATTGGCTCACAAGACAAAACCCAACTCTATGCTTTTTTTAAGAGACATGTTTTAACTAAGTGATTCAGGAAGGCTATAAATAAGGAATTGAGCCAAAGTATAGCAGGCAAAGAGAAAATTGATATCTTGACCCATGATAAGGTAAAATTCAGACCAAATTAAGTGAAACAAACCAAAACTCTTGATGATTGCAAGTTACAATTCATTGTGAAGATGTAATAGGAATATAGATGCACCAAGAAACACGGAGCAATATTCAGGCTGGGGATGTATCTCAGTGGCACTACATTTGCCTTGCAAGCACAAGGCCCTGTGTTCAATTTCTGGTACTGGGGGGAAAAAACCATGGAGCAATCTTCATAAAACAGAAACTACAGAAGATAAAAAGAAAAATGTCTATAAACTACCAATGAAGGAGGATGGACTTTAAATATCACCCCCCCACACAAGAATGGTGAAATGGACAGAAGATGAAGATAGATAAAGCTCCTAAACAACACAATCCATGTGATAAATTGTATGTACAGTAATACCTCGGTTCATGAACACTTCTGTTTGCGAATAATTTAATTTCTAAACAAAAGTGTTCAGCAGAATTTTGCTTCTGTTCACAAACTCCACATCAGGTGACAAACATGATCACAACCATCTTCCCCACACAAACTCAAATGCAGCCATCTTCCCCAAAATCATAAAACAAATTAAGTTTGTAAACTGAGATACCACTGTACAGTATCTCTATCAAAATCTGTACCCTAAAAAAAAAAAAATCTGTACCCTGATAATGGAGAATATACTTTTTCTAAAAGGCACACAAAGCACTCACAAAAAATTAACAGTGTATTAAGTCATACTGGAAATCTTAATAAGTTCCAGGAAAAAAAATACATACCAAACAGATGGTTAACGTGATCATGAAAAGTAACTAGAAAGAAGAAATACACAAAATATGAAATGAGAAAGAAGAAACATTTCCTGAAACAGAAAAAATTTATGAGCTCTCTTTGTACAATTACATACACATACATTCTAAAGCTTAGATAGAATAGATAATTTTCTAAGAAAAATGTATTCACTAGAATTGACACAAATAAAGATAGCTTTATAGCACAATAAAACCAGAAAGTCAGGGAAGATCTAATCTACCATAAAATGGTGGATACAGAAGGCCCCAAAAGGGAATTCTATTTCTTCAAAAATGAGATAATTATAATGCCTTTTTACCTTTTCCAAACAACAGAAAAATGATGTGAACTTCTGACATATTTTGTGTAAAGTGAAAATAAAATTGATACTTAAACTCAATAAATATTGTACAAAAAATAAAGCCACGACCTAATCTCACTTATCATAACCATGCAATAATGTTAATAAATTTTATCAAATCTAATACCACATTTAAAATAATACATATGACCAAGTTTTATTACAATAATTCAAGGAAAGTTCAATATTAGGAAATTAATGCCATGCTAAATATTAATCATTCTGTGAAGAAAAATACATAATATGACCCTCTCTGAAGTTGTTCTTCTTTTAAAATATAACTCAAATATATGCACCAAATATGAATGTCCCCAAATATACAAAACAAATATTAATGGGCATGAAAAACCAAACAAGCACTAATACAATTGTAGTGGGGGACCTCAATACCCTTCTATCACAAATAGACAGATCATCTAGACAAAAAATTAACAATGAAATTCTTCAACTGAACCAAGCTATTGAACAAATGGACTTAATACATGTTTACAGAGTGTTTCACCCCACAAAATCAGAATACACATTCTTTTCAGCTGCACACAGGTCATTCTTCAAAATAGATCACATGCTAGCTCATAGGACGTCTAAGTAAATGTAAAAAAATTGAAATTATCCCCTGTATATTATCAGACCATAGTGCAATAAAATTGGAGGTCAATAACATAAGAAACCCCGAGACTCCCACAAACACATGGAAATTGAATAACACCTTCCTGAACAGCCAATGCGTCACAGAGGAAATTAGAGAAGAAATTTGACAGTTTTTACAAGTAAATGATAATGCCAGTACAACATACAGGAATCTATGGAACACAATGAAAGCAGTTCTACGCGGGAAATTCATAGCAGTGAATGCCCATATTAGGGCAACAGAGAGAACTCAGTTAAATAACCTAATGCAGAACCTCAAGCTCCTAGAAAAAAAAGAGCATAACAAACCCAAAGCTCATACAAGAAAGGAAATTATAAAGATCCAAGCAGAAATCAATGCAATGGAGACTAAGAGAACAATACAAAATATTAATCAATCAAAGAGTTGGTTTTTTTGAAAGAATAAATAAAATCAATAAACCTTTAGCCAACCTTATCAAAAAAGGAAAGAAAAGGCTTAAATCCATGAAATTAAGAATTAAAAACGTGAAGTCACAACAGATCCAACAGAAATCCAGAGAATCATCACTACCTACTTTGAGAATCTGTACTCTAATAAAATGGAAAACACAGAAGAAATGGACAGATTCCTAGATACATACCAATTGCCAAAGTTAAATGAAGAAGGTATAGAAATTCTAAACACCTCAATTACAATGAGTGAAATTGAAAATGTAATAAAAAATTTACCAACAAAGAAAAGCCCAGGTCGTGATGGCTTCACTGCTGAATTCTACAAGACATTTAAAGAAGAACTATTGCCATTACTCTTTAAACTCATCAAGGAAATTGAAAGGGAAGCAAGGCTCCCAAATTCATTCCTGGAAGCAAGTGTTACTTTGATTCCAAAACCAGGGAAAGACCCAACCCAAAAAGAGAACTACAGACCAATCCCCTAATGAGCGTAGATGCAAAAATCCTCAACAAGATACTGGCAAACAGAATACAGAGGGTCATCAAGAAGATCATACACCCTGACCAGGTCAGATTTATCCCAGGGATGCAAGGATGGTTCAACATTCGTAAATCAATAAATGTAATACACTTTATTAACAGAATCAAGGACAAAAACCATATGATCATCTCAATAGATGCAGAAAAGGCATTTGACAAAATCCAACACACATTCATGATAAAAACGCTACAGAAAATTGGAAGAGAATGTCTTTATCTCAACCTGATTAAGGCTATTTATGAAAAACTGACAGCCAAAATCATACTAAATGGTCAAAAACTGAAAACTTTCATGCTAAAATCAGGAACAAGACAAGGATGCCCACTATCACCACTCCTGTTCAATATTGTTCTGGAAACATTAGCCACAGCAATTAGAAAAGAGAAAGAAAGAAAAGGAATAAAGATAGGAAAGGAAGAAGTTAAACTATCACTATTTGCTGATGATATGATACTTTACATGGAAGACCCCAAAAACTTGGTCACAAGTCTTCTAGTCCTAATTGACAGATTCAGTAGAGTAGCTGGATACAAGGTCAACACTCAAAAAACAATAGCCTTCTTATATGCAAATAGCAGACTCATTGAGAGGGAAATTCGGGAAATAATTCCTTTTACAATAGCATCTAAAAAAATGAAATATCTAGGAATCAACCTAACAAAGGAAGCAAAAGACCTCTATGCTGAAAACTACAGCACTCTGAAAAAGGAGATCGAAGAGGATATAAAAAAATGGAAAGATATCCCTTGTTCCTGGGTAGGAAGAACCAATATATTGAAAATGGCCATACTTCCAAAACTGCAATATGGATTTAATGCAATGCCAACTGAAATTCCAAAAATATACTTCACAGAACTAGAGAAAACAATCCAAAAATTCATTTAGAATCAGAAGAAATCTAGAATAGCCAAAGCAATTCTAGGCAACAGAGACATGGCTGGGGGTATCACAATCCCCAACTTGAAACTATGCTACAAAGCTACTGTGATAAGAACAGCATGGTATTGGCAAAGAAACAGACCCAAGGATCAGTGGAATAGATTAGAAGGTGCAGAAATAACTCCAGACATGCTCAGCCACCTCATCTTTGACAAAGGAGCCAACCACCCTCATTGGAGGAAAGATAGCCTATTTAATAAATAGTGTTGGAAAAACTGGATTTCAACCTGCCAAAGATTAAAACTAGACCCATACCTATCACTGTGCACTAAACTAAGATCGAAGTGGAGTCAAGAGCTAAATATTAAGACAGAAACACTAAACTTTCTGGAAGATAAGTTAGGCAGAACTCTTGAAGACATTGGCATAGGAAAAGACTTTATGAACAAATCCTCAGTAGCACGGGAGCTAGCACAAAGAATCAACAACTGGGATCTCATCTTATTAAAAAGCTTCTGTACTGCAAGAGAAACCACCAACAGAGCTAAGAGACAACCTACAATGTGGGAAAAAAATTTTAGCAGTTGTACCTCAGACAAAAGTCTACTATTGAGAATATATAAAGAATTGAAAAAAATCAGACTCCCCAAATTCAAAGACCCAATTCAAAAATGGGCATCTGAAATGAACAGACATTTCTCAGACAAAGAAGTAAAAGCAGCAAATAAATATATGAAAAAATGTTCAACATCACTGGTCATTCAAGAGATGCAAATGAAAACAACACTGAGATTCCACCTTACCCCAGAAAGAATGGCTGCTATCAAGAAATCAACCAATAACAAATGCTGGCAGGGGTGTGGAGAGAAAGGAACCCTTGTCCATTGTTGGTGGGAGTGCAAACTGGTGCAACCACTGTGGAAATCAGTATGGAGATACCTCAAAAAACTAGGACTAGAGGTCCCATTTGACCCAGCTATTCCCCTGCTGGGTATCTTCCCCAAAGAATTAAAAGAATCATACCACAGCAATATATGTGAACTCATGTTTACAGTGGCACAGTTTGTAATAGCTGAAGTTTGGAAACAGCCCAAGTGCCCATCAACTGGAAACTGGATAAAGAAGATGTGATTTTTTTATAAAATGGAGTACTACTCAGCCATAAAGAACAAAAAACTACAGACATTTCTAGCTAAATAGATGCATATTGAGGCCATACTCTTAAGTGAAATAATTAAGACACACATGTGTAAATACGGAATAGTTTTTCCAGTGTTAGAAACTGAAAGTGTAAATAAGGATTAAAATAATTAAAATGAATAATTGATAATTTGAAATAGGAAAAGGTCCAAAGGTGTAGGGGTGTTGGGAGGGGAAGGGGAAAGGGAAGAAGGGAAAGGAAACATTATGAGAAAAGAAAAAAAAATGGAAACAAAATCTATGTAAAAAGGGAAGGGTGGAGTGGGTGAAGGGTGCACAGGTAATGGGGGAAAAAAAATAAGAACCAAGGTATATCACGTACAGGTACAAACATGCAATGATAAATGTAAATGTATTGTATACCTAAAATGTACCAATAAAAGAATTTTAAAAAATAAAAATAAAATAAAATAGAACTCATCATAACACCAAAGTAATAAATTTAGCCCAATTGTAAGAAAAAAGAAAACACTCTTTTCCTGGAACTAGTCAACTTGATTCTAAAGTTCATATGGAAATAAGCAACAATCAGGAAAAAGCCAAAAACTTAGAGCAGTATCCCAGGGAGCTGGTTTGTTTCAGATGTTTAAAACTTTAAGAAAGTCTCTACAATAAAATAATATAATATTGACACATAATTTGACAGATGCATGAAACAGGATAAATAGACCAAAAGTGGACCTATGTCACATGGAAAATTGATATCATTAAGGGAGGAATCTCAAATCCTTACAGACATATGGAGTTTAGGATAAATGACATAGGACAACTAGATAGTCATATGGGAAAATAAGATTGGGTCTTTATATCATAACTAGGTGAACTGATGAACAAAGGGACAGATAAACATTTTTTAAATGAATTCTTAGCAGACAGACAAAAACTTGGATGTCAACACTGATATCTCCAATTCCTTAGTCTGAAACTTGGCAATGAAAGGGAAAGAATTAAGCTCTTACTAAGCCATTTTAGGAGAATATAGTCTATGCCAAGTAGTTGGTGGAAAAGACAGGCAACAGAGGAAAATGTTAAATTATATTAGCCTAATATAGTAGGCTAATATAATAGCCTAATATTTCCAAAAGTCAATAAAGGCCTATATGAGAAATGTCCCAGATTAAAAAAGACAGAAGAAACCTAACATCAATAGTAATATATAAACTCTGATTGGATCTTGCTTAGGTGAAAACCATGAAAGACATTTCAGGGACAGCTGGAGAATGTAGCACAGATTGGATGTTAGATGATTGTGCTACTCAATTTTCCATTACTACAGCAAAATACTTGAGATAATCACATTACAAAGAGAAAAGTCTTATTTTGGCTCATAGATTTTGAGGTTTTAGCCCATAGTCTGTTGGCCCCCTTGCATGTTTTCATCATGGCAGGAACAAGGCCATTCATCATATATTCAAAGTGAAAAACAGAGAGGAAGCAATCAGGGTCCCACAATCCTCTCCAAGGGCAGGCCCTGCAATGACCTAAAACTTCCTGCTACACCCTCTTGAAGTTTATATCACCTTCCATAACACCATACTGGGGACTGATTTTTACATACGAGCCTTTGGGGAACATTTCAGATACAAACTCTAGCAAAATGATATAGAATTATTTACTAATGTTTTTAGGTACAAAATGGCATTTGATTATATAAAAGAATGTTCTTATTCACAGATACCTGAGAGCTGAAGAATCATTATGTCTGTTAACATTTTTCAAGTACTTCAACCAGAGAGCAAGAGACAGAGCAAAATAGTAAGTTATACAGATCTAGATAGAAAGATAGAGGGTGGATGGAGAGATGAATAGAGATAGATAGATAGATAGATAGATAGATAGATAGATAGATAGATAGATAGAGCGAGCAAGCACATATGGACAATTTAACAAGTGTCCAATCTAGGTGGTGAGTATGCAACAGTTTCAAACACACCTGAGCAGGTGGATACACACATATTGCCTGAGACTCAGAGTTCATGATTATTGTAGTCCTACTGTGTGATAAGCCCTTTGCTTAGCACTTTTACATATGTAATTGTATTTAATTCTCACTGGCATGTTAGGCATTGCTCTCTCTACTTGAAGAACAAAAAATACCAATTGTTTTAGTATTGGGCATTGAACTTGGGGGTTTGTCCATCACAGGGAAACACTCTACCATGAGCTACATCTCAGACCTTTTTAATTTAACACAAGGTCTTGCTAAATTGTCCAGGCTCCCCTCAAACCCACAATCCTCCTTCCTGTGTTTCCTGAGCAGCTGGGATTACAAAAGTCCACAATCATGTCTGGTAAATACCAATTTTTGAATAGTGGCACAGTGTATAATTCATACCCGGACCTGTCTGACCCCAAGCCCAGAATTCATTAAGCTGTAGCCATACCTAGAAAGAAACAAGGCAAACTTAATAATGCAGAAAGAACTAAACAGAAACGTGGTAAAGTAATCAAAACCACTCCAAGTCTTTCCCAAGCATTTCCCATAGAGGAAATGGGGTAAGTCGAGGCAGGAAGACTGGACAGGGGTGCGTGTTCAGGAGGAGCAGCTGTTCCTGGCTTCTGAGCTGTGCGGGCCAAATGAGGAGAGGAACTGATCTAGGAGGGACAGGTGGGCCTTAGGTGCCATGCTGAGAAGGAGGGGTCATCTCTGGCTGGTGACAGCAGCCATGGCAAGTTTGTACACAAGGGAAGGGTGTGGGCCGACAGGGATGTGCTCACCACTTTCTTCCTCCCCAATAGGAGACAATTTAAAAATAAACACAAACAAACAAAACCTACAGAAGGAATTGGAGCAAATTTTTGATGTGTTATTTATGAACCGAACATTGGTCAAGTGGAAAATAAAACCTTAACAAGATTAAAAATTGATGTACAAAGAACCACTCAGTGGCTTGTAAAAGCCCTTAGAAGAGAGGGGGAAAATGAAAAGCTGTTTCATAAAAGATTGAAGCTCCAGGGTACTCAAGGTTTGAGCACAGGCAGAAAGCTCTCTTGGCACCATGGTTGTTAATAAATTGGAGTGTTTCTATGGTGGAAGGCTTGTGGGGAGCAGGCACTTTCTGTGCTGGTCGGATAACTGGCCATTGTCCAAGGGCCTGGGAAGCCACCAAGCCTGGCAAGGACACTTCTACCTTTTCATCATACCACTGGGCTAGATGCCAGAGTTGGGGAAATCACAGAACCAGAATCTCTCAGACCTGGAGAAGCTAAAATGGCCGCTACATCCTCTGTGTCCTCAACACCTGCATCATCCCTATTGAGAGAGCATCTATATTTTCTCCTCCAAAAAACTAGCAGAGCATTTATTTCTGACCACAAAACTAATGATGTTCACTAGTAAATTTATAAGATACAAGAAAGAACAAAGAATAAAATAAATCACTCATCATTTTATCATCCAGAGATAGGTAAACACTTATAAACATTTTTTAAAATACAGTCCTATTGGATATGCTGCTTTACTGAGCTTTACTGAGCTTTCTTCACCTGCTATTATACTATAAAATTTACCACTTAAATTAACAATCTTCTGTAATATCATTTAAAATTATAATTTTTAATCCCCTTTTGTTGGATGTTGGACTTTCAATTGGTTTACAATTTTTAGTTACAAATAATCCTGCTATGGAAAAGAGACACATGTGGCAAAGGCTTGGTCCCTGGTGCAGCATTGTTCAGAGGTGGAGTCTTCTGGAAGATGATTGGATCCTGAGGCCTTGACCTTAGCAGTGGATTAAGCCATTGATGGATTCAAAATTTGATGGCATTATCAGGAAGGGTGGAAACTTAGGAGGTGGAACTAGGGGGTCATGAGGAGGTAGGTCATGAGGGTCTCCCCTTCTATCCCAAAGATAGAAAATCATGTGTTTTTCTTTCCCTATGAAGCACCTTGTCCTGCAGCTCCCCATCCATTAAGCCCATGACCTTTATCCCTTCAGGGAGAGACCTACAGTTCAGATTTTCTACAAAGTCATTGTGAGGCAATAGCAAAATAGTAGCCTTGAATGTAGGCTTTGTTGAGAAGAATTAAAGTTTTGTAGATTATAAATACTATCATAATTACTATTGAGAACAGAGCCTAGTGGTTTCTGATTATTGAATTTTTCCATAAAGTAATATTCTAAAGATGATGTGGATATCAATAAGGTAAGGTCCCATCAGAGACAAAATAGATGGAGAAGAAAGAAGAGGAGAGGGTAAGAAATACATCAAGGAGAGACTCAAGTGTCATGTCTCCTCCTTCAGAATGGAAATTCTGGGATGAAAGCTGGGAAGAGAGAGCTGGTAGAAGGGAATGTAGATAATTGGTCTAAGTACAACCATATATCCCTTCCAAGTTAATGGTAAATGACTTTATAGGGATACCAATATGGAAAATTAAGGCATTCTAATGTGTTATAATTGGAGAGACAGAGAGAGAGAGAGAGAGAGAGAGAGAGAATAGAGAGAGACAGGGAGAGACAGAGCGAGAACCCAGTTCAGTTCCTTGTATTATCATGGAGAGCCAAGAAGTTCTCATACTCCCTGGAAGGGAACATAAAATGTGCCCTAACAAGGAACAAAGGTGTAGATGCTGGGGTATATGCTCACCACAGGTGCCCACAGAGAGATAAAAGGGACCCAAAACATGAGGGCTACAGGATGAGCAGGGCACTGTTCACAGTATTGAAGTGCCTTGTCCCTCCTATTCCTGAGCACAAGTCACTGTCTTTAGCTGTTAAGGTGCCCCATAAGGACAGGTCTAAACTCTCTGGGAATCCATCTACTATATGCCAACAGGACTTCAGTGCTTTCCTTACTATTCAGCACCATCACAGGAAGGAAGAAAGGGTAGCACCCTCTTGATTAGTGAGAAGAAACTTACTGTCTCCTCACTCCCAGGGAAAATTACACCATCTTTGCTTCCAACAAAATGTCTTTCCTTACTGTCAATAGCTTTACTAATTGTTCTGTGTTATAGACAACGTACTACGATTTTATCACATGTACTGGCACCCTTAAACTGGGTTGGAAAGTTTGTGGCACTGTGTTGAGGATTCTGAGACTTCGTCTGGGTCTACAGGAAAGTGTCCTTGATCAGTCGGTGATATTTGTCATTGCCTTGGAGGAGGTGTGTGTTGGGACTTGATCAGTTACTTGTATTCTCTGCTCTAAAGCCTCATAGAATGAAGGTAGTCCAACTTTCACATGCCGGACCTGCACTTACTGAAGACTGAGCTTCTTTCATCCTGTCTTCTTCATGGTAAACATTCCCTTGTTTTCTCAATGTCCCTTAAATTATATGGTTTCCAGACTCCTTGTTAGGGGAACACAGTTTATTTTTGCCCCCTGTAAAATGGAGCACGCAGAAACAAACATATGCAAGCATTAATTCAGAGCTTAATTCAGTGGGCATTTTTAACAAGTGCCCACCATGTTCCAGTCTCTCTTTGATACCAGCATAAACAAAGAGCAAGACTGCAGCCCTGACCTGTTTCTGTATGGTCTGGCCAATGAAGGTTAGCATGCAACTGTCTCCTTTTGGTCATGATGAGTCTATTTAAGTGGCCTGAATTGCCATCTGCTACAATTCTGAAGTCTTTGCATGCCTGCTATGGAAGAGTTCCATCACTCAAACACTGCAGTTGGGACTTTGGACAAGCCATTCCTTTGGTCTCTGTTATTTCTTAGATTGCCCAGCTCTCCTGGCTATGTAGATTTCTTGGACTCCAGACACTTCCACCCAGCATGTGTGTCCTCAGGCCCATTTGCATGGGAAGAAAGGGAATCCATGCAGCTCCAGTTTCTAACAAGATGGAAAAGTGAAGCCAGCCCCAGCAGCAGTGGGGCCCCACATCCTTGAATGTATACTCAATCATTCCTGGGCCTCCATCTCACTCACTGGGGTTCCTCCCTTCATGTCTAGCAAGGTTGGGAATCCACAAGCATGTGATAAATTCCACATCCATCAGAGCTATTGCTCATCTGCTATGTGCCAGGCATACACTAGTCTGCAGGATCCTAGCCTGTGCAGGGCTCACATTCCAGAAAGGGATGAGTGGGGAGATAGACCAGAAATTTGATAAATCATATAATGAGTAATAAGAATATGGAGAAAGAAAATGTAGACTGGAGTTCTGATAGGGAGACTGCAGCATCCAATACCTGTTCAAGGAAGGTATTATTGAGAAGGTGACATTTGAGCAAAGACTAGGAAGGGATGAAAGGTGGGTCATGCAGATATGTGGTGCAGGGGTGGGGTCAATTCAGGCAGAAGGAACAGCAAGCATATGCCTGTTGTGTTCAAAGAACAGCAAGGAGGTTGGTGTCCCTGAAGCAAAGCAAGTGGTGGACGATGGAGGCAGATCCCACAGGGTGTGTCGTTCATGTGTGGGTCCTTCTCTGGGTGAAGTGGGCAGCCATTGCTGAGAGAGGTGTGACATGCCTTGTGCTCAGGGCCATGCCGATTACCATGTAGAGACTGAACTCTATAAAGGGGGCAAGGATGGAAGCAGGGAACAAAGCAAACATCTGGAGCCCAGAGGCAGGCCTGACCTGCCCAAGGGCACCCAGCAAGTAGGACACAGAGCAGAAAGAGCCCAGCTTTCCTGATTGTCACTGCCCATGACTCTTCACTCCATCCCTCATCACATCGAATGCCCCAACCTTCAGGCCCATAGTTCACCCAGTCAGAGGAACTTGAAGCCAGTCCCCAAGCCCCCGAGTGAGGCTTTCATAAAGAAATGGCAAGAGCAACTCTGTGATTACATCCTTAATTTTGCTCTGATTCAACACAGCTCTCCCCTCCGGCATGATTAGTCAGGTACCATTACCATTTTGTAATGAGATTAATGAGAGAATTCATTCAGAAGTCATTATCTTACCTAATAATGACCTTACTGATTACTGTATCTCCTTCAACTAGGTTACTGATTTTGATGAAAATATAATAAATATAGCTTGCAGCACCTGGAAATTTGTTCTCTGCCTGGAATAGTTCTGAGGTGAGGACTTATTTTTAAGAATTTCTTGAAAGTGATTAAATATTTTGGTTCTCCTGAGGCAGTATTTCTGTGTTTTCACAGATGACATTTTTGAAATGTATGAAATATTTGATGATAAAATATTTAATAAGCCTGGCGTTCATATTTTTCAGACATCTGTTTCTGCTTTGAGACTGTCTGAATGTGATTTTACATGAAATTTCTATTTGCATGTTGTGTTGGTTTAAGAAAAGGGCTTGTGCTATGCATGACATATGCGTCTCATAAAATAATGAATGCCTATGCCTCACAGTCCAGGAGATAGTGTACAAGGAGCATTGTGGTCTGCATATTAAAATGCATCTAAGCAAATCATTAAATAAAAACAGAACCATTTCCAGGGGGAATAACGCAACTCAACTCTTACTAATTGAGAGCCTACTAGAGGCAATGATACTGTAAAGAATCAGGGATTAATAAAGCATGAATTTTACCCTCAAGATTCACTTTCAGGAAAGTCTTATAAAGCTCCTACTCAGTGCCTGGTGCTTTTAGACTCACAGATAAACTGGAAGAAGGACATGTTTCCAGACTCAGATCTAGGGGTCTGAAACCCTTGCTTTATTCCTTGGTAGTCATGTTAATTAATCTGGCTGTGCCTCAGTTCCCACATCTATAAAATGGGGTTGATAATTAACTCTGGTTTGTGGAAGGATGAAGAATAAAACAGGAAAACAGATTCTAAGAGGTTAAACGGCTTGCTTAAGAACACAAGACTAGGAAGTAGTGAATTTCCAGCTTTAAGGCCTTTCTGTTGTGACCACTGTCTCCCATCTCTGAAGTTCAACTATGCTGAGAAAATAAGGCAAGCTTCCATTTGGGGACTTGATGTAAGCTCTTAGGTGACTTTCATAAATCTAAATAGCTATTCTATAGTTATTCTTCTATGTTCATGTTAATCCACATGTCACCTGCAAAGATGGATGAGTAATTTGGGGGCTTGATTGATGTGGGTTTTGCCTTATGACTTTCCTCAAAATTAATGGCAGCCATGCAGTCCCAGATCCATGAATCACCCTGGCAGGAAGTGCTCCATTAGAAGGAAAGAGAGAACAAAAGATCAGCAGGATGCTGGGAAAACAGTCACACTCAGAGCTGTGAACTGATGGTCATAAAACTCCAGTTTGGAAACCCAGTGGGGGCCCAGTGAGCCCCATGGTTAGAGTCACAGCTGTTTCCTCTCTGGGCCACCATTCTACCTTGGGCTCTTGTGTGCAAATCTTTTCCTCATTGGGCCTCAGATTCCTCCTCTTTTACATGGGGACAATCATTCACATCCCCTTTAGGACTGAGGAATGAAACATGGCTGACTATGATCAAGTGCCTACAATGTGTCAAACCCATTCTAAGTGCCTCACATACATTATTTCATCTAATATTCAGAAGGACCTTAGAAGCAGCATTAGCCACATTTTCCAAATAAAGAAACCAAGACACAGAGCAGTTAGATAAGTAATCCAATGCCACCCAGCTGGGAAGTAGCAGAGTCAGGACTAGGACTATGGAGTCCTGCCTATAGCCTCCTCCTGTACCCTCTTGTGAGTACTAAAGCACTTTATGCCTGTTGTCACTATTATCATATCATTCCTTGTAACCTAGTTAAGGTTTTCAATGAGAAGGAGAGATCAGTGAAAATGAAAAGAAATAATCATGTATGACAGTGAAAGACATCTCAGGGGACAGATGTGGCAGAGACAAACACAAACATAAGGTTATCCCACTAGGGAAAGAGGAATAGATTAGAGGGAGCAAAGCCAGGGAGAAGGGCCCTGAGGGAGCAATTTAGGCAAACAAAGTCAGAGCAAGGCTCTATATGGATGGATTGAATCCTGGAGGTGCGAGGAAGGGTGAGGACACTATACTCCCAATGTAAATCTGAAAATGGGAAAATGTTTCAATGGGACACATGGGTCAAACCTTGAGCTTTGAAGTATGGTCCACCAGTCAGCAGGGGCTTGTTAGAAATGCAGGACCTTAGGCCCCACTGCCAAACCCTAGTGAATCAGAATTTGCATTTTCACAAGATACCCAAGCAATTCCTGTGCATGTTGGAGAAACCTATGTTGAAGCCACAAGCTTGGGACATCATGCAGCAGCAGATCCAAAGGTAAAAGTTAGAACTGAGGAAGCAAAGTCTATGTGAGAGATGCCCCCATTTATATTTTCTCAAAGGCAAAGAATGCAGCTATGGAAATTAAGTCACGGACAGTACAAGAACATGTGGTAGATACACATGAGGCTGAGGTAGACCCTGGTGCTAAAAATAAAAAGGTGTTTTCATAAGGGTGAAAAGAACCTTTTGAATGTGTAGGCTTAGACCAGTAGAAATCAGACTGGGGTCTCATCTAAGCCCTCACACCACTGCCCTGTGGGACTGTGGGGAAAGCCAGATGAAGGAATAGACATCTGGTCAACTGCCCAGGACACAAATTCATGAGGCAAGTTGAATCATCACTAGAATAAATTGATGAAATGGAATAAGATTCCACTTCCACCAAGGTAGCCAGCGCCCTCCAGTGGAAACTAAAAGTAAAATGTTCCTCCCAAGCATAGCCCTGTTTTCACTGGGCAGGTCTTGATGGCCTATGATTCCACAGTTACATTCCATGAACTAGGCTGCTGCTTACTGCAAACAAGGAACTTATTTCCTTGTCTCAAATATACCTATCAGGATGTTCTATTGTTTAACAAATTACAAAAGAATACGGAAGAGGGTACAAGTAGAAAATGTTTGACAAGTACTTTTCATAGCATTGCCACCAAAGAGATAAATAAGCGAATTCCTTTTACTGTACAATTTCTATTAACAACAAGCTAGTCTCTCTACCCCCAAAATACATGTTAGAAAATACTTAAGGACAGTGGTTTGAAGGGTTACCAACTAAATCAGCAGCTGGGACCACCCATGGTCCTCAGTTCCACTCTGCCCTTCGTTAAATATCTTCACCATCTCATCCTTTTCTCCTCCTGGGTGTATTTCAGGAAATACAATGAAATGCCACAGATGATAAACCCAATGAAGGAATGTCCAGAGGCAGCTGAGTTGGAAAGGTCCCTGGGCAATATCACTGGTCCTGTCCCCAAGAGCACGTTCTCCTAAAGACACAGGCTGGGAGTGACACAAGGGCAAAGAAGCAGCCTACTGGACAAGCACCCGGGCCTTTACACTAAACCATCGTCCACAAGTCTTTTGATAAACAGACATTTTGCTAGCCACCGCTGAGCAATGCAGATGTTTTTTTGTAATCCTTCTCTCTGAGAGTTTACAAGCTACTAGAGCTAGTGGCTAAAAGCAAGGGTTTAGAGTTAGGTTTAGTTTGGGGATTCTCTGCCACCTAAAATCTGAGTGTCATCTCAGTGATCCTAGCAAGTTGATACTGCTCACAGTGCTGGCTTCCTAACCTAAAACATGGGCAAAACAAATCCCTCCATCAGGGATTTTCAGGATTTTCAACCTTTGTTCTTCATACCTTGTGTGTCCATGTGGCCAGAACACCAAGAGCAGGGCACACCCATCCTCTTTCCCCATCCCTTCCCCTTTCCTCTGCAACAGAGCAATGGATTACCTGGTAGGATCATGGTTATCAGGGGGTAGAGCTAATTTATTAGAAGTAGATGAAGCAGGGCAGGGGATTTAGTTCAGTGGTTTCGCTGCCTGCTGTGCAAGTGCAAGGACCTGAGCACCAAAAAAAAGAAGAAGAGGAAGAAGAAGAAGAAGAAGAAGAAGAAGAAGAAGAAGAAGAAGAAGAAGAAGAAGAAGAAGAGGAGGAGGAGGAGGAGGAGGAGGAGGAGGAGGAGGAGGAGGAGGAGGAGGAGGAGGAGGAGGAGGAGGAAGTACATGAAGCTGAGGATATTCCCTCTTTTCCTCTCCTTTCTCAAACCTAGTTCTAGGCAGAAATCTCAGGTAAGTATGTTACTCTGACTTACTCCCTCCTGCTGGGCCGTCCACAGTACGTACTGGGAAGGTGGAATGAATAAAGAGTTACGACCTAGTCCCTTGACCACAAATATAAAACTGTGCTCTCTGATCAGTGTTTAAAAAGCTAACATTGATCTCCATTCACCAGTTTCCTGGATTTTATTTCTCAATGGGTCCTCATTTCAGGTGGGGTGAGAGAGATGATTTTTACTAAGCCCCTAAAAGCCTAACAGGGGCAGAATGGGAAGATACACTCATCCCTCAGTATATGCAGGGACACTCAAATCAGCAGATTTCACGTTCTTTATGTAAATTGCCTAGCATTTGCATAAAATCTACATGCATCCTCCCATATACTTTAAATCATCTCTAGATTACTTACTATCTTTAATACAATGTAAATGCTATGTAAATACTTGTCTCTTGTATTGCCTAGAGAATGGCAAAGAAAAATAGTCTATACATGTTCAGTATGTATCCATTTAAATCCATTTTTAAAGGATTTTCAATCCTTGATTGGTTGAATCTTCAGATGCATAACCCACAGATAGGAAGGGCCACCTGTGTGTATATAAAATATCTGTTTCTTATTAGGCATCAGTGAAGGATTATGGTGACATTTTGGCACAGTTGGTAGACACTGTTTATACCTCATAAAGACTGAATTTGTCACTAGAGGCCTCCATGAGGAAATTGAATGTAAATAGGGCTGGGGGAAGGGGATGAGAGAGATATTAGGGCATTTTGAACAGGAAGTACCTGAGTAAAGGTGTGGCTGTGGAAACACCTTCCAGTTTGCTGTAACCTGGCTCCTACTCCTCATTTCCTCAACACTCTTTACCACTTGTCCATTTTTGATGTCACCTCTTTTGTTGGAGTGGTTTGCTCTTCATGTTCATTCATCCTGGCTGGTCTCTCTGCTGTCCCAGATGTCACCCACATACAGCCATTCCTGGGAGTCAGTTCTCTCCTTCTCGCTCATAATCCTAGAGGCTACCCAGGAAAAACCTGCACTTCCCTCCTTTCTTCTGGGTGTGATGATGTGAATCAGTCCTGGCTAATGGGATGAGTGACATATTACAATTTCCAGTTTATGCCTTTGAAGGGGGACACCTTCCCTTCCTGGTCATCTGTACTTTCTATGTTGGAGGACTCCTCCCTGCCATTCTTCCTGGAAGCCTCCTTCATAACAGTGACAAACAGAGAGGCACCATGAATCGTGGGGGTAAAGGATATGTTCTCCAAATGTAGAACAACAGAAGGAATCTGCAGTCTTAAAGATAACTTTATAAAGCAGAGCCACAAAACCAACTAGGTGAGAAAGAAATTAATTACTATTTTGTAAAAGCCACTGTTATTTTGTCTCTATTCCTATGCTGCCAGAATGGTTTTAACCTATATTTATTCTTTATATTTATAAAGACTTCTTGGAGGAGTGAAGGGCAAGAATTCTTCTCCAGGTAGAGGGCACAGTGTAGATGCAAGCATAGAAGCTGCATGAATTCATAGACCTGAATGAAGTTGGGTATGTCTGTGACAAGTGGAGGGAGCATAGTGACAGAGAAGCCAAGAGAGGCTGGCAGGGTTTACACCATGCAGGGCCTTCTAGGGAGGTTACTGAATTTGGACTTTTATCTGGAAGGCAATGGAAAGACATGGAAGGATTTAAAGCAAGTGAATGGCTTAGACTGTGCTGAATAAAGTCAATGCTAGCTTCATTACACAGGGTGTTGGAAGGTCCAGGCTAGAGGCCACCAGTGGGTGCCTGTCTCCTGATCCCCATTCCAGTGCCACCCATCTGTCCCTGGAGGCATGTCACACCTTCTTCTCCAGGATCTCACCCCTAACTGAAGAGAACATGCAAATAAAGAGGTCTGACTTTGTTAGGTAGAAAGAGATTTGCCTGGAACTATGCCTGTCTCCCTCTGGATCTCAACATTAAAATAATTGACTGTTTTCATCCTTCAGGGCTATATCCCTACACATTTGATTAATATTATTTTCATTTCTGGCACATTGAGTTGCTCTGTACAAAGCCAATGGGCATTTCTTTTAAAGCCACTAATTCTTTGCTATCATTGGGTCTTCAACAGTAGATAAAATGTGTGCTTAAATGTTCAGGTGTCCCTTGGTCCTCATAGGAGTCCCAGACCTGTCCTCAGAACAGATTCACTGGAGGACATCCAGCCTGCATAGACCACACTGCACATTTTCGAGTTATTTTAGTTCCCTTCTCCCTCAGAAAACAGAAATGTATTCCTTTACTTCTGTAATCTACTCAATGCTGAGCACAAGTTGTACCTTGTAAAAGTTCAATAAAACTTGATCAAGTTGGACCAGGCTAACCTGTTCTTTAAACTTCTAGTTAGTGAAGTTTTATTCAAGTGGGCATTATAGTTCTCTATCCAGGTTCATATGCATGCATACATGTATTATAATGAGATGGAATCATGGTTTTTCTGGGAATTATTTTTATCCTCTACAGAGCCACTTCTTCACCCTCATAAAATATGCTTGACAGAAGAAAAGGGAAAATTCCTTGTTATGGTGATTGGTGCTTTATTTCTGTGTTTTCCTAGAAAGGCAAATCAAGATAAATGCTTAGTGTATTTATAAAATTTTGAAAGCAAAGGAAGTAGTTTTATTTGTCAGAAAAACATACTCAGGATTAGTGCTCCCAGTGTGTTAGCATGCCATAGAGATATATTGTCATTTTTAATCATTTTAGGCTACTTTCCTCATCTATCAGGGAAGAGAGTCAAGAGATACTGTCTCAGGATAAAAAAAAAGTTTGAAACTATAAAGGATGGAGGCTCTTAACCAATGGATAGTCAGGACAACATTGCTCATTCACGCTTGCCTACCCCCACCACATCATTCCTCTTGTTCCAAACACACACCAACAATAAATAAAATATAAAGAGGGAAAATTTAAAAGGCAGGCCAAAGAATCTCCATGGACTGGCAATGAAAAACAGGAAGTGAAAATGTAATGGTGAGTCTCCTGGGCGAAACGCTGTGAAGCAAACAGAGAGAATGGAATTTGGATCCTAAGACGTAACAGGAAGTAACATCTTCCAACATGCAATGGGGCAACAGGGCCAGAATCACTGATACAAATCAAAGGTTCAGATGGGCAACCTCTGCTCCTGAAAGGAGGCTGGAAAAGTTTACCGGCTGCTCCCAGTAAGATCTCATTGGAAACTATTCACTTAGGAGAAAAGGGGGAGGACAGAGCCCTGCAACCAGGCCATCAGTCAAGCTGCTGACTTGGTGAAAATATCTGCAATATCTCCAATATCATCACTGGGCTAGTGCCCAAGAGTGCTAATAATGTAAGACCTGAGTCTGAATTAAGGATCTCTAGGGGCTAAGTGGAGACAGCCACATAAATGATAGAGAAGAATCCAGGCAGAGAGAGAGCGCATGCTTTCTCACTCAAAATGAGTGTGTAAACCAAAATTTAAAAACACATGACAGAGTGATACGAGAAAAATTCCAGAGCTTCCAAAAACTCACAGGAAAACTGGCAAAAATGTTTACAGTCAATGTTTTTAGAACTCTGGAAGTTAATAGAAATATTGCAGCAATCTGGGAAACAGATTGGAGCTCAACAAAGTTATAGTAAAGACACCAAGGGTTTTCGCATTTTAACTTGCCCTATTCCTATTTCATGCTCTCCAGCTCCACAGTAGCCTGGAAAGTCAGTAGTCAGTAGTCACATGCTGATGCTCAAATAGTTGGTTGTTTCCAGATGTTGTCTGTCCTTTAGGGAAAACTTCATTTTTGTGCCACTCCAAATTCGAAAGACTCCCAAATTCTTCAAGATGATCACTAAGAATTTCACTTATATCAAAGGACTTGTGAGCAAAGTAAATACTGTTGATGATTGGGTAAGAAAAATAGAGATGGGGCTTCCTATATGCCATAGCAAACAACTTAACAAGTTCCCATTAGTCGTCCTTCTTTGGTACCAATCAACTGGGAAGGGCAACCACTTCCCTGGGCCTTTCCCTTCTGTTCCAGTCCCCTCAGCACCTGACTCTAGCCCCCAGACTCCTGTAGCCTCCACCTCATTCTCATTCTTAGTCAGGGCAGTTTAGCCTGTTGCAGCCCTTCCAAAATTTTCATCACCTACACCCATCACCCCATCTGGCACAGGACCAGGATGCCCTCTCCTTAAAAAGTAGCAAAGACTATGACTAACAATCAATCTCTTTCTGCTCGTCAAAGAAATGGCTTGATTGATGATAGATCTTTTTGTCAAAAGTTCTCATTTTCAGTGTTTTCAATTAAATCATGTTGCTGAAAAAAAATGAAATCAGATACTCAGATGCCTTTTTCCAAACAGATTGGGGGGAAGGGGAGAGAGAGAGAGAGAGAGAGAGAGAGAGAACATAAATAAAAGAATGTTGCATAAAAAAGCACCAAAATTCCACCACCCTAAGGCAGTTTTCTGGAGGTGGGGGGTTTGCAATTTCCCTTCCATTTTTGTAGGTTATAGATCATTTTACCTACAGCCAGTTCCCTAAGATGAATTCACCTAAAAATTGACCCTATGTTAAATCCATTTGAGTATCTTATTCTTTCTTATCATCTTTTTGGCATTTTATACTGATCAAACTGTCAGCATTTCATGAAATGTATTTTTATCTTTTAGAGCTCCATATGTGTCTTGCTTGATCCATAACTTTGATTATGGATCTGAATGAAGGCTTTACAATCAACTGTCCTTAAGGTCTTGGGCACCGCTGAAAAGTATGCTAGAAATACTAAATTTGGAAGAAAGGATTTTCTTTAAATACCCTATTAAGTCCTTAAATCAATCAAAAGTAGATTTAAAAGAGATAATTATACACATAATGATAAAACAAAAGCAATTCCATGATTGAGGGATGCTACAGATGTTTAAATAACTCTTAGAAATAGAAAATTAAGAAATATCCTTAGACAAATGAATAAAAAATGCTTAATATGTCAAAAGATGGCAAAGTGAAAAAGAATACAATAATTGAATAGACACAAAAACACCTAAGGGTAAGGGGTGGACTTTTTAGAGAATTAGTTAGTAGAATTAATAATGAAGCAAAGTGATTTCCAGGTATTTGGTCTGTTACCATTTCTACATAGTTTCAATCTGAGTATTCATTTCATGTTCTATTTCCTTCTCATTTCACATTATAACTGTTAACCTTTTTCTTCTTCACCATGTACTCCTTACAAAATCAGTTGCTATTTCAGTAATATTTATTTTTCTCTCATTATAAAAGTAATATGTGTTCATCATAGAAAATTTGAAAAATACGTGAAATCATAAAGAAGAAACAAAAATCAACCATAATCTCATCATCTAGAAGTAACCATGGTTTCATTTGAATAAGCATCATCCTCGTTTTGGTGGTATTGAGAAAGAGAGAGAGGATATATATATGACTATTAGAGTTTTAATGTCAATTTATTATTCCAGTATAAACTGTCATAATTCTATCACCTAATTCTGATTTGTGGAATATTTTTGTCGATTCTGGGTTGGCTTTCCTTTACTGTTGTAGATAACATTACATTGAATAATTTTAAATATATAACTTTTACTTTTGTCAAAACTGTTCCTTTCAGGGAATATTCAGAAATATGGGATTGTGGGATCAAAAGTTCTCACTGTGTAAAAACTCAACCCACAAATTGATCAAAAGAGAAAGCTGAGGCTCAGAGCATGAAAGACTTGCCCCAAATCATCTAGCTTTTGACTTGGGTTTCCCAGTCGCAGCCACCTCCATGGTTTTGTATCAGGTGGCCCATTTAGAACCGCGAGACATCGCTGATGCAGGGATCCATTGTTGTTGGAGGCCATTCAGTTTGTTATTCTTCCTCCACTAAATTAAAGACACTATAAAATTTCTTAATACCCAAATCCTTCAAAATGAACTGTTAGAAAGTTCTGAAGTCTCACCCTGGGGCAAAACATTTACTAGGCTAAAATAAATCTCTGCAAAACCTTTATAGGATCCTTAAAACCCAATTCCACAACAAAAATGCTTGTTTTTATTATAAATTGAGTTTTTATTATCAGTATGAATGCAAACAGTGCTGCTGACACAGTAAACATAAAACATATGAACAGTCATAAACAGTCACACACCTTCAGCAGAAGTAAATGTGACCTAGAGCGACAGTTCTAGCCAAATTCTGATGAGCACTCCCAGGGAAATGGAGGATTAAAAACATGAGACAATCTCCCTGTTCTTCAGAAAAGGACAGAGATGAGCCAAGTTGATGGAGGCTCGCTGCTAAAGGCCTGGTGGCTGCACTGTGGGAAGCATAAAAAGTGGGGCTGTGGAGTCTGTCCATGTAGGGTGTAAGCCCAGATGCTAGGCAGAATGAGAAAATTGGGGTAGCCAGACATGACTAGCTGATATACCAGATCTCTTTTTGTGTTTCTATTGAGGTAAAATTCACATAACTTTAAATTCACCATTTAAAAGTGTACAGTTGTATTAATCCATTTTCTGTTGCTATAACAAAATACCTGAAGCTGGATAATTTGTAAAATACAAAGATTTATTTAGCTCACACTTTTGGAAGTCCAAGAGCATGGTGTTGGCTTCTGTTTGGCTCTGATGAAGACCTCATTGTAGATGACATCAAAAAGGTAGAAACAGATGGGAGAGGGACAGTTCACATGGTAAGACAGGAAGCCAGAGATAGCAAGGAGGGATTAGTCTGTCTGTCTCTCTCTCTCTCCCTCTCCCTCTCCCTCTCTCTGTAACAACATTCTGTCTCAAAGACTAGCTGGGATTGCAGGAGAACTGCATTAATCACTTGGAAAGGCAGTTCCCCCAATGACCAATTTACTTTGCATTAGGCTCCACCACTTAAAGGCCCCACTACCTCTCCCAATGCCATCCTGCAGCCCATGCTTTCAACATATGAACCCTCAGGCATCACACACTCAAACCATATCCAAACTAAAGCAACATTTTAGTTGCATTTAATATATTCACAATGTTGTGCAACTATCACCTTTGTTTAATTCTGAAGCACTTTTATCACTCCAAAGGGAAGCCCTGTAGCTGCTAAGCAATCACTCCCCGTCTCCTCACCTACCAGTCCCTGGGCATTACCAATCTGTTGTCTGTCCTTATGGACAGTTCATATAGATGTAATTACGCGATATGTGACATTCTGTGTCTGGCTTCTTTCAGTTAACAGCATGATGTTTTTGATGTTCACTGATATTTTTGATGTTCACTGATATTATGGAATTATTGGAATTTCATGTTTGTATGATTGAATAATATTCCATTGCATGGATAAACCATATGTGGATTTTCCATTCATCACACAGATAATCATCTTTTGGCTATTGTGAATAATACTGCTATGGACATATATACAAATGTTCGTTTGATTACTTTCTTCTGTTCCATTAGGTATATACCTAGAAGAGGAATTATTGAATCATATTCTGTCTCTAACTTTTTATGTGGGACTTGGGATTGTACCAAGGGGTTCTCTACCACTGTGCTATATCCCTAGTACTTTTTTTTGAGACAGGGTCTCACTAAGTTGCCCACGCCTACCTCAACTTGTGATCCTTCAGCTTCAGCTGCCTGAGTAGGTGGAATGACAGGCTTGTACCACTGCATCTGGCTGTATTTACCTTTTTAAAAAATGGTCAAACTATTTTCACAGTGGCTGTACAACTTTACATTTCAGCTAGCAATATACAAGGCTTCCAAGTTCTCCACACAACAATATTTGTTGTTTTCCATTTATTCTTTGTATTGTTACATTATTACTGCCATCCTAGTGAGTATAAATGAGCATGTCATTGTTTTGGTTTCCATTTCTTTGATAACTAATGTTGAAAAATCATTTCAGGTCTTTTGCCCATTTTAAAATCAGATTGTTTTTATAACTCAAAATGGAAAGTAGGTTAAAGCAGAAAAATAGAAGGGTATTTACTCCTATCTGGACAAGAAGGGAAGAGTCTTGGTTTGGGTGCCCTGCAAGCAAAGCAGGAGTCAAGGACTCAGGAGCAGGAAGTTTCTTTGGGCAGCTAGTGGTCTTAGGACTCAGGCACTAGGACTCAGGAGTAGGGAACATAAAGACAGGGAGAGAGGAAAAACCAGGTGTGAAATTAAACTGGATATGCTTGGGAGTGACCAGAACTCACTTTGAGGAGATGGAAGAATTTTTGTCCCAGAATTGGCTTTTCAAAGGGTGAAAGGGGAGGGCCAAAGAATTAGAGAGCAGGACGGTGGGACAGCTGGTGGTAGGGCTGGGCCATAAGCATGGAGACAGCCCTGTCCAGCGACAGCTGCAGCGAGAGTGACGGGAGGGAAGGGGACACCAACACTAACAGCATCTCCTGCCAAGAGCCTGGAGCTTTCCAGGAGGAGGAGCTGTGAGGACATCTGAAAACAGAGAGAGTAGCGAGATGGAGGATCATGCAGGGTAGTCGGTCTGCTCAGGCAGTGCTGCCAATCAGAATACCTCAGATTGAGTAGCATAAAGGGTAGAAATTACTTCCTCACAGTTCTAGAGGCTGGCGGTTAAGATCAAGGTTCCAAACTCTGGCTTTTCAGCGAGGCTCTCTTCCAGGCTTGTCAGTGGTCACATTCCTGCTGTGTCCTAGGGCAGAGGGAGCTCTATGTCTCCTCTCCTTCTACAGGAACACCAATTCCAACAGGACCGAGCTCTATCTTACATTTCATATAACCTTCATCACCTTCTAGAGCTCCAAATATGACCACTCGGAAGGTTATAGACTCAGGGTACGCATTTTGTGGAGAGACATAATTCTACCCATAGCACAAGACTTGGGCCACTTTGAGGGTAGTGGGGAAACTGTTCATGGATTTTAAGCCTGGAAGTGCGCACAATCAACTGGATGCTTTCTTTTCCTTTCTCCTTTTCTTTCTTTTCTCTCTCTCCCTCCCTCTCTCCCTCTTTCTCTCTCTTTCCTCGGGATTGAACTCAGAGCCTTTTCACTAAGCTACATTCCCAGTCTTTATTGTTTTTTATTTTGAGATAGGGTATCACTAAGTCACTAAGTTGCCCAGGCTAGGCTCGAACATGTGATCCTCTTGCCTCAGCCTCCTGGAGTGCAGGGATTACAGGCATGTGCTACCACACCCAGCCTGGATGTTTTCAATGACTGTCTCTAGTCCTGGTTCAGAGAAAGGATAAGGGGATGATGCAGGGACAGTGAAAGTCCAGCTCCCTCTGGGAAGTGCTGCAGAGGTCCAGATCAGAGACAGCTGGTCCTTATCACAGGTGTGGCAGAGAAATCAAAGCAGGTGAGAAAGTTGAGAGCTGTGCAGTGGGGCAGCTTGACAGGAGGGGCGACAGATTGGATGTGGCCATGAGAGAAAGAGAAGCAAAGGATACTTTCCAGCCAGATCAGCTGGATTTCTGGTGGTGTTACTCATGGGGACAGGGAGTCCAAAAGGAAAAGATGAACATGATGAGACTGGTTCTAGAGAGGAAGACACCTGGGGAACATCTGTCATGCAAAATACAAATAGCTTTATTTCACCCCCGAGGGCCAAGCCAATGTGTTTTCTGTCCTCTAAATCACCTTACCTCAGTAGATACTCAAGAAGTGTTTGTTGAATGAAAGAGTGACTGTTGGCCCACAAGACACCTTGCTGTGATGGTTGGTTTTTGACTGGACTAAGGAACACCTAGAGGACTGGTGTCTCCAGAGGAGACTGACTTGTGAGTCAGTGGGCCCAGTGGGGAAGGTCCTCCCTCAATGTGGGCTGGCACCAGCCAATGGGTGAGGAGCCAGATAGAACCAAAAGGCAGAGGAAAAGCATTTCCGGTCTTCTAGAGTTAAGACACTCTTCCCTCCTCCTGCCTTTGGTCATCAGAACTCCGGGCTCTCAGCCTGAGTCCCAGTCAGCTTCCCCAGTTCTAAGGCTATTGGGTCAGACTGAGCCACACTTCTGGCAGCCCAAGGTCTCCAGGTGCAGATGGTCCATAGTGGGACTTCTTGGGCTTCATGTGAGCCAACTCCCTAATAAGTCTGTCTGTCTATCTATCTATCTACCTGTCATCTATCTTCCATCTTATTGGTCTGTCTCTCTGGAGAGCCCTAACACACTTGGTCACTTTGTTCTTTGTTCCCTTCATTTATTTCTTCTTCCTTCTACCCATTTCAGTCTTGCCCATCCCATCAAGAGCCACCTTCTGCAGGAGCTTCTCCCCACTCCCCCTAGGCAGGGCCCCTGAGCACCTCAGAGTGGAAGGCAGGGCTGACACACACAGGGCTTCCTCATCTGGAAGCTGCCCCAGGATCCAGAACAGTCAGGTCCCCTCCCTGGATTGGACACCTAAGAGTGGGTCCCAGAGCAGGGCCCAGGCTCTGGGGACTGTCAGTTGAGGACACAGCGCCTCTGAATGGTTGGTTTCCGGTCTTCCTGCCTGAGGCATGAGCCTTGCCTAGGAGACTGAGTGAAGTGTGCAGTTGCTTGTGATGTGGGTTAGTGTGTCAGATGCCAGCATAAAAGAGCCAAGTAGGAGGAAATGCTGATCCCTGCTTCCATGGCTGAGGAGCAAGCAGTGCCAAGGTGGTGGGAATGCCCACTCCATGCCTATCCAGGCTGTCAATCTGACATGTGCCTCTGTGCCAGCTGGCTGCTCTGCTCACAGCCCCCAGGATGCTTCCTACTCAAGGCACTTCCCTGCCTGCTTCAGCAGTGCTGCCTATCTGTTCAAGCACCAGTTCCACCACAAACAGCGATAAGAGTCTAAGCAAACTACTTAGTCTCTTTGTGCCTCAATTTCCTCACCTGTTCATTAGTCTTAATTAGTGGGCAAAATCTATAATTTCTCCCCCATAGAGCCACTCAGAAGAATTCAGTGGAACAGTACCTGTGAAATATTAGCACAGGGCCTGGCAAATGGAAGTGTTGAGCATCGATTAGTGCTTAAGGCTGTGCTCCCTGGACTTTTCTCCAGGGTACACATGTGTGTGTATGTGCAAATGTGCATGTATGTATGTATGTGCATACACTTGAGTGGAGCTTCTCCCCAGGAAGTGCCAGGCCCTTGAGGAAAGACAATGTGACTTGTGCTTCCAGGGCGGTTCCAGAGCTAATCCTTTGTGTCACCTCTGTGAAGGGCATTGGCTTAGTGGTAAGCAGGAGAGTTCTGGGCATCTGAGAGGGGCTGGTCCCCAGCAGGACAGAGGAAGAGCCTTGTGCCTACTCCATCAGGCACCTTGGATACCCAACCCTAGGTAACCATGGTCACGTGAAGCCTATTTACAGCTGGTTCTCCTTTAGGTGTTCCTGTCACCTCACTTCACTTAATCAAACTAATCAACATGAAGCTCCTGAAGGGCAGAGACAGTGACCTGCCTGTGCCTGCATCCTGGCCTGCAAGGACATCCAGAAAACCAGCATTGTTACCACTCCTGAGGCACTCACCAGGCACTGCCCTAACCTTTCTCTGTGCACAGCATTTTCTGGGCCACTCACAGCTGCCCTTGGAATGTATGACCACTTCCCCTTGAGAGACAAGTAAGTGGAAACTTGGTGAGCTCGAATAATCAGCCTACACTCAGGCTCCCAGCCCGAGGCAGGATGGAATTCTGAGCCCTAGACATAAAACCACTCTGAGGTGGGAGATTAGGGCTGGGACAAAACCGGTCAAACAAGCGGGCAAAATCCCTTTTCAGCCCTCTCCAAGTTTCCTCTTTCTTATCAGCTATTTGTGTCTTTTAACCTAGCTGCCAAGCATGAAATCCCCAAAGCAACCCTTGAAAACAGTATTAATCCCTCACATGGGACTCTCTGTTATAGGTAAATCCAAGAGGCAAGTCCCAGCCCTGATACTGAGCAGTTGAAAAGCTTGCCTAATTTAGAACCTATCTAAATTGGATTTGGATCTAGGCTCTGCCACCCACCAGCCCTGTGAACGACAACAAATTACTCCACTAATCAGGACCCCAGTTTTTCATCTGTAAAATGGGTGCAATTAAGCCTATTTTGCAGGGTTCTGTGAGGGCTAAAGTGAGATGATGCTTGTGTAGTGGGCACTGTGGTACATCCCCGCTACTCCTTCCAGCTGGAGGTAGACAGAAAGAATTAATGACTGCCAGCTCTTATGATGGGTAATTTCATGTGTCAAATTTACTGAGCCAAAGGGTGCCGAGAAAATTGGAAAAACATTATTTCTGAGTGTGCTGTGAGGATGTTTCCAGAAAAACATTCTCATTTGAACCAGTAGCCCGAATAAAAAAAGTTCCCCCCTCACCAGTGTGCGTGGGCATGACCTAGTCTCTTGGGGGTTCAAACAGAACAAAGGGCAGGGGAAGGAAATAATGTTCTCTCTTCCTGAGCTGGGGTGTATGTCTTCCCCTACCCTGGTTCACAGGTAAATTCCACCACCAGCTTTCCTGAGTATCCAGTTTCCAGCTAACAGCTGGTTGGACTTCTTGGGGACCCAAATCCCATATAAATTTCTTCCTTCATAGCTATATATTTCCTATTGCTTCTGTTTCTCTAGAGAACTCTGGAAAATACAGCTCTCAACTCAGATTCTCTCTGAGCATATGTCCTTCCCCAGGGCAGGCCATATCTAATGATTGCTTATGCAGGAAGATAAAGATCCAGCCTCTTTGCCTTGATTTATTTAGAACAAGAGCCAACCCACAGACAGGTATGGTGGTGCACACATGTAGTCCCAGCATTCTGAGAGGCTGAGACAAGAGGACTGCAAGTTCCAGCCCGCCCTAGGCAACTTAGCAACTTAGTGAGACCCTGTCTCAAAATAAAAATAAAATTGAAAAAAGGTCTGGGGATGGAGCTCAATCCATCCCCTGGGTTCAATCCCTAGTACAAAAAAAAAAAAAAAGCCATGCAGCTTTCAAACTCCCAGTGAGACAGACTCAGGCCTCTGTTGTACCTGCAGTGCATCCCCACTTTTCTCTCTCTCCCCTGTTTTTCTTAGTCCCCCAAGGTATTATTTCCAACAGCGCTCACCACAAGCCATCTGTACACACAGCTCTGGCTCACAATCTCAGAGTTTCCCGTGTGCTGTTTCATTTTGTGTGTCAGCTTGGCCATGGCACCCAGGCAACCATCACACATCAGTCTGGATGTTCCTGTGAAAGTATTTGACACATGAGATGAACTCTTATTGTATAAACTCCAAGTTAAACTCTGAGTAAAAGAAGGTGGTGGGCCTCACCCAATCAGTTGAAGGCCTCAGAAAACAACAAACTGAGGTTCCAGAAGAGAGGGAATTCTGTTTCCACACTGTCTTCAGGTTCAAGCTGCAACATCAACTTATCCATGGGTGCCTAGCCTGCCAGTGTGCCCTACAGCTTTTGGACTTGCCGGCCTCCCTAAGCATGTGAGCTGATTCTTTAAACCCTCCCCTTTCAGTCCTATCTCTGCCCTCTCTAACACTCACACCCAAGAACCCAACTACCATGGTTTAAGTGTGTCCTCCCAGGTTTCAAGAGCTGGAAAGCTTGGCCCTCAGCGGGGTAATGTTAAGAGGTGATGGAATCTTTAAGAAGTTGGACCTAATGGAAGATGGTCAGGTCGCTGGGGGCACCACCCCCAGAAGGGATTAGTGTAGTTATCTTGGGACCCTGGTTACTTCCCAACACTGCAAGTTGTTATAAAAATAAATGCTGCTCCCAAATCCTTCTTGATTCCTGTCCGTGTGGTGTCTTCCACACGTGCTCCTGCCATTATGAAGCCACCTGACAATGAGGCCCCATCCAGAAGCAGAGCATATGGGGCCACCTGATCTTGGATGTGCAGCCTCCAAAACTGTGAGCTAAATAAAACTCTTTTCTTTTTAAAAGCACCTCGCCTCTAGTATTTTGTTATAGCAACAGAAAATGACCTAATATACTAATCTAAGGCTGACAGAATACCTGTAGAAAGTATTCCCCACATGGTGGTTTGAATTAATTCTTTGAAAGCTTCTGTCTTCTTTTCCATACAGTAGAGATGCACCTGCACACTCTATCAGCTCTGTGCTGGTGCCTCTGGCTATGCTGAAATGTGAGGCTACAACAAGATCCAAGATTCTTTACCCAAACGTGTTGGAACTGGACAAGGTTTAAGGCAGAATGTTAAGCATAGCGTCCCTAACTCATGGTTTCCCTTTGATTTCCTTTCTGGTACTGTACTTTAAAATTAGTCTTAGTTAAATAAAAATGGTGTATGACAAATAATTATTTCTCTCTCAACCAGGACAGTGCGGTAGGTAATAGTCTACATACTTAGATGACATCTGATCACCATCCTTGAGTTTTGGTGTCTACAGTGGTTTCCTGAAAATAGATATTTAAAAAGACATATTTGGAGACTTACTCTACAGTTGTGATTATGAACATCTGCTAATGTTTACAGAGGACTCGGATTAAGTTAGAAAATGTCAGAGCAAAGAAAGTGCAAGGAAATGCCCACATTCTTCCGTTTTTACTCTTATTCCTCAATGTGACAAGGTAGTCAGGGTACAAGTTCATGGCCATTTTAGCATGAAGCCCAGGACCCATTGCATCCCCTAAGGAACCCATTATATCAGGGACCTCAGAGATCCAGGAGGCAAAAGCTTTGTTTTAAGGCTGGAACTGCACCAGAACTCGGGTGATCCTGGGTATGCAAATGTCACCTAGAAGCACACTCTGGGGTCATGGGCTGTGCCAAGCAAAACAGGCCACACATGAGCTGGGAGACCCGCGAGGGACATCTGAGCTGGTTTGCATCCGGGAGAAAAGTGCAGCTTCTGTCAAATGATGTCATCTCATCCAGCAGCCCTGCTATGTCTTCATAATATTTTGAGGCCAATCTCGACATGCTTGATGGAGCTACTGGCAGAAGGTTTCATTCCTATTTATTTATTTATTCATTTATTATTTATTTATTTATTTGATTTTTGTCAGGAGAAAGGGACAGCTGGCTCTCCAAACAATTTGACAGGGCAGAGTTCATGCCACCTGGGTTCCCTCAGGGGTTGATTTTTGTCATATGAATGAGATGCGTATTTTGAGGCCTGTAGTAGTTGATGAATTTGTTGAAAATTACTCATTTTCATTAAGATGTTTCTAATGTAAGGGCTGGGGATTTAGCTCAGTGGTTTCGCTGCCTGCTGCACAAGCTCAAGGACCCGGGTTCGATCCCCAGCACCAAAAAAAAAAAAATTAAAACGTTAAGATGTTTCCAATGTATTACTATGAAACTGTGCACGCAGTAACCTTATCTATGTTAATCGTTTTTCTATTGGTGGTGGGCCCACTTTCTCATTTTGTTTCTGTGTTCCTTTTTCCCTTGATTGGATTTTCCAGAGGTTTGTATATTTTATAGTCCTTTTAAAGAGCTGGCTCTTGGTTTTATTTATCAATTCCACTGGGGGGCTTTTTTGTTCTCTAATTTATTTACTTCAGCTTTAATCTTTATTATTAATAGTATTCTCACCATTTCCCTCTGGGTTGTTTTTGTTCCTCTTCTAGTACATAGAGTTGGCTGCTTTCCTCTTTTTGATGATAACATTGTTTAGAGTTGTGAATTTCCCTGTAAGTACGGTTCTGTCTGCATCCTGCAAAATCACTCTATTTATTATTTTGTTTAATCTATGTATGTTTTTCATAGACAAATGAGGTATTTTGGAGAAAAAAGAACAATAAATTTTTTTAAAAGAAACAAAAAGAACTAAATCACAGAAGTCCCATTTTGCACATTATATTCATAGTTTTAATATATTTTCTAGATTTTTCTTGCAAATTTATACACAAGGATTTTTTTAACAAAATGGGTCACACTACATAATTTTGTACTATGCTTTATTTATCTAAATAGTAAAATTAGAACATCTTTTCATATTAAGACTGGATCTGCACTGTCAATGTCAATTTTAATGGTGTGAGGATTTATTCTGTTCTGTGAATATCCCATATTTAACAATTACATCTTATTAGGCATTTATGTTGCTTTCAGTTATTTTGTTATCATTTTAAACTGCAATGTCATGCTTGCTTTGGTAGCACTTAAACTAAAAACTGCAATGTATATTCCTGTTGCTGAATATTTGCATACACTCACAATTATTTCCTCAGGAGACATTAGCAGTAGTAGAATTCCTGACTTGACAAATTCCTAGGTGTGGCTTGAAGAATTCTGACTGGTCATGTTACATTCACTCACAGGGCAGCTTAGTGATGAATTTCATTCAGCCTGAAAGCTTCTGAAAGCTTCCCTTTCTGCCAAAGTACCACCCCCTACCCCATGCACAGGAGCTGAGCCACTCCCAGCACCCAGGAGGAGGCTTCTGGGCCAAAGTACCAACCCCTTCCCCAGTGCACAGGAGGTGAGCCGCACAGACCCCAGCAATACCTCCCCAATCAAAATGACAAGATATGTAAACAAGTCTCAAAAACAGACTTCCATGTCACCTAAAGCAACCCCAAAGGGAAACGAGATGGAACACTCTGATATGCAACAACCTGGACACCCCGAACTGGCAACAAAAGAGGATCTGGAAAAAATAAAATCAGAAATAATTTCTCAGATAACAGCAGAGATTGTGCCCGTAGTGCAAGACATGATTAATAAATCTAGAGAAGACACAGATTAAAAAAATAGAGGAAGTGAGGAACATGGTGGAATCCCAACATAGGAAACAAATGGAATCCATAAAACAGATACACACAGATTTCCAGGAAATTAAAAACTCCATTGAAAGCTTACGCAGCAGAATGAGCCAATGTGAGGACAGAATTTCAGACACAGAAGATAAGATTGCAATTAGTGACCAGGAAAAGAAAAATTTCTTTAAAATTGTAAGGAACCATGAGAAATCAATCCAGCAGCTACTAAATGATGCAAAGAAGAATAACATAAGACTGATTGGAGTCAATGAAGAAATAGGAGAGAGTGCAGATAACATAAAAAAACTGTTCGCAGAAGTGATGACAGAAAACTTCCCAAATAGGGGGAAAGAACTTGACATTCAGATAAGGGAGGCATATAGGACTCCAACTAGCCAGGATCAAAAAATAATCTACACATAGGCATATAATTGTTAAGATTCCAGAAACTCAACAGAAGAACAAAATTCCACAAGCAGTTAGAGAAAAGAAACAAATCACATACAAAGGAAACTCCATCAGAATCACAGCAGACTTCTCAATGCAAACCCTCAAGGCTAGAAGAGCTTGGAATGATGTATTTCAAGCCCTAAAGGAAAACAGCCTCCAACCCAGTTTGATGTACCCTGAAAAACTATCTTTCAAAATTGATAGTGAAATAAGATACTTTCATGAAAAAGAGCACCTTAGGAACTTCATGAATACCAAACCAGCACTCCAAAAAATTTTAGACAAAATCCTAGGAAAAGACAATGAGGATCACAACCCCAGGAAGCCCAGCAGAATTAATCCATTGGGTGTGACAAGAAATTAAACACCAAGGGGGAGAATCCAACAAAAAGAAAAAGTCATGACTTTGATAAGTCAATACATATGTGTACGGGCTATTTATCATCTTAAGTCTACTTTTTAATTGGGTTGTCTATTAATGAGCTGTAAGCATTCTATATATATTCTGGTCTTAGGTTATATGTATTATAAATATGGTCTGTTTAAGGACTACTTTTCATTTTCTTAACAATGTCATTTAAGGTTCTAAATTTTGACAGAATCTCATTTATCAATTTCTTTCTTTTATACTTTATGTTTTGTGTAACCTAGGAAATTCTTGCCTACCCTAAATTCATGAACATTTTCACTTATAATTTCTTCTTAAAGTTTTGTAGTTTTAGTCTTTCATATTTAGGCTCATAGATCCTTTCAAGTTATTTTTATGTATGGAAATAAAGGGTTGAGGTTAATTTTTTACATACAGATACCAGGTGTTCTAGTACCATTTGCTGAAAACACTATCTTTTCCTCACCTCTTGAATTGAGTTTAAATTCTATAAAATGTTAATGTTAAATAATCTTTCAAAACTCAGTGGACCATATATGTGTGGTTCTATTTCTACATTCTCTGTTTATTCCACTGATTTATATGTCTTTCCTTATGCCAACACTGCCTTGATTACTGTAGCTTTAGAGGAAGCCTTAAAATTAGGTACCAAATGTCTTCCAACACTGTTTTTTTTTTCTTTTTACTTTTCTAGGGTGTTGTACTCCTACATAACTTTTAAATTTCAATATCCAGTTCTTCATTTATAGCAAGTATACATAGACCTGAATTTTTATACATACCTTGTGTTTTCTAATCCTGCTAAATTCAAATACAAGTTCTAGGGGCTCCTAGAGATTTCTTAGTATTTTCTCTGTAGATAATCATTTTATCTACATATAAAGATTTTACTTCTACCTTGCCAATCATATGCTAATTGTGTCTTTTTATTTCCAGACAATTTTGGTTTGGGCCTATGTTTCAAAGTTTAATGAAGAGTAGATGAAAAGTAGGCATATCTGCCCTTGTTCCCCACCTTAGGATGAAAGCATTGTATCTTTTCCATTCATATAAGGCATTTTTGCTGGAAGTATGGAGTACATAGCTTATCTTTTGAGAAGGTTCTGTTCTACTTCTAGTCTCCTGATAGCTTTTACCAAGAAGACCTGTAGAATATAGTCCAATACTTTTTCTCCAACTACTGACAAGATCATATGGCTTTTTCCTTTCTTCTATTAAAATGTTACTTATAGGGGTGGATCTTCCAATGCTGAACCAACACTGCCATCCCTATAATAAAACCATTTTCTACATCCTGCCAGATCTGACTTCCAGTAGTTTGTTTTGTTAAACAATTTTTTAATCTATGTTCATACTTTTTTCTTCCATTATCTTTATCCATTTTTAGTATTAGCACAATGCTGATTTCCTAAAATGAAGGGAGAAGTCTTCCTTCTTTCTTCTGCTTTAAATGTTTGATATAATTTATCAGTTAAAATGTGTATGAGCCTGCTGTTGTCATATAGTTAGGTTTTCAAGCTAGGAATATACTTTCTTTAATAGGTGCTATTCAAATTTTATAGTTCTTCCAGAGTCAGTTTCATTAATTTGTCTTCCAAGTTACTTCTTAGAAGTTGTCAAATTTATTTCAAAAAAGATTTTTGTAATATGCTTTCTATATCATTTTAAATTCTGTAAAATCTGTGGTAATGTAGTCTAAATCTTGATATGGTAATTTAAAAAATGCAGATATTCTTAGAAAGGTCATACATAGTAAAGATAAAAATATTACACCTTTCTTATTATCCACTTACATTTAAACATTATAAGCATCTGAGATTTATGCTGACTTCACAGTTTCTGAAGCACCCTGAAGCCCACCCCCACCCCCACCCTAACCCCACCTTGACATTGACCGAGAGTCAGTGTGGCAGAGATGACTGCTGCACTTCCAAAGTGAGAAAACTGATTCCCTCTGGCCTGATTGAAAAGCTATGTTCTCTGCACCTGGATTTGCGATGCAGATTTCAGATGAAGACTGGGCAGTATGTGACTCCAAATACATATTTACAGATTTGTCAAGTGTTGCAAGGAGCCCGCAGATCCCCAGCTCCTGCTGCATAAAGAGACCCCATGAAAGCCAATGAAGTCACACTTCCCACACCCAGAGCCCCAGCCTGCAGGCACCAGTGTCCCTCCCCAGTGAGACCCCATTGAATATATTCACTCTCGTGCAATCTCCTAGGGAGAGAGGTCCATGGATCCTCATGTGACCATTGAGGAAGCTGAGGAACAAGGGTGATGGATCTTCCTGGGTATTGGAGAAGCTCTTGGCAGAATCTTTCTCCCTAACTGCAATCCCTCCAAGCATCCTTCACTCACTCTGTGTGCTGGTCAGGTTGGTCTGGCTATGCAGGAACAAACATTCCTGAATCTCTTTACCCTTGATATGACAAAATTTAATTTCTTGGTCATGAAAACCCACTATGGTCCCTGAGCAGTGACTTTATGATACAGGCAGCTTTGATCCTGTGCTTCCCTCAGTCTGAGCCCCCTCTGTGACCACTATAGAAGGGAGGAGAGAAATGGTGGCATTACACTGGAGTGACACTGCTGCAGCCTAAGTGCCACTCAGCACTGCCACTCAGCACTTCCACTCATATTTCATAAGCCAGATGTAGTTACCTGGCCCTGACTCAAGTCAAGTGGGCAGGAAAGTTTCCCATATGCCAAGGGAAAGCAGGGACCTGGACACTACTAATGTCTACAATTACATATTCTTTCCAGGGACACCACCTTGGTCTTCTCTCCATCTTTCTCCTCCTGAGCCATTTAAAAAGACTAATACTCATTTAGAGAAGTGTATTAGTCAGCAATTGTTGCACTAATGCTGTATAATAAACCACTCCTGTACTCAGGCTGTAGGTTAGTCTGGCTTGGCTACAGGCTTTGGAGTGGGTCTATTCTGGGCATATTTCCATGGTAGCTGAGAGGGCCCTGGAGGCCTCAAACCATGCTGACACATCTAAGGTTTCCACACCCATCACATATGTTAATGGTCCACTGGCCACCCCAAGTCATATGGACAAGCCTAAAGTCAAGGGATGGAGAAGTACACTCTGTCTACTATGAAGCCACAGAAGCATGAAGTATGACTCTATTAAGAGAGGAACTAAAGGTCTGCTCAGAAAGGAGGTGCACGGGCTCACAAGCCCCCACCAGAGGCCTGCCATTCCATAGGTGAGTTTGTGCAGATCCTGGGGAGCAGCTATGTGGCCTGAACCAGCTTGGCTGTGCAGAGGATCCCAGATAGAGCTCTGCCCCAACCCCAGAGGCTCAGGCACACCCACCCAAGCCAAAGGCCTGCTCAGAAAGGGGCTGCATGGGCACATGGGCTTCAGCCAGAGGCTTGCCATACCATTGGCCACAGCCAGGGACCCACCTGGAAAAGAGCTGTACAGGCACACAAGTAATACCCAGAGGCTCACCCTGATACCATTGATAAGTGCGAGGAGACCCTGGCCAAAGCCTGTGCAGACAACAGAAACTGGGGTGCACAGCCCCCAACCAAAGGCCCAGACAATAGTGGCCCCAGTGAGAGGCACTCCTAGATACAATCCCAAGTATGTTTAGGGCCCAGCCAGAAGCCCACCCAGATAACAGGTTAGCTCAGGGATCCAGAAGGCCACCACTCTGAACTCAGGAATTGGGGTACTGATGAGAAGCTGAGTAAAGGCACTAGGTGGTTTGCTGAGAATTCAAGACCACTGAGTGAGCAAAAAGTCGCCTCAACAAAGACACAGCAGGCTGCATCTGTTGAAATGAGAAGACACGTAAATAAGTCCCAAAACCAGACTTCCAGATCACCTAAGGGAACCCCAAAGAGCAACGAGATGGAACAATCTGATACTCAAACACCGGGACTCCCTAAACTGGCAAAGAAAGGAGACTTGGAAAAAATGAAATCAGAAGTAATTTCTCAGATAACAGCAGAGATTGTGCCCATAGTTCAAGACATGATTAATAGATCTAGAGTGGACACAAATTAAAAAATAGAGTTGAGAAGTATGATGGAATCCAAAGATAGGAAACAAATAGAATCCAAAAAACAGATCCAAACAGATTTCCAGATGATTAAAAATTCCATTGAAAGTTTACACAGCAGAGTGAGCCAATGCCAGGACAGAATTTCAGATATAGAATATAGGATTGCAATTAGTGACCAGGAAAAGAAAAATTTCTTAAAAATTGTAAGGGACCATGGGAAATCAATCCAGCAGCTGCTAGACTACACAAAGAATAACATCAGAGTGATTGGAGTAAAGGAAGAAACAGGAGAGAATGCAGATGACATAAAAAAACTGTTCACAGAAGTAATGGCAGAAAACTTCTCAAATGGGGGAAAAGAACTTGACATAGGGATAAGTGAAGCATATAGCACTCCACCTACCTGTGATCAAAAAAAATTTACACATAGGCATATAATAGTTAAGACTCCAGAAACCAAATAGAAGAACAAAATTCTACAAGCAGTTAGAGAAAAGAAACAAATTACATACAAAGGAAAGCCCATCAGAATCACAGGAGACTTCTCAACACAAACCCACAAAGCAAGAAGACCATGGAGTGATGTATTTCAAGCCCTAAAGGGAAACAACCTCCAACCCAAATTGATGTACCCTGCAAAACTATCTTTCAAAATTGATGGAGAAATAAGATGCTTTCATGACAAAGAGCACACTAGAAAATTCACAAACATCAAACCAGAAATCCAAAAAATTTTAAACAATATTCTAGGAAAAGACAATAGGATCACAACCCTAGGAAGCCCATCAGAATGAATCCATTGGGTGTGACAAGAAATTAAAGGTGAAGAGCGAGAATTCAACAGAAAGAAAAAGTCATGACAAGAATAAGTCAATACATACCAATTATAACCATCAATGTTAATGGTCTCAATTCACCAATCAAAAGAAATAGACTGGCACAATGGGTCAAGAAGCAAAATCCAACAGTATACTGCACAGAAGAAACACAGTTAATTCAAAAAGAAATTGATAGACTGAAAGTTAAAGGGTGGAAAAAAATACTCCTTGTGACAGGAACCTGAAAAAAAGCAAGAGTACCTATCCTCTTTACAGATCAAGTGGATTTCAAACCAACACTGATTAAGAGAGATAAAGAAGGACTGGGGATTTAGCTCAGTGGTTTCACCGCCTGCTGTGCAAGTTCAAGGGCCTGAGTTCAATACCCTGTACCGAAAAAAAAAAAAAGAGAGAGAGACAAAGAAGAGCACTACATCCTTGTAAAGAGAACAGTTCAAGAGGAAGAGATGACAATCATAAACATATATGCACCAAACACTAGTGTGCCCAACTATATAAAACAAATACTAATGGACATGAAAAATCAAATAAGCACTAATACAATAGTGGTAGGGGAACTTAATACCACACTGTTACAAATAGATAGATCAACTAGACAAAAAATAAGCAACAAAATACTAGAACTCAATCAAACTCTTGAACAAATGAACTTAACAGATGTTTACAGAGTCTTCCACCCCACAAGATCAGAATACACATTCTTTTCAGCTGCACATGGGTTGTTCTCTAAAATAGACCACATACTCATCCATAGAACATGTTTAAGTAAGTGCAAAGGAATTGAAGTTATCCCCTGTATATTATCAGACCATAGTGCAATGAAATTGGAGATCAATACCAAAAGAAACCACAAGAATTTCAGAAACACATGGAAACTGCACAACACACTTCTGAATAACCAATGGGTCACAGAGGAAATTAAAGAAGAAATCAGACAGTTCCTACAATTAAATGACAATGACAGTACAACATATTGGAATCTATGGGATACAATGAAAGCAGTCTTAAGAGGGAAATTCATAGCAGTGAATACTTACGTTAGGAAAACAGAGCGAGCTCAATTACACAAACTGATGCTGAACCTCAAGCTTCTAGAAAAAGAAGAGCAGGAAAAACCCAAAGCCCATAGAAGGGAGAAAAGTATAAAGATCAGAGCAGAAATCAATCCAATGGAGACTAAGAGAACAATACAAAAAAATCAATGAACCCAAGAGTTGCTTCTTCAAAAGAATAAACCAAATTGACAAACCCTTAGCCAATCTTATCAAAAAAAAGTAAAGAAAGGGCCCAAATCCATGTAATTAGGAATGCAAAGGATGGAATTGCAACAGACCCAGCAGAAATCCAGAGGGTCACCAATACCTACTTTGAGAACCTATATGCCAATAAGACGGAAAACACAGAAGAAATGGACAGATTCCTAGATAAGTGTGAATTTCCAAAATTGAACAAAGATGACCTAAAAATTCTAAACAACCCAATATCAATCAATGAAAGTGAAAATGTAATTAAAAACTTATCAACTAAGAAAAGCCTGGGTCCTGATAGCTTCACTGCTGAGTTCTACAAGACATTTAGAGAGGAACTACTGCCACTACTGTTTAAACTTTTCAATGAAATTGAAAGGGAAGCAATACTCCCGAATTCATTCCTGAAAGCAAGTATCACCTTGATCCCCAAAGGAGAGAAAGATCTAACTGAAAAAGACAACTACAGGCCAATCTCACTAAGGAGCATAGATGCAAAAATTCTTAATAAGATACTGGCAAATAGAATCCAGAAGATCATCAAGAAGATCATACACCCTGACCAAGTAGGATTTATCCCAGGGATGCAGGGATGGCTCAACATACACAAATCAATAAATGTAATGCACTACATTAATAGAACAAAGGCAAAAATCATACAATCATTTCAATAGATGCAACAAAAAGCATTTGACAAAATCTAATACGCATTTATGATAAACCCCACAAAAAATTGGAATAGATGGATTCTACCTCAATCTGATAAAAGCCATCTACAAAAAACCAACAGCCAATATCATACTAAATGATCAAAAACTGAAATCCTTCATACTAAAATCAGTAACAACATAAGATTGATAGGAGTCCATGAAAAATCAGGAGAAAGCACAATTGACATAAAAAAACTGTTCACAGAAGTAATAGTGGAAAACTTCACAGACAGGTAGAGAATTGGACATACAGATAAGTGAGGCATATAGAACTCCAACTAGCCATGATCAAAAAAGTCTACATCTAGACATATAATAGTCAAGATCCCAGAAACCCAACAGAAAAACAAAATCCTACAAGCAGTTAGAGAAAAGAAACAAATCACCTACAAAGGAAACCCCATCAGAATCACAGCAGACTTCTCCACACAAACCCTCAAGTCAAGGAGAGCCTGGAGTGAAGTATTTCAAGCCCTAAAAGAAAATAACTTCCAACCTAGACTGTTGTATCCTGCAAAATTATCTTTCAAAATTGATGGGGAAATTAGGCACTTCCATGACAAAGAATACCTGAGAAATTTCATGAACACAAAATCAGCACTACAAGCAATTCTAAACAATATCCTAGAAAAAAACAATGAAGGTCACAACTCCATGAGGCCCAACAGAGGGAAGCCACCAGGCAAGGTAAGACACTAAAGGGAAAGGGGGGAAAATGAGAAATAAAAGAGCCAACAAAAGTAAAACATCATGACAAGGATGAATCAATATCTATCAATTATAACCATGAATGATAATGGCCTCAATTCACCAATCAAAAGAAATAGACTGACAGAATGGATTAAGAAGCAAAATCCAACAATATGCTGTATACAAGAAACACACCTAACTCAAAATGAAACTCATAGACTGAAAGTAAAAGGATGGAAAACAGTTCTCCACGCCACAGGAACCCCCCAAAAAAGCAGGTGTAGCAATCTTATTTGCAGAAAAAGTAGTTTTCAAACCAAAACAAATTAAGAGAGACAAAGATGGTCACTACATCCTTGTGAAGGGAACAAAACAAGAGGAAGAGATGAAAATCCTAAATATATATGCACCAAACACAAATGCCCCCAACAATACAAGAAAAAATTAATGGATATGCAAAACCAAACAAACACACACAATTGTAGTGGGGGACCTCAATACCCACTATCACAAATAGACAGATCATCTAGATGAAACGTTAACAAGGAAATTCTAGAACTGAACCAAGTTATTGAACAAATGGACTTGATAGATGTTTACAGAGTGTTCCACCCCACAAAATCGGAATACACATTCTTTTCAGCTGCACACATGTCATTCTCCAGAAGAGACCACATGCTAGCTCATAGGACATGTCTAAGTAAATGTAAAAGAATAGAAGTTACCCCCTGTATATTATCAGACCATAGTGCAATAAAATTGGAGATCAATAACATAAGAAACCACAAAACCCCCACTAACACATGGAAACTGAAAAACACCCTCTTGAACAACCAATGGGCCACAGAAAAAATTAAATAGTTTCTACAAGTAAATGAAAATGTCAGTACAACATACAGGAATCTATGGTACACAATGAAAGCAGTTCTATGTGGGAAATTCATAGCAGTGAATGCCCACATTAGGAAAATAGAGAAAACTCAGATCGATAACCTAATGCAGAACCTCAAGTTGCTAGAAAAAGAAGAGCATAACAAATCCAAAGCTCATACAAGAGAGGAAATAATAAAGATCAGAGAAGAAATCAATGCAATGGAGACTAAGAGAACAATACAAAAATTCAATGAATCAAAGAGTTGATTTTTTGAAAGAATAAATAAAATCAATAAACCTTTACTCAATCTTATCAAAAAAGGAAAGAAAAGGCACAAATTTATGTGCAATTAAGAATGAAAAAGGTGAAGTCATAACAGATCCAACAGAAATCCAGAGGATCATCAATACCTACTTTGAGAACCTGTACTCCAATAAAATGGAAAACACAAAAGAAATGGGCAGATTCTTAGATACATACAAATTGCCAAAGTTAAATGAAGAAGATAGAGAAAATCTAAACACCCCAATTACAATGAGTGAAATTGAAAATGTAATAAAAAATTTACCAAAAAGAAAGGCCCAGGATGGCTTCACTGCTGAATTCTACATGACATTTAAAGAAGAACTATTGCCATTACTCTTTAAACTCATCCAGGAAATTGAAAGAGAAGCAATACTTCCAAATACATTCCCAGAAGCAAGTGTTACTGTGATTCCAAAACCAGGGAAAGACCCAACCCAAAAAGAGAACTACAGGCCAATCCCCTAATGAGCATAGATGCAAAAATCCTCAACAAGATACTGGCAAACAGAATACAGAGGGTCATCAAGAAGATCGTACACCCTGACCAGGTCGGATTTATCCCAGGGATGCAAGGATGGCTCAACATTCATAAATCAATAAATGTAATACACGATATTAACGGAGTCAAGGACAAAACCATATGATCATCTCAATAGATGCAGAAAAGGCATTTGACAAAATCCAACACACATTCATGATAAAAACGCTACAGAAAATTGGAAGAGAATGTCTTTATCTCAACCTGATTAAGGCTATTTATGAAAAACTGACAGCCAAAATCATACTAAATGGTCAAAAACTGAAAACTTGCATGCTAAAATCAGGAACAAGACAAGGATGCCCACTATCACCACTCCTGTTCAATATTGTTCTGGAAACATTAGCCACAGCAATTAGAAAAGAGAAAGAAATAAAAGGAATAAAGATAGGAAAGGAAGATGTTAAACTGTCATTATTTGCTGATGATATGATACTTTACATAGAAGACCCAAAAAACTTGGTCACAAGTCTTCTAGTCCTAATTGACAGATTCAGTAGAGTAGCTGGATATAAGGTCAAAACTCAAAAAACAATAGCCTCCTTATATGCAAGTAGCAGACCCATTGAGAGAGAAATTCGGGAAATAATTCCTTTTACAATAGCATCTAAAAAATGCAATATCTAGGAATCACCTTAACAAAGGAACCAAAAGACCTCTATGCTGAATACTACAGCACTCTGAAAAAGGAGATCAAAGAGGATATAAGAAAATGGAAAGATATCCGTTGTTACTGGGTAGGAAGAACCAATATAGTGAAAATGGCCATACTTCCAAAACTACTATATAGATTTAATGCAATGGCAATTGAAACTCCAACAATATACTTCACAGAACTAGAGAAAACAATCCAAAAATTCATTTGGAATCAGAAGAAACCTAGAATAACCAAAGCAATTCTAAGCAACAGAGACGTGGCTGGGGGTATCACAATCCCCAACTTGAAACTATACTACAAAGCTACTGTAATAAAAACATCATGGTACTGGCAAAGAAACAGACCCGAGAATCAATGGAGTAGATTAGAAGATGCAGAACCAACTCCAGACATACTCAGCCACCTCATCTTTGACAAAGGAGCCAACCACCCTCATTGGAGGAAAGATAGCCTATTTAATAAATGGTGTTGGAAAAACTGGATTTCAACCTGCCAAAGACTGAAAGCAGACCCATACCTATCACTGTGCACTAAACTAAGATTGAATGCAGTCAAGATCTAAATATTAAGACAGAAACACTAAACTTTCTGGAAGATAAGTTAGGTAGAACTCTTGGAGACATTGGCATAGGAAAAGACTTTATGAACAAATCCTCAGTAGCATGAGAGATAGCACAAGGAATCAACAACTGGGATCTCATCTTATTAAAAAGCTTCTGCACTGCAAGAGAAAGGACCAACAGAGCTAAGAGACAACCTATAATGCAGGAAAACATTTTTAGCAGCTGTGCCTCAGACAGAGGTCTACTATTGAGAATATATAAAGAACTGAAAAAAATCAGCCCCCCAAATTCAAAGACCCAATTCAAAAATGGGGATCTGAAATGAATAGACATTTCTCAGACAAAGAAGTAAAAGCAGCGAATAAATATATGAGAAAATGGGTCCCGCCACCCCCAGCCCAGAGGTAGGGGCTTCTGAGCTGCTGTCCCAGTGCTACTGGTCCAGAGGAAGGGGCTTTCCGGCCACCATCCCTCCCTCTGCTCCCAGCCCAGAGGAAAGGGCTTTTGGGCAGCCATCCATCTCTCCATTCCTGGCCCAGAGGAAAGGGCTTTTGGGCTGCCTTCTGTCCCACCACTCCCAGACCAGAGGAGGTGAGCCACACAGCACCTCCCCTGCTCCCCACCCCAGTTGAAATGAGAAAACACATAACTAAGTCTGAAAACCAGACTTCCAGATCACCTACAGCAACCCCAAGGGGAAATGAGATGGAACGCTCTGATACTCAACCACCTGGACCCACTGAATTGGCAACAAAAAGGGATCTGGAAAAAATGAAATCAGAAATAATTTCTCAGATAACAGGAGAAATTGTGGTCCTAGTGCAAGACATGATTAATAAATCTAGAGAGGAGCTGAGGAACATGATGGAATCCCAAAGTAGGAAACAAATGGAATTCATAAAACAGATCCAAATAGATTTTCAGGAGATGAAAAACTCCATTGAAAGTCTACACAGCAGAATGAGCCAATGTGGGGACAGAATTTCAGATATAGAAGATAAGATGGCAATTAATGACCAGGAAAAGAAAAATTGGTTCAAAATTATAAGGGAACATGAGAAATCAATCCAGCAACTGCTAGACGATGCAAAGGAGAATAACATAAGACTGATTGGAGTCAATGAAGAAACAGGAGACAGTGCAGATGACATTAAAAAAAACTGTTCACAGAAGTAATGGCAGAAAACTTCCCAAGCAGGGGAAAAGAACTTGACATACAGATAACTGAGGTATATAGGACTCCAAATAGCCTTGATCAAAAAAAATCTACACATAGGCATATAATTGTTAAGATTCCAGAAACTCAACAGAAGAGCAAAGTTCTACAAGCAGTGAGAGAAAAGAAACAAATCACATACAAAGGAAAGCCCATCAGAATCACAGCAGACTTCTCAACACAACCCATCAAGGCAAGAAGAGCTTGGAGTGACATATTCCAAGCCCTAAAAGAGAACAGCCTCCAACCCAGATTGATGTACCCTGCAAAACTATCTTTCAAAATTGATGGAGAAATAAGATGCTTTCATGACAAAGAGCACCTTAGGAACTTTGTGAATACCAAAGCAGTACTCCAAAGAATTTTACACAATATCCTAAGAACAGACATTGAGGATCACAACCCCAGGAAGCAAAGCAGAATGAACCCATCTGGCATGACAAGAAATTAAATGGAAAGGGGGAGAACCCAACAAAAAGAAAAAGTTATGGTAATGACAAGTCAATAGGTTTCAGTTATAACCATCAACGTTAATGGTCTCAATTCACCAATCAAAAGAAATAGACTGGCAGAATGGGTCAAGAAGCAAAATCCAACAATATGCTGCATACAAGAAACACACTTAATTCAAAAGGAAATTCATAGACTGAAAGTTAAGGGGTGGAAAACAATACTCCATGCAACAGGAACCCGAAAAAAAGCAGGAGTAGCTATTCTCTTTGCAGATCAAGTAGATTTCAAACCAACACTGATTAAGAGAGACAAAGAAGGATACTACATCCTTGTAAAGGGAACAATCCAAGAGGAAGAGATGACAATCATAAATATCTATGCACCAAACACTAGTGCACCCAACTATATAAAAGAAGTACTAACAGACATGATAAGTCATATATGCACTAATACAATTGTAGTGGGGGACCTCAACATCCCACTGTCACAAATAGATCAACTAGACAAAAAATAAGTAATGAAATACTAGAACTCAATCAAACTCTTGAACAAATGAACTTAACAGATGTTTACAGAGTCTTCCACCCCACAAAATCAGAATACACATTCTTCTCAGCTGCACATGGGTCATTCTCCAAAATAGACCACATACTCACACATAGAACATGTTTAAGTAAGTGCAAAGGAATTGAAGTTATCCCCTGTATATTATCAGACCATAGTGCAATGAAATTGGAGATCCATAGCAAAACAAACTCAAAAAATTTCATAAACACATGGAAATTGAACAACACACTTCTGAATAACCAATGGGTCACAGAGGAAATTAAAGAAGAAATCAGACAGTTCGTACAATTAAATGACAATGATAATACAACATATCGGAATCTATGGAACACAATGAAAGCAGTCTTACAAGGGAAATTTATAGCAGTGAATACGCATATTAGGAAAACAGAACGAGCCCAATTAAACAACCTGATGCTGAACCTCAGGCTTCTAGAAAAGGAAGAGCAGGACAACCCCAGAGCTCATACAAGGGAGGAAATTATAAAGATCAGAGGAGAAATCAATGCAATGGAGACTAAGAGAACAATACAAAAAATCAATGAAGCCAAGAGTTGGTTCTTCAAAAGAATCAACAAAATTGACAAACCCTTAGCCAACCTTGTCAGAAAATGGAAAGAAAAGGCCCAAATCCATGCAATTAGAAATGAAAAGGGTGAAATTACAACAGACCCAGCAGAAATCCAGAGGATCATCAATACCTACTTCCAAAACCTATATGCCAATAAGACGGAAAACACAGGAGAATTGGACAGATTCCTAGATAAGTATGAATTACCAAAGTTGAACAAAGAAGACCTAAAAATTCTAAACAACCTAATATCAACCAACGAAATTGAAAACATAATTAAAAACTTATCAATTAAGAAAAGCTCGGGCCCTGATGGCTTCACTGCTGAATTCTACAAGACATTTAGAGAGGAACTACTGCCACTACTGTTTAACTCTTCAATGAAATTGAAAGGGAAGCAATACTCCCAAATTCATTCCTGGAAACAAGCATCACCTTGATCCCCAAAGCAGAGAAAGACCCAACCGAAAAGAAGAACTATAGGCCAATCTCACTAATGAATATAGATGCAAAAATCCTTAATAAGATACTGGCAAATAGAATGCGGAAGATCATCAGGGAGATCATACACCCTGATCAAGTGGGATTTATCCCAGGGATGCAGGGATGGTTCAACATATGCAAATCAATCAATGTAATACACTATATCAATAGAACCAAGGACAAAAAGCATATGATTATCTCCATAGATGCACAAAAAGCATTTGACAAAATCCAACATGCATTTATGATAAAAACCCTACAAAAAATTGGAATAGATGGTCTCTACCTCAAACTCATAAAAGCTATCTATGAAAAACCAACAGCCAATACCATACTAAATAGTCAAAAACTGAAACCCTTCACACTAAAATCAGGAACAAGACAAGGATGTCCACTATCACCACTCTTGTTCAAAATAGTTCTGGAAGCATTAGCCATGGCAATTAGACAAGAGAAAGAAATAAAGGAATGAAGATAGGAAACGAAGAAGTCAAATTGTCATTATTTGCAGATGACATGATACTGTACATAGAAGACCCCAAAAACGCTACCAAAAGTCTTCTAGACTTAATAACCAAATTCAGTCAAGTAGCTGGTTACAAGGTCAACACACAAAAATCAATAGCTTTCCTCTACACGAATGACAGACTCACTGAGAGAGAAATAGGGCAAATAATTCCTTTTACAATAGCATCCAAAACACTGAAATACCTAGGAATCAACCTAATGAAAGAAATCAAAGACCTCTTCTCTGAAAACTATAGCACTCTGAAAAGAGAGATTGAAGATGATATCAGAAAATGGACAGACATCCCCTGCTCCTGGATAGGAAGGATTAATATAGTGAAAATGGCCATACTCTCAAAACTGCTATATAGATTTAATGCAATTCCAATTGAGATCCTAGCAGCATACTTCATGGACCTTGAGAAAACAATCCAAAAAATCATTTGGAACAAGAAGAGACCCAGAATAGCAAAAGCAATTCTAGGTAACAGAGACATGGCAGGGGATATCACAATCCCCAACCTGCAACTATACTACAAAGCTACTATGATAAAAACAGCATGATACTGGCAAAGAAATAGACCTGAGGACCAGTGGAACAGATTAGAAGATGCAGAAACAACACTAGACACACTCAGCCATCTCATCTTTGATAAAGGAGCCAAACACCCTCACTGGAGGAAAGATAGCCTCTTTAATAAATGGTGCTGGAAAAATTGGGCTTCAACTTGCCAAAGATTAAAACTAGACCTATATATCTCGCCATGCAGTAAACTAAAATCGAAATGGATTAAAGATCTAAATATTAAAATAGAAACTCTGAACCAGTTGAAACAGAAGTTAGGTAGAACCCTTGAAGACATCGGTGTAGGAAAAGATTTTATGAGCAAAACCTCAGTTGCCTGTGTACTAGCACAAACAATCAACAAGTGGGATCTCTTCTTATTAAAAAGCTTCTGCACAACCAGAGAAACCACCAGCAGTGTGAAGAGACAACCCACAATGTGGGAAAAAATCTTCACCTGCTTTTCCTCAGACAAAGGTCTACTATCTCGAATCTATAAAGAACTTAAAAAGATCAGACCTCCCAAATTTAAACACCCAATCCAAAAATGGGCATCTGAAATGAACAGACATTTCTCAGACAAAGAAGTAGAAATAGCAAATAAATACATGAAAAAATGTTCAACGTCACTGGTCATTCGAGAGATGCAAATGAAAACAATGCTGAGATTCCACTTCACTCTGGAAAGAATGGCTGCTATCATGAAATCAACCAATAACAAATGCTGGCAGGGCTGTGGGGAAAGAGGAACCCTGCTCCACTGCTGGTGGGAGTGTAGACTGGTGCAAGCACTGTGGAAATCAGTATGGAGATACCTCAAAGAACTAGGACTGGAAGTCCCATTTGACCCCACTATTCCACTGCTGGGGATCTTCCCCAAAGAATTAAAAGAATCATACCACAGTGATATATGTGCACCCATGTTCATAGCAACACAGTTTGTGATAACTAAAACTTGGAAACAGCCCAATTGCCCATCAACTGGAGACTGGATAAACAAAATGTGGTTTTTTAATAAAATGGAGTACTACTCAGCCATAAAAAATGAGAAATTAGAGACATTTATAGCTAAGTGGATGCATATTGAGGCAATACTCTTAAGTGAAATAAATAGGACACACATGTGTAAATACCGAATAGTTTCTCTGGTGTGAGAAACTGAAAGTGTAAATAAGGACTAAAATGTATAATAGGTAATGTGAAATAGGAAGAAAAGGGGCAAAGGGGAAGGAAGTGGGAGGGGTAGGGGTAAGGAAAGAAGGGTATGGAATTAATATGAGAAAATGGAAAAATAGGAACAAAATCTTTGTAAATAGGGAGGAATGGAGGGGTTGAAGGGAGGGCAGGGAAAGGGGGAAAAATAAGAACCAAGAGAGATTATGTAAAGGTGCAAATTTCCAATGATGAATGCTATTATATTGTATACCTAAAATGTACCAATGATTAGAATGAATAATCGGTAATGCAAAAAGGAAGAAAAGGTCCAAAGGGGTAGGGGTAGTGGGAGGGGCAGGGGAAAGGAAAGAAGGGAAAGGAAAAATGCTGAGAAATGGAAAAAATGGAAATAAAGTCTTTGTAAATAGGGAAGGGTTTAGGGGGTGAAGGGAGGGCTAGGAATGGGGAAAAAATAAGAACCAAGATGCATCATGTAAAGGTACAAGTTCCCAATGAGAAATGTAATTGTGTTGTATACCTACAATGTACCGATTAAAGAATTTTAGGAAAAAAATGTTAAAAAAAAAAAAAAAGAAATCAGTCAATAACAAATGCTGGCAGGGGTGTGGAGAGAAAGGAACCCTTCTCCATTGTTGGTGGGTGTGCAGACTGGTGCAACAACTGTGGAAATCAGTATGGAGATACCTCAAAGAACTAGGACCCATTTGACCCATCTATTCCCCTGCTGGGTATCTTCCTCAAAGAATTAAAAGAATCATACCATAAAGATATATGTGCACCCATGTTTATAGCGGCACAGTTTGTAACAGCTAAAGTTTGGAAACAGCCCAAGTGCCCATCAACTGGAAACTGGATAAAGAAGATGTGGGGTTTTTTAATAAAATGGAGTACTACTCAGCCATAAAGAATGAGAAACTACATTTATAGCTAAATGGATGCATATTGAGGCCGTACTTTTAAGTGAAATAAATAGGATATACATGTGTAAATACCAAATAGTTTCTCTAGTGAGAGAAACTGAAAGTGTAAATAAGGATCGAAATGATTAAAATGAATAACTGATAATTTGAAACAGGAAATGGTCCAAAGGTGTAGAGATGTTGGGAGGGGAAGGGGAAAGGGAAGAAGGGAAAGGAAAAATTATGAGAAAAGAAAAAAAATGGAAACGAAATCTATGTAAATAGGGAAGGGTGGAAGGGGTGAAGGGCGCACAGGTAGTGGGGGAAAAAATAAGAACCAAGATGCATCATGTACGGGTACAAGCACCCAATGATAAATGTAAATGTATTGTATACCTAAAATGTACCAATAAAAGAATTTTTTAAAAAAAAGAAACAAAAGACAATTATTGGAAAAGAAAACAAAAGACTTACCACTGAATTAAAAATTCTAGGTAGAGACATTTGCCTTACTGTGACTCTATCTGTTAAATGGTCAATGAGAATCACCTCATGGAAGGGTTCCTAGTATGAGGTTTTGCTTGCCCAACTTTATTTATGAAAATACTACCAGATATCTTTTGAATCTGTTTTATTAAGTTAATTCATTTCATCTTCATCAGCTATAAGGTCTCATTATTTCAATTCCCTTTTTGCAGCTAAGGCAACAAGGAGGTAAAAAAGAAAATTGCCCAAGTTCTCACAGCTAATCATAGACAGAGGCCATCTTGGAAGTCAAGCCGGTGGCTCTTGGGGTCTGTGGTCAGTGACTAAGCTGGAGTGTCACTTAGTTTTATGCAACCAGAATGTCAATGCTGGTGTCTAAACAGCCAGCCAGATCACCTGTGCCCTCCAGAAAACCTACTTTGGGGAAATCCTCTGAAACAGATTGGATTAACCAAGTAACAGTGTATTGAGGGCTTGATCCCCAATACAACAATGTTCAGAGGTGGGGCCTAGGAGGTGATTGGATCATGAGGGTGCTGACTTTATCAAATTCATCAATTGATGAGTTCATGGCTAATGGAATATTAGGAGGTGGGGCCCACTTGGAAGAGGTGGGTTATTGGGAGTGCACTTTGTGACAGTATATCTTATTCCCAGCTCCTTCTCTGACTCCCTCACTCTGCTTCCTGGCTGCCATGAGCAGCTTTTTCCTCTACACCCTTCCGCCATGATGTTTCTGCCTTACCACAAGCCTAAAGCAATGGAGCCGGCTCCCCATAGGCTAAAACTTCTGAAACTGTGAGGCAAAAGCAATCTTCCTCCTTTAAATTGTTTATGTCAGGTAGTTTGTCACAGCAACAAAAATATGACTTATTACAATATGAGAGAAACATCCTTGCTTTCCCAGACTTCCAAGATTTCTGAAATAGCACACCTCTGGATACCTTGTGTGGCCGAAGGATTCCTTCCCACAAGAAAAGGCCAATTGAAATTGGGAGCATTTGTTTGCCCAACCAGCTACATTAAGATGCCCCAACTTACAGGCTCAGCTGTTGCTCCATTTTGCATTTGACCACCTACTGCCATTTCATTGCATCAAAACTGGGCCCTACAGTCATCTTGGTTAAGGGTAAACCAATATTTGCTCTTGATTTTGAAAAGGAGAGGGGATTAAAACTGCCTGTCCCCACCATGCCTGGCGGAGCTTATTCGAAGGTGACTTTTCCATTAAAAACCTAGCTTATGTTTTATGTATTTCTAAAAAGCCACAATTTGAACTTAATTCTTCCCTTTAAGACAAGAACCCCAAAGTTAGTATTTAAAATGTCACATGCAGCCAGAGGCCTCGGTAGGTCATGGAGGGCTGGACAACTCAAACTGGGAAGTAATAAAATTGACATCGAATGACTTCAAGACCCAGAGATTTGCCCTAAGAGTTCAAGAATAGAAAATTTGAAACCAAACTATGAATAAATCTTAGAAAAGTTGATAGCAGAGCTTTAAAGAAAGGAAGCTGGTAAATAGGCTGAGTTGAAACTTGGAATCCATATTAGGAGGGTTAAAGGGAGGGACCTTTGTATTGGCAGTGAATTGTGTGCCTGAAGTGGGCACCTCACCATGGTCACCTCACTCAAAGCAGTGTCCTTACTTGGCAACTCATTTACCAGCTGAGACTCGGAGCAAGGAGTAATCTCTCTTGGGACACAGAGATAGAAAGTGGCAAAGGAAGGATTTGAACCCAGCTCAGGCCAGATTAATATATGTAAAGGAGCGAGAATAATGTTGGGCCCAGAAAGCACTTACATCCATGCTGGCTCCCATTATGGTTTTTACCATTATTGTATTTCAAAACCTAAAGACAAGTCCAGCTTACTTTATTGTGGCCTCAGAGCATGATCCTTTCAAAGATTCTCCTTGGCGTCCCTTGAAAATTACCTCAGTTATTCCAGAAATTCAAACTGATGTGTAGTCAAAGGGGGTCACGGCAGACACTGTCAGTATCACCAACCAATTCTCCACCACCACTGCCCAAAGGCTCTATGCATAGTACTAGCTTTTTATCACCCAGCATCTTGCAGTTTGCTTTCTTTAACTTACATAAGTGGGCATCTTTCCATATCTACTCATTGTCCACTATGGTCACTTGGCAATCCATTGACAGCTGCATTACAGTTTATTTAACTATTCCCTTGTACTGTTTGATCCAGTGGACCCTTGAGTTACAACCGGCCTGACATACAAACAATTTGGGTTACCACCAAAATTTTAGATTTGATTTACAAACAAGTTTTAAGTTACCACCTGAATGCCAGCTGCTTGTGCTTCCAGATGGTCTCAGATACAGATTTAACCGTTACACAGTTCTGGAAGGAACATAGCATCCTGTCTTGTGTGGAGTTAATTGAGAAATCCTGGGCCAATGTCTCTCTAAGGACACTGAGATCTGCCTGTATACAGGAGAGAGACTTTGAAGGGTGTAGATAGGAGCCTGAGCCTTCAATTGACCAACTTGAGTTACAATCAGCCTTTGGAAACAAAATGAGTTCATAAGTCAAGGGTCTACTGTATTTTGGCTTTTTCCAGTTTTTCATTATTAAAAACAATGCAGGCAGGGCTGGGGTGTAGCTTGGTGGTAAAGCACTTGCCTAGCATGTGAGGCCCTGGGCTCAACCTCAGCACTACAGAGCAAAACTAAACAAAACTATGCAGCCTGGAGCATCATGGTATGATCCTTGTGCACATATGTTAGTATTTTTGTAGGATAGTGTCCAGAAGAGAAATTAGTAGGCCAAAGATGGGAATATTTAAAAATTCGATAATTAATGTCAGATAGACTTCCCCAAAAGTCCTACTTACACTTTTACCAACATTTGGGAGCTCTCATTTCCCCCCCCTTTCCCTAGCATAGATACAATATCAAGCTTTTTAATTTGTTATAACTTATAGGTTAAAAGGTCTACTATTTATGTTTATTCAATTATTAATGAAGTAGAACATCTTTTTGAGTACTTGTTGGCATATAAATCTATATTTCTATATTTCTTCTTCTAAGAATTACCTCTTCATATCACTAGCCCATTTTTATTGAGTTATTGTCCTCTTATTAATTTATAATCATACTTAATAACTTATTTTTACCAGTTTTGGCTTATTATACAAATTGCAAGTCTTTTCTCCGTGCATGTCATGTATCTTTTATCTTTGATGTCTATTTTACCAAACAGAGTTTTAAATTTCAGGGGCAGACAATCTGTCCATCTTTTCCTTTGTGATTTCTGGGATTTGTGTAATGTTTTAAAAGGCCTTCCTCACCCCATAATTATGAAAATATTTTTCTATCGAGAAATTTTGTTATTTTATCCTTTACATTTATCTCTTTAATCCATCTGGAATTCATTATCATTTGGGATCTGAGGAAAGATCTAACTGTATTTATTTCCAAATGCATACCCCATTGACCCAGTCTCATTGCTGGAGTTTTGCCCTTTCCTCACCAATCTTAAAATTTCACTTTTGTCCTCATTAAATTCCCACATGTTCTGGAGTCTGTTCCTAGATTCCTTGATCCAGCGGTTCTCCAGCAAGGCTATACATTAGGATCACCTGGGTGATTTTGATTCTCCATGGCAGGGTTGCAGCCCAGGCTAATTCAATCAGAGTCTGTGGGTGTACGATCCAAAGGACACGGGTGTCTCACTCCTCAACTCTGAGATCTAGCACTGAAAGACAGTGGTTCTCCACCCGCGCGCCTCAAAGCACCTGGAGGAACATGAGCACCCGGCAGAAGCCCAGCTCCTATTCTCTTTCATTGAGCCCAGGCCTTCGACTTCTCTAGTTGCCTTCCAGGTGATTCTGACACATCCATATCTGAGAGCCACCGCTTTAATTTTCCTCAAGCTTCCAGACAACCATGATTCATCAGGCAACCCTACCACCCCACCAAATCCAGGGTGACATCTGTTTCAAAGCCTCCTGGGCAGTTTGAAGGTGCAGCCCAGCTTGAAGGTGCAATGCCAGGTCAGCGTGAGGCCTTCCCTCCCCAGGAGCTCGGGGAAAGTCTTTGGAATCACATCTGCTGTGCCTCCTTCCTAAGGGAGCCCAAGATACACCAGCAGCCAACAATGCCCAGGCAATAACTAGCTGTGGGTTGAGGATCCTGATGAAGATCAGCCCCTGGCAAAGCTGTTCCTGAGCACTGAGGAATTCTGCAGTGTGTATTGTTTCTTCTCATAACCAAACCTAATTATTACCAGCCCTCAAATTAATTCCTTCTGAGATTGATCAGTTTGGCCGTGAGGGTTGAGTTTGCATTGCTGTGAAATGACTCCACGTTCGTTCACACCAGGGCACAAAAGGCAGGGCCACCCCATTTCATTTTGTTCTGTTTTCTTCTGTTTAGTTTAAGCATCTACACCCCCAGAGCCATTCTTTTTCCTGTGTTCTGCACAAATCATCCACTTCTGCCCTGCCTTTGCTCACGCTGCTCCCTCTGCCCTGCCCACTCCACCCCCTCCCCAGCCCTTCTCCACCTAGCAGAATCCTGGTCCCCCACGGGCAGGTACCACTCAATCTTAGCTTCACATTGGAACCACCCAGGGAGCTTTTTACAAGCTCTGAGGCCATGCCCCCCAACCCATTAAAACAGCCCCTGTGGGTTGGGCCCAGCACTGGGAGTCTCAGCGCTCAGCTGGTGACTCCCAAGTGCCGCTGGGGGTGGAACCCACTGAATTCTAAGCCAAGCCCAACACTACTGTTCTGGGAAGCAACCTGTAATTCATCTACTCTCAGCCAACATACACACACATCACAATTATTTTCTTGTAAATAAAAAATGTTAGTTTTACTTTCTTATTTTGGAATAGGTAATAGAGTTAATATTTAAAAGGCACAAAAAGGTAGAGGGGAATCTCTTCTTCCCACCTTGCTCTCCCCCAGCTGCCCTCCTGAGAGGGAATCTCAGAAGCACCAGAGGCCCCCTCCTCTGCTCTCTGAGATCACTGAGACTGAGGGTCCCTACAGTGTGGGGGTCACCAAGGCCTGGCTTTGAATCCAGTGTCTGCCATGGGCTTCCCATGTAAGGTTGCACTAGTCATTTCCTCTCCCATCCTCTTTCCTTATCTGAAAGGATGATACCACCTGCCTCTTAGAGTCATGCAAGGGGAGTAAAGGGTGTTTTTGGTCTCTGTTATAACCTAGCAAACTACTCCACCATTTAGTGGCTTGTCACAATAACCATTTTATTTACTTATGATTCTGTGCCTTAGGGATTCAGGCCTTGGTGGTCTGGTCTGTGAGGTGCCCCTAATGTTAGTTTCCTGGCTGGTGGCTGGGCTGGATTGGAAGGTCCATACCAGTTCTGCTCATGCAACTTGAGTCCTGGATCTGCTCTCCATGGGTTCTCTCATGTGAGCAGCCTAGGATCCTCACAGCACACTGTCTGGGGTCTGGAGGTCCTGGTCCTCACAGCAGAAGGTGAACATGGTTGCAGTCTACAAAGGCCCAGTCTCAGGAGCCCAGGTCAGCGCAGGTTCAAAGGGAGGAGACATACCCACCTCGTAGCAGGAAAGTGGTGTCACATTGCAAAAGAGCACATGGGGTACAATACTGCTGCGGGAATCTCTGGGAACACAATCCCAACACAAGGGGAATGAAGGCAAAGTTCTTGGCACACATCAGGACTCCAACAAATATATCTTCCCATCCTTTTTCTTAGCACACAGTTCTTTTGACTTTTACTGTAATTCAATGTTTATAGATGTGTTATAAGTTCATTCCTCTGTGTCTGTTCTGTGCTGCTATAAATACCATAGACAGGGTGACATGTAATAAGCAGAGATTTGTTTGTATCACAGTTCTGAAGGCTGGGGAGTGGAAGATGGAGGGGCCATGTCTGGATTAGGCCTTCTGTCTGTGTCACCTCAGAACAAAAGGCAAGAATTTGGACAAGAATTTGGGGAACCAAACTTAGTTTTATACCAAAACTACCCATGTACTAATCCATTCATGGGAGGAGAGCCCTCCCTCCCAACACTGGAGATTAAGTTTCAATACAAGAATCTAGGGGACACACGCAAACCGTAGCATTGGCCAAGAGCCTGGCAAGGAATCAATGGCCAGTGAACATTTCTATGAAATCCCAGTGGTGAGTGTCAATGGGCTGGACTCCTAACACACCAAGCTTTGAGATTCTCCATCCCTGACTTCTACACACCCCTCCCTCTTCACTGCTGGTCACTCTGGTCAGCTATATGCACAACCTAAAATAACTTCCTCCTTTCTTGTTATCACAGTGTCTTCCTGTGCAAATTTTCTGTTTGCCACCAAGAAACAACTTAAATGTTACCTGGTCCCTGAAGTCTTCCTCAGCCTTCCCAAGCAGAAAAACAAAGTGTCTGCATTTGAGTACTGGCTGTGTCACAGGCACATTGCCAGGCACCTGCTACAAACAGAGTGGGGAGAGGGAAGGGTCGAGGGGGTAGCAAGGGCAGAGGCAGACCAGATGATAAAAGTATGAATGGACCACAGAGGGAGCAAGAAGGGATTCCACCACCAGACCAAGCAAGAGTTCAAATGCCCTGGAATGACCAGATGTTCCATCCCCTAGGCCAGTGACAGCAAACCTTTTAGAGCTTTCAATCATACAAATAGTCCGCCCCGGTACAAGTGCCGTAAGTTCACCAGCACCACATCTAGGTGAAAGGCAGCCATTGAAGGCATTTTTAAGAGAGCAGAAATGTAAGTAGAAAGGGACAGTTGGGCAGGCACCAAATGCACAGAGCAAAGAAATGATGTTGCACCGTGTACCATCTTGGTACTTGGCGCTCTGAAACCTGGATGATCAAAGCAATGCTATCCACTCCAAATTCCCCTCCCTGGGGAAGAGAGGGAGACTGAGGCCTGGGACAAGTGGTTGGCCATTGTGGAGACCATAGGCCTGTGGCTGTACAGCTGGGTTCCAGAGAGTATGTATTAAAGAAATGCATTTGACACTGAGAAATGTCTTCACAGAATAGGAGTAATGATTGACAGGTCTGATGAATGCATCTCCATTATTATTGAAATTTATACTAGTCTCACCCCACCCAATGGGAGAGTTTCAGTGCATTTGTCTCATTTAGTATGCACAGCTGTTGTTTTTCAACTGAGAATCTGAGATTATGGCCCCTAGATTAACAAATCTGAAATCCGGGGGCACCTTCAAAAAAGAAAATTCTGGACATAAAACCCTGGTTCAGAAATAACCCTCTGCCACTAGTCACCATGTGACCTGGGCTGCCACTGAACCATATTCTAGGAGAATGAACTAGGTTTCGGACAAGACCCTCTCACAACCTGGAAGGCTTCATTTCCTTTTACTACAATCAGTCCCTCACTCATGAACAGGTATGTTTGAACACCCCCCATTTGCCAGAGGCTGAAGTAGGTGCTAAGGATAGCAAAATCACAGTTAATAGGATGCTGCTCTCCTGTGGCTTATCATGTGGGGCAGACAGACCACAAAGGAAATAAATTAACGAAGCAGATAAAAATAAACACAGCCTTCGAGAAGTGCCACAAAGTAAACAAATAGGGCAGTGTGCACGGGCAATAGTTTGGTGTAGGGGTGTTATCTAAAGAGAGTCCCAAGGCATGTTGGAGACCAGGGTAGGCTTTTATGTGCTGATTCCTAATCATGAAGGACAAAGTGACCTGAGGAACCAGCCATGCATGGCACATGGGCAAAGGTACATGTTAACCACCCAGGTACAAATGTTAACACACGCTGGGGTTTTGTTGACATAAATTCAGATGTCAGCTCACTAATGATCTAACTCTGTTACTTTCTGGCTGGAGAACCCAAGACAAGGTACTTACCCTAGAAGGTGCTCAATACCTTAGTTTTGTCCCCTGTACTACGATGGCTAAAAATAGGTCCCTACCCAAGGGGTCCATTCACCTCATCTGCAAGGATTAGATGCATTGGCAGGTACAGCCTCAGCTGACCTGAGTTGTAGCTGCTATTACTCCTGAAATCCTCAGATAGGGTCCCCCCTGACTCTGGGGTTGAGGGTCTGTTGTGGAGTTGACTGCAGGAGAAGGCTCCAGGTAGGGTGTGTCTGGTTTGAGTTTCCCCAGATGCTCACCTGAGGCGAGGATTTGCATGCCCATAGTTTGTTGTGTTACCAAACCCATCAATACTGTCCATAACTACAGTCTCACCTCCCCTGAGAACTCTAGAGCTAGTGTAGCACACAGCCTCAAATCTGTCCCAGAAAAGGACAAGGGAACAGTATTTGTACCCCACTCTCTTCAGTCACTGGAGTAGGACAGGTAAAGGACCCATTGTCAGCACTCAGCTGTCCATGCTAGCAGTCTCAGGCAGCCCTCAGGAAAGCACTACAGCTTCTGAGAACTGGGCATGCCACTGCAGTGGTCCTGGTGGGGAGATGCAGCTGGGGGTCATAGGGTCTGAAGACAGATGGCAGGAGATGAGATGCCATACCACCCCCAGTCCTGGGGAGCCTTGAATGTCAAGGAATTAGGACTTGGTCTGCAGGCAGTAGGGAGCCCCTGCAGGTATTTGAAGGCAGGAGTTTGTACTACAGATGTAAAACAATCCTGTCATTAAGGTATAAGTCTACCCAATCCCCAAATGTCCCTGGAGTCTGCTGAGACTGGCCCTATTGCTGCTTCCTTCCTTCATGGCCCAGAACCTGATTACATGCCAGACCAGCCAGGAGGCTTCCTAAAGACAAACTCTAACAGCAGCTTAAAGAGAATGTGCCAAGAAATTACTTGAGAGGGGAGGGTGAATGACACCCTCAAGGACATTCTCAAGTGACAGCAAGAGCATGCACTCATGATACGAAGAGTCAGGTATGCAAACCAGGCCACAGCTCAATTCCTGAGTGCAACAGGCCATGGGATTCCACTGGAGGGTCTTTTCCCTGACCCACTCTGCATAAATGTCACCCAACCATTAAAGACTTGCTTAGAAGAACGACCATGCTGCTAGCATTGCCAAGGCATTCACATGTCTCAGCCTTGCCCTGACACTGCTAAGAGGGCATGAAAGAACAGGTAATCTGCAGTCTTTTTAAGGAACTGCAGGCACTAAACTGGTGAGGGCTGTGTCAGGTCCCATTCAATTCTCTCCATCACCTGCAGGATGAAGGGGACCATCTCCATCATCCAGAGGGGACAGGGAAGGCTAGGAAAGCCATAAACTTGTCTCAGTAGTAGAGCTGGGATTATAACTGGAGAGCTTTGAATACTCTGGATTAAGTAATACAGATTTACCAAAGGCCAAGATAATTCCATGAGAGCTAGAAACCCATGCAGCAGAAGGATGGGTCTTGAGCTGAAGAAGGGGAAGAAAATGAACTAGAGGTTTAACAATTCCTGAGTCTTTGCCTCACCACAATTTATCCATGAGATGCCAGATTGAGAGAAATGAAGCAAGAGATAAAGCACATCACAGAGGAATATAATGCTCTGGGTGTTGGCACGTGAATCACCAGTGGTCTGTAAGGACACCAAGAAGAAAATGCGGAATGCCAACTCTGCTCTCAATATCAACATTTTGCTGATGTAAGTTAGAGCTAGAGAAGCACAACAGAGCAGAAGCTGGTGGAGCAGAAGTGGGCTTGTTGCTCTGGAAGCTATGGGTTCCTGGGCATTCCTACAGTGCTCCCAGGGGCAGCCAAAGGGAGGTTGCCCTCCATGCTGGAGGTCTGTGTATATACACGTGTGTGGGGATGGGGGTGCACATGTGTGTGCTTGTGTGCATGTACATGTCCTGGTGTGCACGTGTGCATGTTATGAAGGTATGTGTGTGTTTGCCTATGCTTGTGTGCATTGTGACATATGAGTATGAATGTCCACCTATGTGTACATGTGTGCATCAGGACAAGAGTGTGCGTGTCTGTGTGTGCTCCCTGTTTGCTCATGTGTGTGTTCGTGAGTGCATGCCTGAGTGCATGTGTGTGTGTGCATATGTGTGTTGGGGAGGTTAGCTTGCCTGCCTTTGCCAATGTTAATGGCAAATCTGTGCCCAGGGACAGCATACAGATGTCATAATCTTGAAATCTGAGCTCCTGTGGCACATAGTGGATGCTGACATTTAAGTAAGTCAAGCCTACAAACTTGAGTTCTTGGCCAGGTTGCTCACTGTCTAATTTGAACAAAAATGAAGAGTTTAGGGCCAGCCATTGAAAGCAGGGTCCTACTTTCTGTCTATAGAATGAGAATCTGTTTCCTTCTCTTGTCTAGCTCAGCAATTCCTTTCCCGCATCATTTTTGGCTCTCGTGCCTCAGTCCAGCCACGTTGCCCTTCCTGCAGCCCCAGGAAGTATTCCTCCCTCCTAGGAACCTCAGTCCTTGCTTCATGAAGCACCTGCTCCCCTGTGCCCCAACACCACCCAAACCTCACCTTCCCACCTGCTGCTGAGTGTAGATGTCTCCTCCTGCTCTCGCATTGGTTTTTCTTTTTTAGCAGCTTTGTGGAAATGTAATTTACATACTAAGCAATCAACCCCTTTAAAGTGTACTCTTCAATGATTTTGATAAATCCACAAGGCTGTGCTACCATCACCACAATTAATTTTAGAAGATTTCTCATCTTCCCAAAAGGAGCCTCATAACCATTAACAATCGCTCTTCCCAACTCGGCCAACAACTAACCTCCTTTCTGTCTCTATAGATTTGCTTATTCTGGACAGTTCAAATAAATGGATACATTAGGTAGTCTTTTGTGATTGGCTTTTTCATTTAGAAATGTTTTCAAAGTTCATCCATCTTGTAGCATGTATCAGCACTTTATTCCTTTTTGTTGCCAAATTACATTTCATCACATGGATAGATCACATTTTATTTATCCACTTTATTTATCCAGTTGATTGGAAATTGGGTTATTTCCATCTACTTTTTTTACTATTGTGCATAATCTCATTACATACATTTGTTTACGAGTCTTTGTGTGGATATATGTTTTCCCCTCTCTTGACTATGTACCAAGACATGGAATTTCTGGGTTCTACAGTAACTCTGTGTTAACTTTTTGAGGAATTATCAAAATGTCTTTCAAAGTGGCCACACCAGTTAACATTCCCATACACAATGTATGAGATTTCCAACTTTTCCACACCCAACACATGTCACTGTCTTTTTTATTACAGCCATCCAATGAGTACAAGGTGGTGTCTCCTTGTGGTTTTGATTTGCATTTCTCTGTTGACTATTAGGGATGTTTTCATGTGCTTATTGGCCATTTGTATATCTTCTTTAGAAAATTCTTGATTCAAAATCCTGTTGTGATTTAGACCTAAAATATCCCCTCAGAGTCTCCTGTATTCAGAGGTAGGGCTTGGGAAGGTGATTAGCTCATAGGAGTGCTACACTCATAAGTGGGTTAATCCATTGATGAGTTCATGGTTGAATGTGTTGTTAGGAGGTGGGGCCTGCTCAGAGGCAGACACTGGAGTGTGACCTGGAAGGGTGCATTCTTATCCCTAGAGTCTTCCTTCTCACTCTTTGATTCCTGGCTACCAGGGTTGAGGAGCTTTTCTCCACTGTGCTTTTCCACCATGCCATTTTTGCCTTGTAACCAGCCTACCTTGGACTGAAACCCCCAAACCATGAGCCAAATTAAGTTAAACTCCAAGTTCCAGGTGTTGGATATTTTGTCCTAGCAATGGAAAAGTAACTAATACAAAGCCTTTGACCATTTTTTATAATTACTTTTCTTTTTGCTGTTGAATTGTAAGAGTTTTTTATGTATTTCTGGATACTTGACTTTATCAGATATATGATTTGAAAATATTTTCTCTCATTCTATGGGTTATGTTTTTCCTTTCTTGATGTTTTCCTTTGAAGCACAAAACTTTTTAATTTTAGTGAAGTTCAGCTTATTTATTTTTTTCCCTTGTCATTTGTGCTTTTGGTATCACACTTTAGAAACCATTATTTAACTCAAAGTCACAAAAAATTATTCCTATGCCTTCTTCTAAAAGCTTTACTTTAGCTCTGGCATTTAGGTCTATGATCCATTTTGAGCATGCAACAAATATTTGTTGAGCAGGTACTATGTGCCAGGCACTACTGTAGGAGCGAGTATATTCATCTCGATACTTCATTGCAGAAAGTAGATGACTTCTTTATCCTTAAAGAGTTGGCATTCAAGTGGAGGGAACAGGCAGAATAACCTGAGCTGATGCTGGAGAGAAGTGAGCTGCATGGTATATCAGGAAACTGGGTACTTGCATGTACTGGAGGTCAAGCAAACATTATAGGGAGGGGAGTGGTAGGACACAAGATCACAGGGGTTAGCTAAGAGAACCCTCTAAATCTACATGGTTTACTATAATTATTACAGAATTTAATTTAGCATGTGATTATTATTAGTTTGGGGGCAATTATCATTATTATTATTTATATCATCATCACTACTTATCTCATTTTACTGTGGGATGATGCCACCCTCTACTCCTGGGCCCTGGCCGACATGAACAATCAATCAAGGTGTTCACATTCCCTCAGCCTCTCCTGTCGTCAGAATCCTTCTCCATCTGGCATCCAGGAAGTAACTACCAATCGACTGAAGTTGTCATGGGAGCTGAGATCCACTTTACTACCCTGCTTAGCTACTTTCCTAACAACAATAAACTACTGTTAAATGAAGTTGAAAGGTTCAAGTAGGAAGAGCCACCCAAATAAGGCTTCCAGGTTCTCATCCCCAACTTGTCTCAGCACCCCAAGGCCAGCAGCTGGCTGGTGGCTGGTGGAATGAAGTGTTTTTCTTCCCAATCAGCTTTGTGTTCTTGTGCTAGCGTGACAGAAAGCAGCAGAAAGTGCTCTGATAGTTCCTGAGCAGTGTGGTGGGTTAAGTACTAAAACCTTTTTAGATGAGATAATTCACATGACAATTTTTATGGGCAATCCCTTCACTGTCGCTGTGAATGCCTCTGCCCTCAGATGGCTATTTCTGCCTTCGGTTTTGATAAGATAGCATCTCAGTTAATCCATTTCACTGTTGGGCTCTGCTGAGCCTTCTCCCTTAATCTTCATTATCTCCTACCCTGTGCTTTTGTTGGGACTTTTGTGGGACTTACTCAACCAGATTCACCCTGAGGGCCTCTGCACAATTCTAAGCAATGAAGACAGAACTCACAGTGACTCAGAGCTTTGCCTGTTTGGGGGCCAATTTGGCTATCATTTATCTAACTGGACTCTCAAGTTCTCAGGTCACAGGGAAATCCCATCCCTTTTGGGGGTGGCTAATTTGTGGGACCCTCCTGGCAATAGGAAAGACTTAAAAACTGTTAGTCTGCTACACTGGCTCTTGTGCCAGGAACCAGCATTGCAGAAATTTAACAGTAATTAGAGAGGTGTCCACCTGCAAGTGCAGGCAGATTTCTCTTCAGATCTCCTCCAGCCCTGTTCCCAGGGAGAAGGCAAATCAGTTAGATGACCATGTCTGGGGACACAAGGGGGCCTTCCTGCTGATAGAGGAAGGCCTAGGGGGATCAGGAGGCCTGGGTCCTGTATCACCAGGCAAGTCACACCACCCTCTCTAGATCTCCATTTTTTTCTAGATGAAAACAGCAGATTTGCCTCAGACATTCTCTAAGACTCCGAGAAATCTCAGCTGGCTTTTCAGCTCATGCACACTTAGGCAAGAGCAACTGCTTGGTGGCAAAGTATTCACTTTGGTGGGGACTAGAAAAGCGATTTTCTTCATAATAAGATCATTGCTGTAGGCTTGGATCTGCTAAGTCTCCCCAAGTTACCACTAGCCACATGGGGCTATTTAACTTTATATTGATTTAAATGAAATAAAATTTAAAAGACAGGACTTTGGGACATCAGCCACATTTCAAGAGCTCAATAGCCACGCATGGCTGGCGACATCTAGTTTGAAGCAAGCAGATACGAAACATTTTCATCATCACAGAAAGTTCTAGCTGACAGTACTGGTATAGATAGCGTTTCCCATCTGTTTTTGTTTTACAACAATTCACTGAGTTGAGAGGAAGAGGACTAACAAGATTGGAAGATTCAGTTCCTGCTCAGGCATCCTTGGGACTGTTTTCATACACATTGCGTGTAATCCACTCAACATGTTGGCAAACAAAGTGTTGTTCCTTCCTTTTTGTAAAGAGGACAACTGTAGCCAGAGAACCAAAATAATTTGCCCAAGGTACTCAGCTGGTAACTGACCCCACACAATGCGCAGGGACAGCCAGGCAGGGACAGGAGGCTTTGTGCTCTCAGATGAGGAGACAGAGAAGTCACAGGGCTCAGCCAAGGATTTCTGCACTGTAGTAGCTCAGCAAAGCCTCTCCCTCGAGCTTCTTGAAGCTGGTCCTGGGATCATGGAGGAATACTTCTGTCTGGGAGGTGAGAAATCAGGAGCAAATTTAGGATCTTGAAGTGGCAAAAATGAAAATGTCTAATTTATGAGTCCAAAATGTTTCCCTGGTTAGAGGAAAAAGTAGCTTTGTTATCAGTGGGGAATGCAGTGCAGTACTGAGCCTCTGAGAGGTCCCATCCCATGGTCTGGGAACTTGGGAACCGTGGCCCCGGCTAGTCTGCAAACTCGGTCTTGCTTGATTTCATGGCCCACACTGCTCAGTGATTTTTAAACTAAATTTTAAGGGAAGTCTGACACAGAGGAAGGATTTATTTGTAGCAAGTGGTCCTCTTTTATCTGCAGTTTTCCTTTCCCTGGTTCAGTTTCCTGCGGCCAAAATTCTTCTGAAGCAGGCTGAGCCCAGTTCAATAGCATAGTTTGAAAAGGAGAAAGAGGAAAACTACATTCATAATAGATCATTATAATTGTTCTGTTCTATTAGTTATTGTTAATCTCTTACTGTGTAATTAATTTATAAAGTAAACGTGATCATAGGTATATATGCATAGGAAATGACATAGTATATATAGGGTTTGGTACTGGCTGAGACTTCAGGCATCCACTGAGTGTCTTGGAAAGTGTTCCCTGTGGATAAGAGGGGCTGCTTTGTGTGTGTGTGTGGGTGTGGGTGGATGTGCTCACGCGCACGCATATGTATGCATGTTTCATAGTGTTGGGAATGTCTCTGTAGACTAGAGTAATGTGAGAACCTCTGAAGGATGCAGCTTTCTAATGTCTCCACGCAGAGCCCTGCCAGGGATGAGTGTCAGGAATCCCAGACCCTTAGCCTAGCTTACCTCTTCCTCCTGAATGTTTCCAGTTAATTTAATAAGAATTCACTGTTGTTAGAAAATTTGCCAACCAGGCGAGCAAAATGGGTCTCAGCTGTCAAAATTTAATCAACTGGTAGCGACTACTTGGAGTGCTAGATGTGGAGAATCCTGAGGGCACCAAGAACCCCTGCCAGATCACTTGTTTCTACTTGGGGCCCAGGAATGGAGAGTGACAACATCCCACAGGGAAATGAGACAAACAGTCATGATGATGTATGAGCAAATAAAAATAATAGTAATTACAACAAAACTTTCCTGATCAGGTCATTAAGAATAGCACTTAAAATCATGGATGTGAAGGCTTTGTGAGCTGGATAGATGGACTTGGGTTAAATGCTCTGGCTGTGGGCCATGACCTCCTTGTTCTTGCGGCTTGAACCTTTCTTTCCCTGGAGTGTTGCTGGCCTTCGTAAGCCTAGAAGCAGCAGCTACATGGAAGGAGCTCCATGCGCAACTTCACATTCATTTATGTGCTCTGCATGCCCAGCCGTGTTCATTTAATCAGCGCACATACATTGAAGGGTTTCTGGAGGCCCGGATACCGACACCAATACAGTCCTGGTCCCTGCTCCTCAGAACCTCCAGAACAGTTGGCCTCTGGACACAGTCTTCGGGGAAGGAAGATCTAGTTTCCCACCCAGGCTTGTGGACCCACCTGTGAGGACCGCTGAGAGCAAACACCGCTCTCCAGAGCTGAGTGGTGCTTGGTGTCTGTGGTTGGTGACCCAAGGGGCACTGCTAAGGGCAGAGATGTGACTTAAGGGAAGGAAGGCCATTTCAGGGGACCTCCACAGCAGGAGAGGATGGGGCTCCTCCTGCTGGGCACCTCTGGGAGGCATAAGGGAAAAAGGGGTTGGGGCTGTCCCACCCCAGTGAGGGAGGTGAGGTGTTTATCCACCAGCTCCCCCCATCTGGTGCTTGAAGGTTGCTCCTGGGTCATTAACTCCTGGGACACCCCCACAGGCAGCCAGAGAAAGCCCTGGGACAGAGCTCCAGGGCCTTGAGTTGGGGACCCTGGGGTATATACAGGGCAGGGAGTGCTGAGGAATAAAGCCTAAGAATTAAGAAGTTTCCATCAGCTCCAGCACTCTAGGATCAGCTGATCAGCCACCTCATTACCAGGAGGAGGAAAATCAAGGTTAGAGAAGAGGGTAGGAGACTCGAGCAAGCTTCCTGAGGTAGGACAACACTGATGCCATTACAAAGAAGGGGCTTACATAACTCTCTAAGCCTTGCCACTACCCCAACATAGATGTTATATTCTTTTTGATAATTAGGAAAACTGGGCTCAAGAGGAGAGGTATTTGCCCAACACACCAAGCAGAAGCAACAGAAGCAGAATTAAATCCAGGTCTGTCTGACTCTATCCTGGGATCCCTGCAGCAAGATTCCGCTCACTTCCTGTCCCTGCAGTCCAGACAGAAGCCACCTGCTGAATCCAGGGCCTCAGCCTGCCAGGTCATTTTAACCTCTGCCCACAGCTCAGAGCCAGTGCGCTGCTGGGCATCTCTGCTTGTCTGCGGGCTACGCCTCCTCTTCAGAGAAACATAAGGAAGAGCAGGGAGAGGGCCTGGGAGAGGACCTCAGTGGGGACCTCCCAGGGGGCTGGCACTGCCAGGGTGCTGCACAGGGCGTCTGCAGAGCTGGACGCAGACAGTGGTGAAACCAGCAAATCAGGCCACACTCAGTGGGCCCTTCTTGTACCGGCCATCCTCCTCCTCTCAACTTTCCCGTGTATGAACACACTGAATTCTCAGACCAACCATGACAGATGCTACCACCTTCAACCCCCACTTCACGCAGGAGAAGACTGAGGCACAGAAATATGAACGACTGCCCCAGGGTCACTCAGCACTGGCACAGAAACCCAGGCGAGTTGATTCCAGAACTTGTCCCCTTAATCTACAAAGAGGGCCCTCTCCCCATATAAGCACAGAACACTTGCTTATAAAGTGGTTTTGACAATCGCTGTTCATTGATTTCTCTGGGTAACTGTTCATAGGTCTTCAGTTTTCTAAAAAGGAAACGGACTGGTTGGAGAGGGGCCCAAGTCTAACACGTGTAGTTGGATGAGAGAAGTTGTCGGGGCTCGGGAGGAGCGAGGAGATTCTGGGGCCTCGAGGGTAGCACAGCCCTGTTGGACCTCACCACACCATGCCTCGTGCTCCCGCCATGCCCGGCGCTCCCTCCTGAGAGTGCACGGCGGAAGTGCTCCGAGTTTTCAGTCTCTGCTCAGAGCCCTCTCAGCCCTGCGCAGCCTGAAAGCGTCTCTAGTGACACAAGTCCTCGGCGGCTGCAAGGCCAGGGGCTGGAGAGATTGCTGAGCCGGGTCCCTGGGGGCCAAGAAAAGCTAGGGTGCAGAAGAGGGCGGAGAGGAGGGAGGAGACCCAGAGGACCAGGCACAGAATTACTAAAACCCAAGACGGTGGCAGTGATCCGCCCCCCGTAGGTGGCTCCACAACGCAAGAGTTAGCCCGAAACTCCCGTGTACCTATCAGGGGGTTTCTCCTCTGCCTGGCCACCCTCAAGGCACAGAACAAGAAACCCCTCAAATTGGGAAGCAGGTGGAGGAGATAGAAACCTAACAGAAGGCCACCGTCCTGGCCCATGGACCGGAAGCAGGTGCCCGCTGCTCCCAGGAGGACCCGAGGACCCAGGAGGAGGGAGAGGCCCCGGCCCTCGCCCCTCCGAAGCAGTCGTCCCTTTTCCCTTCTTCCCTCTCCCCCTGGGCTCCTCATTTCCTCCACCGCACTTCCTGATTCACAGAGGAATTACCCTCTAATGTTGAGGAGGTCCCCGTTTTCCCACCACCCACAGAGCTGCTCCCCTTCCCATCGTGGCGGGGTCCCTTGGCAGAGAAGCCTCGGTGCTTGTGCTCAGCACCACCAGGTTCTGTGTGGCAGGAGAGCACGGTGCAGTCAGAGCCACCCTTTTGCCCTAAGTGACTCAGTTCCCAGGCACATAGGGCAGGAACTTCTGATGGGGAAGAGGGGAGAGAGACAAGCTAAATAGAGAAGGGAATCTGCAACGGGTTCACCCTCTGAGTGCCTCCTCTGGCCTGCACAGAGCCCCTGGCAGTGCCCCTGGGCACAGCCCCGAGCCAACCCCCTTCCCTCCTGCACTCCCCTGTGCAGATAAGTCTCCAAACACATGAAGAAAAAAGCAACCCCAAACCCATTGGAATTATGGGAAATCAGGTTTGCAATGTGTAGGCTCCCGCTGCCCCTCCGGAAACATCTTGCTGTTTTCCTGTGGGTTCCTGAGCCCTGCAGACCTTGGCCCACCCTTCTCTGAGCCATCTCCCACCTAACCGCCACATGGCTCTGCTTCAGCCACACTGGCCTGCTCCGAACTTCACAGACCCCCTCCTACCCCAGGGCCCTGGCACTTGCCCTCCCCCAGCCTGACATGCTCTCCCTAGACCTCCACAGGCCTCAGCCTTCACAACACTTGTCATTCACTGACCTCTTCAGAATGGTCGTGCACTCACTCTCTCACATTCCTGCCCCTCTCCAGAAGACTCCACCTTCATAGCCAGCAGGAGCCTTGCTGGTAGGTGCTCAGGGTGTATTTGTGAAATTAGCATAAGGATCTCTGAATGTCTCTGTTTCTTGTACATCTGTTTGGAGCTGCAGTATAGACCCAGATGTGTTATTTTCCCTTGTTAATTACTGCAGAGTAATTATACTAAGAAATGTAACTAAGGCATGCATTAATGGGAGGAAAAGAGATTTCCTGCAGTGGCTCACAGAACCCTTGAACCAGAGCTGGGCCTCCTCACAGCCTGCTAGAATTCGGGGCTGGGCAGTTGGGGCTCTCAGGTCAGAGCCTGAGTCCGACCTACCTGCTTGTCATTGGTTCTCTGGAAATTGCCCCCCAGAACTGTCTTTTGCTCATAGAGGAGATGGACAGGCTGAGGGAGCCTGGACCCTTCTAAGGTTGAGATTTCGATTCTGTCCCTGAAGGGCTGAGTGGCTTTGGGCACTTAACTTCTCTGAGCCTCAGTTTCCCCATCTTGACACCTCCCAGCCAGGGCTGTCTGAGACCCTCAGAGGCAACACATGCAAAGTGTTACAAATGGGTTTCAGCCAAGTTAACTCGGTTCTGTACCTCCCCAGTGTTGCAGAGAAAGAGGCTCCCGGCTCTGCCGCCTCGCCCCGTGGGACTCTCTTCTCAGGAGGAATGGTCTGAGTTCATTGGTTCTCCTCCTCTGCTCTGGAAAACCATGTTGGTCTTGACAAGGCTAATGACAAATGTCTTTAATACAGTTGCTTCGGACCCAGAGTTTTGACAAGGGAGTGCTGTTAGCAGCGTGGGAGTGTCACATCTTCGTGAGGGGACTGTACAGCTGTGGCAGGCTGTTTACACCTCTGTCGTCCTGTGCATAGGTACCACACTTAGTTAAGTGTGGACCGACCCTGCCTCTCAGCCGAGTGATGGAAACCTGGGAGACCTGGCCTTGTGAGCCTCCAATGACACTGGGGAGGAGAAAGAGGAAAGTGTAAATGGTAAAGTGCTGTGCAGGTGGGGTCATGGCTGATATTCCAGCGCCTACTCATTGGTTATTTGCTGCCGCTGGGCAGGGAGGATCTTAGGTTTTAGCTTTTCCCTTCCGGATAACCCTGAGACGCCCTCTTGTGGGCACTGGCGGTAGCGACAGGGTTTCCATTTTGCCCTCCCGGATTAACTTTTTACTTTTCTTCTCTTTTCTATTTCTTTTTCCCGTTTCTTTTCCTTACGTTTAAGGAGCTGTTTAATTCAGTACCGCGATGCTTATTAATATGATACCCCTAAATAACCACTTTTCTGTTTCCCAAAAACCATTAAAGCAAAGAGGCAATCTCAGTATTGGTCCTATTTTTAAAAATAAAACTGCTTTGCATTTAAAAAATCATTATAGATGCGTGCAGCAGTGCATGCCTGTAATCTCAGCACTCTGGGAGTGTTTGGTGCATCTGTCCATCCATCCATTCCTATTGACCAGCTATTTGGTGCCAGGCCCTGTGCGAACTCCTACAGACTCAGAAAAGACTGAGAGATGGCCCCTGCCTCATAACTCATTATCAGCCTGGACATAGATGAGCAATCTGTTACCAACACACTCTGATGAGCAAAGAACCTGGAGACTAATTTTGGTTTAGTTTTATGACCTTAAACAAGCCATACCCCTTTCTAAGCCTCAATTTCTCAATCTGTAAAATGAGACATTAATAATACCTATTACCTCATCAAATAACAGTGACAATTGAATGAGGACATGTGCCACAGAGACATGTAATACACGTAAGACATGTAGCACAGAGAGTAGTCACTTAATGCTGCTTCTGTCCCACCATACTAAATTATCTTTCTTCAGACCCTAGAGACCAAACTTGGACACATACCCCCACCCCCCATATTGGTCAGCTATTTGTCACTGTGACAAAATACCTGAAGTATTAGTCAGCTTTCCTTTGGCTGGTACAAAATATCTGACACCCAAAACTTAAAGGAGGCCAGATTTATTTGGTTGACAGTGTCAGGTGGTTCAGTTCATGGTTGGTTGGCTCCAAGGCAGGATCATCACAGTGGAAGGTTGTGGTGAAAGAAAGCTGCTTAGTTCATGACAGCAGGAACCAGAGCACTGAAAGAATGCCAGAGACGAAGGGACCAGGGACCAGATATAGTAGCCAAGATCACACTTCCAAAAGAGCGCTTTACTAATCCCCTAGGCTACTCCCAAGCCAATCAAGTTGACGGTCTAGTTCGTCACACTTGTAAACAACTAAGGGGGGTTGGTATTTTAGCTCACAGTTTGAGAAGTTTAGTCATGGTCAGCTGACTCCATCGCTTTTAGGCCTGTGAGGATGCAGAAACATCATGGCAGAAGGGTGAGGAGAGAAAAGCTGCTCACTGGATGGCAGCCAGGGAGCAGAGAAAGAGGGAGAGAACCCTAGAGGAAGAGTCCAGGAGCCAGACACAGTCACCAAGGTCATATACACTCCTTCAACTAGGCCCCACCTCCTAAATTTCCATTACCGCCCAATGACCCCATCAGATTATGATCTCATCAATGGATTAATCCATGGATAAAGTTGAATCCCTCACGATCTAATCAACTTCCAAAAGCTCCACCTCTGAACATCTGAGAATTTTGGGGAACATTTGAGGTCTTAACAGTTACATACCTTATGAAAGTCTGGGTGCCTGCTGGGCTTTTGAGAAGACCACAATATTTTACATAAGCTGATACCAAGAAAGGGTCCTAGAAATCAGAGTCAAGCCCCCTTATTTTAGAGGAAAGTAGGGCCAGCTAAGGGAAGGGATCGTCCCACGTTCACTCAGCGATCTACAGAGGCTCTAGGCTTGGTCATTAAGTCCCCAGTCTCTGTAGACAGACTTCTGCACTTAAGTCTAAGACTCCACTACTAACTGGCTGGGCCAATTAGTTCAATGTGGTACCTCCATCTGCAAAATGGGCATAATAACAGTCCTCTTCCTAGGGCATATGGGAGGATTACGTTAACTGACTCCCACTCCAGTGCTCCATCTACCATACCTAGAATTCACATAGCTCAGATAGGAAAGCAAATTCTTCAGTCTGAATCAGAACATTTTGTCCCCAGAATCCATGGTTTAAGACTTGCCTCAAGTTCTTCCCCAAATGTAAAGGCTTTTATATGAAAAACCATAGGCAATAGGAAACAAGCTCCCATGCCAAGCAGCAGGGGAGTACATTACAATCACAGAGAAGATGGAAGCAGTGCCAGCCACCCCTCGCTTGGGCTGACCTTGCTCTTCATCAACTCAGTGAACGCTGCTGGGTCATAGTTTAAGAAAATAGGCTGCATCTTGGTCACTAATAGTGCATTGCCTCTCTTGGCATGCTCCAGATGAATTATACTAGTTGAAGGTCAAACACAAAATACCAACAATTGCATCAAAACATCAGATTACATAAAAATAAAAATAAGCAACCATCAGAAAAAGTTAGCGTCTGGGTGAACTACTGCATAATGGTGGCCATCCCTCAGCATTTCCTCTTTTCTTGCAAAAATAGCTTTATATTCAGGAGCCTCTCAGGGGTCACCCAAATAGAAAAGAAATCCCCGGAGATTGGTTGCAAACTCTAGTTTATCCATTTCTTGTTTGATATCACAATGGAAAATCACCAAGGCCACATGGAGAATAATGATTTTCTGTATGTTCATGTAAACAAAAGAACACAATTTTCCTTTTCTCCCCAGGAGAGTGTTTTGTTTTTTATTTTTCCAGTTTAGGAAAGATGTTAAGATCACTTGGAGGGTTGTTGAAAAATCATGAAATCAAAGATACAGTATTAAGAAAATAGAAATATTTAGAAAAGAAAGAAGCCCATAGCAGTAGCTGGATTTGTGATGAGACCAATTGTTTTATTTTATTATAAGGTTTTGGTGTTTTTCGGAAGCAAGCACAAATGGGAAGAAGTGGAAAATTCCAGAAAGGGAAGGAGTCCAGGGCCTCTTAGTGGTCAGAAGCCCCCTTGTCAGGCTGCTCAGGCAGTCTGTATTCTTAAGTGATTGATTTATGGACTCTTTGCAAGAACTCTAACTGCTCGATCTGACTTGAGGAGAGCACTTTCACCTCCCTGAGCTTCGATTGCTCGTCAGCAAAATGTGATGTCTCCCATTGCCAGGTTTGGCAATGCCTAGAACAGAGCCTGAGACATGCAGGGAGCACTCACCCTTTCAACCTTCTCTGACCCCAAAACCTTTATCTGATCCCCTCAACCTTCTGCTGCCCTCAGAGTGGGAGTTCTGGCTCCTTGCTTCCTCAATGAAGAGCTTTTCATGCCTAAAGACAAATCACTTCCCGGTTAAGAGCCTGGGCAGTGAGAGCCAGGTTCAAGTCTGAGCTCTCCCCAGTGACATCACCAACTGCGGATGCCTCAGCCTCCCTTCTGCACTTCAAAGACTCATCCCTGGACATTGCAAGCTCTTTGCCAATTCTGGGCACCAAATACAGTCCAGAGGACGTCAGAACACCCAAGGGTGTCCAAGAGGGGAATAAAGGCCCAGAGTAGGCAACCAAGAGAGCAGACAGCTGGGCAAGCTCCAAATGTTGGCCACACTTTCATAAAGTGACTTTCCCCCTTGGTCTCACGTTCCTCCCATGTCCCCGTTTGCTCCTTCTCCCAGGAGGCAGGTGCAGCTTCTTAGATCAGCAGACTGAGCTCAGGGAGAGGTCATGGAGCCCGAGCCAGTGGTCAGAGCTGTGACGTCTCGCAGGATGCAGCCTGAGTGCCCACAGGGACCGTGGGAGCTTGCAGCTCTTTGCCTTACGTCTGGGTTCACACCGGCCGGCCTCCAGATCTGAGGCATCTCAGAGCAGGGTGGGGGATGAGTGTGAACGCGGAAGGACCTTCACTCCACATCAGCTGCACCTGGTGACCTTGTGGATGTCCTCAACATCCCCGTCCCCATCTGTACACTGGAAGTTGGAGGGCGTTAGTGCTTCCCAGAGTCCACTTCTTATAGAGCATTGAGTTCTAAAAGTGCTTCTCACAGCAACATTTCTGAAGTCCGGTAACACTGGGAAACACAGCATGTTTTACTCCCTCTCGGTGATGCCCGTTAATGTATTATAGGCTCTGAGAAGACCTGCAAAAGTGAAAATGCTTCAACCTTCCTTCTGGACTATAAGCTCCAAGTGAGGCTTTTTTACTTTTGGTTTAGTCAGTTAGTTAGTTCGTTTGTCTATTTTGTTCACTGGTGTGCTTCTAGTCCCTACAACACAGACATATAATAAATTTTCAATTTTTGTTGGACAGACGAATCAGTGAACTTTCTTTAACCCAGTGTTTCCCAAACTTATATTATAGAACTTGTATTCTGCTTCTCAGAGCAGCCCTGGAAATTCCAAAGTGTGGGGAGCACCTCTGAAGAACTCGCAGTCGGGTCCTCTGGTTTGCCTGAGCTCTCACGGCTACACCGGATCCTCTGGGGCTCTCCGAGTCCCTGTGAGGCTGGGCTCTGGAAAGGCTCGAGGAAACACAGCGCATTGCCCTCGCCCCTCGTCCCAGCCCCCCTTCTCAGCACACGTGCTCTTTCTGACTCCCCTGGGTGCTTTTCTGGTTCTGAAGTCGGAGGGACAAAGGGGCCTCAAAAGGGGGACACTTGGGACATCCAGCCCTTAGACAGACATCCCCTCAGTCTACAGTAACATCAGGGCAGGGGAAGAAGCAGTGGTTTTCAAACTTAGCTGCATCTTAAAAACACCCAAGACAAGCTGGCCATGGTTGTGCATGCCTGGAATCCCAGCACTCAGGAGGCTGAGGCAGGAGGACTGCTCCGTGTTCAAGGCCAGCCTGGCATACATAGTGAGTTCAAGGCCAACCTGAACTACATAGCAAGAGCTTATCTCAAAAAAAAAAAACAAAAAAATCCAAGACTTTTTCCAAGACCCATTGTCCAAGCTGTACCAAAGTCCAGTTCAGTTCCAAAGGACTGGGTATGGCCCACCCAGAGCACAGTATGTGAGGAAGGGGGGGGGGTAGCTAAAAAAAGGAGTGAGGGGCTGGGGTATCAGGGAAAGGAAGGCTGGGGAACAGAAGCAAGAGCAGCAGAGCAAGAGGCCACCCCGGAAGCTGCCGTGAGGGTACTGTTGAGACAACTGGCAGATTGTGGGTGGTATCTGGGCTGGTCCAGATGTCCTGTCCCTCATTCCAGGCTGAGACCCTGCCCGGCGGGGAGGTCTTTGCAGAGTTCGGAATCGCTAGGATTGAGGAGGGGCCTGGCCTGGGGGCAGTGAGGTGCAGTGGGGAGCCCTGGAGAAGGAGGCAGCACCGCAGGCCCACCCCAGCTCCGCTCCTCTACTGTCCTCAGTCTCCCCACCCGTAACTCAGCCTCTCCGAGCCACAGCAGCCTCTGACCCTGCGCACCCATGGGGTAGGATCAGCACCCAGCCCCAGGAAGGAGGACTGCGTTCATCTCACTCCCACTCTTCCAGGACAGTGACCCAGGTGAAATCTTTGATAGCTGGAAAGGGACAATTTGCAAAGACTAGAGAGTGAGATAACCAAGCAAATGTTTGAAGAAAACAAATTCAAACTTCTGTGACAGTGGAAGGTCATGTTCATCGTAATCATTAACAGGACAGCAAAGATCACACAAGGGACAAGTTTTCATCCACGGAGGGGAAAAGAATGGAATCAGTGAAAGGCGGGCCTGAAGGGCCACTGTGGGTCTGGCTGAAGCTGCCCTAAAGCCCAGGCCTTCCTGAGGGGGGCTGGGGTTTGGGGCGCACCAGTCTCAGCACCTGGGCTAAGGGAAGAGACCTCTGGTTAACGGGATGAGCAGCAGGAAGCAATTCTGCTTGTTATTTAAATGAGTTGGAGAGTGAGAGAGAGAGCTAGAAGCCTGTGCCTTGGGCTTCCCGTCGTCTGGTCCCCTCTGCTCTCCATCTGTGGGACCTTGCAAGGCTATCCATGTGTGCAAATCAGCAGACACAAATGGCTGCTTCAGGGACGTGTGGAGAAACAATTGCCATGGAGACGCCTGGCTCAGCTGAGCCGGTGCCCAGTGTGGAATCCCTGCCTGACCCTCGAGCACTGCACACTATGAGCATAACTTTTGTGTCTTATTAAGTCCCAGGTTCAGATCAAATCCAGAATTCAGTGGCCCCGCAGGGGCTCAGGTGGAATCTCCCTGTGGACCCTGAACCCAGCTTTTCAAACTTGCCCTGGAAACCCACAGACCCAACACCCCTAGTGACCGAAGGATGACCTTCTCATTTCTCGGGAGACATTGTGTCTCCCAGGAGATCCATTTGTGCCCCCAGAATGGCACGGGATATGACCCCCTCCCCAAAGGATACAAATTCATTCGTGCACTCGTCAATTGCCCATTTCTTGACACATGGGGTCAGCATTTATGAGCACTATCACCTAGCCAGGGCCTGTGCCAGGCATGGGTCCCCAGGACACCAATAGTTGAGCGAGGCAGGTGGAGATTGGACTAGTAGTTACAACTGTGATGGATGTTGTGAAAGGTGAACACATCCACAGGGCAAGAATGGAGACTGAAGGGGTGATCAGGGTGTCCAGACCTCCTGTGGAAAATAATTTGTAAGCCCAGCTTCCCAAGATGAGGAGGAAGAGATGGAAGAGCATTCTGGGTGGAGTAAGCTGCATATGTAAAGGCCCTGGGGTTGGCTTGTTAGACAAACTGCTTTTCTCAGCTGAGCTGGATCAAGGTGGATATGAGATCATACAAATCCACAGGGACCTCGGACACATATTTTGAGGCTGAGGTAGATACCATAGATTTGTTTTTCTTTTGGTTCCAGGATGGTGGGTGGATGTAGGGAGTGGATGACAGGGGTCCCAAGCGCTGAGGCTCTGCCTGGATACTTGCCACTGCAGCCTGTCCAGCCACCTTGTGGTAGAATAAAGGAGCCAGGTCTCAAACATCGATCGTGAAAAGCAGAGTAACACTGCACAAATTACAGAATGCTTGTGACATCCTCAGACCAAAAGGAAACGGATTAGTCAGGAGGGCACTTGGTGTAAGAAACTACCCCTCCATTTCAAAGGCAGAACACATAGAGCCTGAGCTCTGCTCGTGCAGCAATCTGACAGAGGTAGTGCTGGTTGCAAAGCTGCCCCCTTCCCTGGGTGGTGCAGGGGCCCAGGCCCATGGAAGCCCTGCACCCACCAGCAGGTGACATAGGAGCACGGAGGACCGGGTGAGGAGATGGCATGGCGCAGGCTGGGAGTGGAGCAAGTCACTTTTGGCACATGCTGCTGGCCCGAGCCCAGCGGCTCTGCAGGGAAACTGAGACCCAGAGAAGAAAACCCCTTTGCTTACGGTCACCCGTCAGGTTGGTGGTGAAGAAAGAAGCCAGACTCCTAAAGTCTGGATACTCAGGTGTCCTTACCTTCCCCTGTCCATGTGCGGTGAGGTTGTGCTACTCCGACGTGGAGGGAAATAGAAACTCCATCCAGCAGGCTTTTACTAAGGCCTGCTGTTTGCAGCTGGTGGAAAGACTGGTGACAGATCCGAGATGTTCTGTGTTGAATCCGTGGCTCACTGCTTCCCACACATAGGGGACCAAGTACCAGGGACACTGGAAGCAAGCGGAAGAGAAGTGGCCCCTGCTGCTGAGCCAAAAGGACAGGAAGGACTTCTGCTTTTGTTTCAGTTTTGCTGCCTTTTTGCTCTCCATTGCTGGGGATGGGACTCAGCGCCTCTGTGCCGAGCCCTGGCCCTTGTGTCCCCTAATCTCCTCAGACTCCGAGCCGGGCAAGACTCTTGTCACAGGTCTTATTTTCTCTTCTAACTTTCTCCTCCTTTCTCCCTGATCCCACAGCACTCCCTTCCCTCTATAAGCACCCTTGATAATATATCCGATATATGTCTTTAATTATGCATGCATCTGTATAAAACATGTTGTGCTGTTATGTTTTTTAATTAACATGACCTGTTCTCTGCCACAGCTCTCAGTTTGCTTTAGGTTTGTTGTGCTCAGCACCAAGGGGTATGCAGTGGCGTGGCATAGTTACACACTATTCCCTGGTGAGAACCCGCTAGATATTTTCGTGCAGACCTTTTCAAGTCTCTGGTCCCCAGCTACCCTGCTTCAGTTGTTCATGAGGGTCCCTTTTGTCCCGTAGCTATGAGGTGTCTCTGAGTTGGACACCCAGGAGAGGACTTGCTGGGTCACACGTGAATATTTAATTCCCAAATGGCTTTCCAAAGGCCAGAGGCCTAGCATCCCTGGTGTTGTCCGCCTGCCCAGCTCCTGTCATTCTGAGCTTCTGAAGGGGGTGTCCGCACGGTCGGGGTTTGCATTTGAAACGCCCCCTGAGATTCAGGTGCGCCAGGCTTGGTTGCCAGCAGATGGGCCTTGGGAAGGTGATTGGACCATGAGGGCTTGAACCTCATGAGCAGATGAAGCCACCCATGGCCCCGAGGAGAGCATTACTGTGAGGTGCTTGGGACTCAGGAGGTGGGGCCCAGCTGAAGGGAGCAGGTCATGGTGTGTTACCTTGGCAACTGGATTGGTGCCCCCAATCTCTTTCCTTTCTGGCTCTTTTCCTCTCCCTGCAGCAGGCTGGGTTCCAAACACTGAAGGACCAGCCTGTCCTCCCTGTGAGGCTGTGGGGCCTCCCTTACTCCCCAGGTCCCAGGCCCCCGAGAGCCTCAGCCTGAGCCCTGTGCTCCATGACCCGTGTCCAGTCTGTGCCCATGCCAAGGTCAGCACTGGGCCCTGTGTGAGTCCCGATAGCTGCTGGGACAGGTGACCCCTCAGAACCAGACACCAGGCAAGGGCAGCCCAGGGAGAGAGCACAGCACCACACCAGAACCTGTCCCTGCCAAGAGCTGCTGCCGACCGGAAGTCACCCCTCCAAGGGACTCGCCTGCCCCTGGTGTGAGAGGCCCTCAGTCCCTGTTATGGCGCTCCTCCCTTCAGCAGGAAGCATGAATAATGTGACTGAAAACGTACCTGCTTATTTATAGTCACCCGTTGGCAAACAGTTCACCGGCAGAAACTTGGTCTGTCTTCAGTAGCTTCCAACACACCAGACTCACAGCTGGAAGCAGACATTTACTGTCTTATTTACCGCCTCCCCATGAACCCTACGCAATAGGTACTATTATTATCACCATTTTACAGATCGGGAAACTGGGGCCTAGAGAGGTTAAGCAACTTGCATAATGCCACACAGCTGGAAAGTAGATGAGCTCGGATTTGAATCCCCACAGCCTGGCTCCGAGTCCATGCTCCTGGCCCAGTGTCTGCCACCTGTCCACACATGCCAGGGTGTGCAGTGAATGAACGGAAGGATGGATGAATGCAAGAAGGTGGGGAAGGTGGGGCGGAGGACTGAAACGGCATTAACAACACACTAGGGTGCGACTCCTTTTTCCAAGTTATTATGCTCCCAAGAAGAGTTATTTTTTCCTCTAAGATGATGATTTTCATAAATTATGGAAAATTCTTTGGCTTTTGCTTTTTATGTTATGGCCTGAGGTGGAGCATGGTGCATGATGAATGACTTTTTAAATTCCTTCACGTTAGGTTAAAGAATTCTCTAAGACAAGACCGCATGTAGAATCCATAATTAATTATTATTCACACTTAATACAGTTAGATAATGTGAACACATACTTTCCATTAATTTATGTGGCTGATTCCTCATCATTTTCCCACAGGTATAGTTCGCTGATTTCTCAAGCTATTAAAAATTAAAATTGATATTAGGGAGCAAGAGGAGCCTGGTGTCCCTATATCTATTTTTAGTCTAAAGTCACAAGTTGGATGGGGAATGCATCACACGGCTACTTTTGGACAATTCTGAACCAGAATGGGCAGGTGTGCTTATTCTTTTATCTGTTAATTCTTCAAACGTTATTAGCGACAGTTGATTAGTGACAGTCCTGGGTACATGGAGAGGAGCAGCAGGTCTCTGTCCCCAACAGGCCAGGCCCTACCAGGGAGAACTGCCAGGGATCCAGCTGGGTGCACAGGGAGTCTGGGCTGGCCTGGGGTGGGGCAGTCATAGGCTACTGCTGAGCCAATCCTCAAAGGAAGGGAAGTCAGGCTGGAGAGGGGAGGGACAGGCGCATGGGGAGCAGGGAGACAGCCTGTGCAAAGCACAGTGGAGCGAGAAGGACATGGCAGGCTCCAGAAGGACAAGGGCTTCTTGGGGAGCACAGACTCAGAGTGGTAGGGATGCTGGTGAGGGGCAGGGGACAAAGAACATCCAAAGAAAGTACTGAAGAAAAAGTCAGAAGGGAGAACTTTCCAGAAGCTGCCAGACAAGAATCTAAACACTCAGGCGATCACAGGGCCTCAGAGCTCACTGAGTCCAACTCACCCATTTTCAAGATGAGGAAACTGTGGTCCACTTTCTTTAAAATCAAAACCAAAAACTTTTCAGATGAAATCAATTCACCCCTGCCCAGGTGTCTGAGGAAATGCTCTCTGTATGGCAAGAGGCATTTATTTGCATTGCCGCTCCAGGACACAGCATTTGAGGGGATTCTCAAACAGTGTGACTCTGTGGACAGGAGCCAGTACCCTTCCCACTGCCTGTGCCACCTGGGAGCTCCGCAGGTAGAACTTTCCAGATCAGAGACTCCCAGGTGCCCCACTGGCTACAGCTAAAACAGAGGCATTCCTGATTTGCATATTCTGCATAACTTTGCATACAGCATTGACAAGTCTCAGAGCCTGTAAAATAAAACTAATTAGAGCAACCCTGGTATCCAGACTTTGCGTCTGGGAGGAGGGGAGGGGGCCTGTTTGCTGCTTACTGGAGTACAGCTGTAGGGGCTGGTAGAGGATACTAGGGCCCTGAAGATTTCTCCAGAGAGAGAGGGACCTCAGGACAGAACTGGTTGAGGGTCAGGCCGCTACTTACTATCTGTGCCACCTGGGACAGATCATTTCATCTTCTGAAACTTAACAACAAGGACAAATCATTTCACCTTTTGAGACTTAATAACAAAGGGCCTAAAGGAATGAGCAGAGTCCTGTGCACATTTTCATGGCCAGCATGCCTGTCACAATGTCCAACACATATTCAACATTCAGCAAATATCTACACATTCAAGGTATAGCAAAATTTCCCACCTAATATTTAATGTTAGAAAATTTTGATCTCATTTCTGAAAGGCTTCCTTGAGTTTACCTTCCAGAATTGGAAATAACTCATATCCCTAAAGCAGAAGGGAAATCCCAGGTCCCCAGAAAATCTCCTTCCACGGAGGAGCTGGTGGAATCAGAACATTTGGGCTGAGAATGAATGTAACCCAGCACAAAGACTGGAGCCCAGAGGAAAGGAGTGAACAGCAGGGTCTGGGACCCTGATCTCTCTACTTTCTTCTGGAGTTTCTATAAGTGCCCACTCTGGACCTGGCCTGGGGACATTGCCCCATGTTTTGACAGTTCTCGGCATTCTGGCCCAGCATGGGTAAATCAGGCTGGAGGTTCCAAAGATCAATGCTGCTTCCAATATTCTCTCCCTGCGGCAAGCTCATGACATATTTTTTTCACAAGTAATAATTAGCGACAGAAATATCTGACCTACTTACAACTCCATAAATACACACATTTGGTGGCTTTTACATCAGCTCTGAGGCCGTCAGAAGGAGCCTGTTTGGGAATAGCTTTTTTTAACCTGCTGAAGTGATGATCCCGCAGCGGGCAGTTGGGGCTGCTGACTTCTGCACACCTTACCCTGCAAGGCTGGCACCACCTCCACCTCTGCACCCTGCCTCCTCCCTGGTGAGGTGGCTTTCAGGCCCTAAAGCTGGTGATTAGTTTTACATTCAGTTCCCTGGAGCAGAGGAGGCGGGGCTTCTGTCTTTGAGGCAACAGAGTCTGCATAGTCTTTTCAGATTTCTTAATGAGGCTCTGTGTGTGTGTGTGTGTGTGTTTAAGGCTAAACAAAAAAGGAACAGTTCAGTAAATGTCCAGCCTAATCACATTGGTTCTGCCCTTACACTTTCTAGACCAGCCCTTTACGGTCAGGTCCAAGGTTTCGCCACATCACCTGGTGCACCTCTGCCTTGTCCCAAGAGAAGGTCTCTCCCTGTCCCTTGTCCTCAAATGCTTTCCTGGATCCTCACAAGCTCTGTACAAAGTGGAACTACACAGGATGCATGGTCCTAGGTCTGGGAGGGGAAGGCAGAGCTACAAGACCTCTGTCAGCCAGCTGGCACATTCTGGAGCTGCCCTGTGGAGGCTGTCAGCCTTTCCAGCGGCCTCCCAGATTCCCAGCAGCACCAGTGGGGGGACTGGGTCTCAGGTGGCCCTTGCTATGGGGCTGCTTGCTAGTGGAAGCATGGTGCAGGTTGCTGGAGAGGAGCAAGGGCCCCTTGCTTCAGCCTTGCAAGCACACATTAAGTGCCTACTACAGAACCCTGGGGATACCCCCAAGGAAGGCCAGTGCCTCCCAGTGTAGTGTTGGAAGGGCTACCAGGGCCTTGAACCACATAGGATTCAGGAAATGTGCACCAGTGAATGGATGAAAGACCATAGCATGGGATCAGGGGACCCTCCAGCCAGCCAGGGTATGTCAGAGAAGGGTTGGGGAGGACAGACCTCTGAGCCCTGTCATTAGTCTCTTCCAAGTAGGAATGGAGTGGAGAGGGAAGGGCTACTGGAACCTGAGGGAGCAGCTTGTGCAAAGGCATAGAGGTCTGTGGTGAACGTGAGGTGTTCAGGAAACCACACAAAGTTGAAGGGCAGCCCAGGGAACTCAGGCTGGAGAGGAGAGCAGGATGGGGTTGAACTTCAGGGAGCACATAAAGAGATTCAGACTTGAGCATGAGGGCACAGAGGAGTCTGTCAATTGTTTTAAGAAGGGCGTCATGCAATTCAGTTTTGACTTCCTAGGCTCCCAGAGCAAAGCACTATCTGGGAGAGGAAAATGAGAAGATACAACTTTCCCATCCTCTGCTCCCCAACCAAGGGCCAGTACCAACCCAGTCACCAGACGTCTCCAAGAACTGCATAGAAGTTGGAAGAAAGAGGACACTGGCAATGAGGCAGCACTGCTGAGAGGCTGGGTCCTAAAAGGGCAGGAGAAGGAGGCAGGAAAACTGGACTGGTGGCCAGTAGCTAATTGCCCATTGCCCTCCTGCTGCAGGGCTGCAGGAAGAGTTCACCTACCCAGGACAGAGGGAGCAGGTCCAGCATCATGGTCACCCGAGGATGTGTAAGAAAGAAAAAAACAATAACATCAGTGCTATGAATGAAAAGAAATAATTGTGGTACAAGGGAAATGGAAAGGTGTCTGGGAGTTGAGGCATCTCAGCCATCCTCACTGGAGCACAAGAAGGCATCGGCCTATAGCAACAGCAAGCAAGAGTTGAAACACAAAGCCCAGCGTGGACCCACGTCCACACCAGTAGCAGTAAATAGCAGCACTCCTGCCACAGGCCACCAAACTGGTGATCTGAAGGAAGAATGGAGAGAGGGATCACTGGTGATATGAATGTTTTGGAGAAATGAGGACAAAGAAGAGACAACCAATGAATGAAGAAAATGGTGTTCATGAAGGAGACCCCAGAACAAATGAACAAATTCCACAGTGAAAGAGGCAACGCAAAGAAACTCATAGAATGTGCAAAAAGAACTGGGTCTATGGGGTACAAGGATTCCCTATCGGGAAAAGTTTTCAAATGGGAAAAATTCCCAAAAATTATCAAAGCAGGAAAGGGTGCTATATACCAGGGACAGGGAGGAGAGATAGACAGGAAGTCTGTGCACCCCGAATGCCCTGACTGTGGGCAATACAGTTCTCACCATGGCCCAGGCATGAGGGAAGTCCTTACTTACATAAATGAGCTCATTCAACCTCCCTGCTGTCCTACGAGGCAGGTGCTGTTATTGTCACCCTGTTAATAAATCGAACTGAGATTCAGAGAAGTTAAGGAAGCTGCCCAACATCACACAGCTGGTGACAGAGCTGGTATTTGCTCAGAGGCAGCCTGGGACTAGAATTTTCTCTTCCAAGCCGCATCACTACACAGCCATTACCAGAGACCAATGCCAAAGCACTTAAAAGGCCTGACTATGTTGTGAAGCAAAAATTCTGGATCTAGCCAGCTTGGCATTGAGATGAGAAAGCAAAAGAAAGTTATTCTCAGATATGTAAGGGCTCGGAAAATATACACCTCTGTGCTTGTTTGTTTGTTTAAGTAACTTGAAGAAGTGCCCCATCCTATTGAGGAATGAGACAAAAATAAGGGCATAGGCTTGTTGAAATCGTGACGCAGTGCTTGAAATTAGTGAAAATAGACAAGCTGGAGGTATTGCTGTAAGTCTTGCCCAACATGAAAAGCACCCGGTCAAAATGTGCTGATGTGAGAGCGGTTACATAACAAAAGAGCAATAATCTATGGCTACACCGTGGATACAAAAACCTCAGATAATATGGAGAGAGAGAGAGAGAAAGAGAGAGAGAGAGAGAGAGACCAACTCCTTATCACAACTGAAGGAAATCTCAAAATATATAACGGGGGCCGGGGAGTGGATGATGCTGGATAAATGGCAGGGTCTTCATGAGTCAAATAAAACCCCAAAATATACTTTCTAAAACATTAGAGATATAACATGGAAGTAAATATGACCCGTCTTGGTTTTATGGAAATGCAAAACAGACAAACAGTCCCACCACGAGAGTGGGCAGGTTGCCCTGCGTGTAGGACCAAGGCTGGGCAGCCTGGCTTTTTTGTTTTGTTTTTTTTAACAGGACCCTTGGTCTTCTGTCTCAGCTCTATGCAGGTTACCTCCAAGGACCCAGCAAATGCAGCTGTGACATCAAAATAAGCTGTAACTCCTATTTCCCAGGACCTCTTGTGACATCAGCCTAAATTTGTAAAACCAAATAAAGTAACACGGACAGATGGGCACCACTGTCCCTGGGTTTTCCCAGGCTGGTGGCTGGATCCCAGTGCTGTCCATGCTGGCACCTCTATTCAGGGTGTGGCTCCCCGTGCACATTCCTGTTCCTCCTGACTTATCATCGCCTCAGCACCCCCAGGGGGCGCCCTGGCATCAGAGCTGGAGCCCTGGTCACCTGCTCCTCCAAGGTGGCTCAGAGCACTGCAGTGCCATCCTTCAAAACTGTCCCCTTAGAAGCAGTCCTCCGTGCACTTTCCTGGTATCACCTGAGTCAAAGTCCTTTGCTTGGCCAAACTTTAGTCTGGCTTCTGAACCTTCTCCCAGGCCCCTCTGAGCATTTCCTCGAAAACACCAGCTTTAGCAAAGAACTCTGCTAAGTCTGTGTACCCAGAAGCCCCATCCTTGATATTGGATCACCCTTAGCACCTGATCAGACTCCACAGCCTCCACCATTCCCATCACTCTGGGTGGCCTGTCTGTCCCCAGAATCCCCTTGCACCCTAAAGTTAGAAATGCATCCCCCTTAGTAGTTTTCCACTCACTGGCCCCCATCTGGCTCTTTGGCTCTGAGTTCCCACTTGTTCATCATGCATTCAGATTGGGGCCCAATCTCTCTCCCACTGCTGGACCCTGTTGCAGGGGTCCCTGTGCCTGTCTCCATGGTGCTGCCATAACAAGTGTCACTGAATACTTTCCACTGTACAGTCGAGGGATCACCTGGATTCCCGGAGCCCCATCCTGAGAGGCGCTGAGTTGGACCTCTGCTGGGTGTGCCCAGAAATCTGCCTGTGACTGTTCTGCCACATCAAGTTGGGAAACAGGCCCATATTCAACACTGTGAGGCTCCAGTGTTGGCCTGGCCCGTGTCCACTTCCTCCTTGCCTGGAGCATGGTCCTCAGTTGCTCTTTCTCTAAGACATTTGGACTGCAGTACTTGAAGCATGATAGTCTCTGCTTATTGAAGCAAACCATGCGCCCACCCCACATTTCCCTCTAATCTACCCTCCTCCTTCCTTCCTCTTTCCCTCCCTCCTCCCTCTTCTAATCCTCCCTCCCCTCTCTTCTCCTCCCTCTTTCCTCCTCCTTCTTCTCCTTCCTTCTCCCCTGTCCCCATCTATCCACTCCTCCCTTCTGGTGAGCACTCATCAGTACCAGAGGCCTGAGAGGACCCAGACACTCGAGGTGCACAGTCAGATCTGTCCGGGGCTCATGGAGCTGCAGAGAAGGGAGCAGAGGCCTGGCGGGGAGCATGGACAACAGCACAGAAAGAAGAAAAGGATCCAGGGGGCAGTGGGGAGAGGCGGCCTGTCACTCAGATCATGCTAACCCACAACACTTTGCAAATCAAGGCTCGGATGGCTCCAAGTTTTCCAGGAAGGCATGTGTGGATAGGGCTTGGCTCAGCCAGGACTAGAACCTGGGAAAAGTCCCCACCACCAGCCTGCGCCATCTAGAAAGTGGCCACCAGGTGGCAGCAGAGGACCAGTGCTGGTCCAGGCTCAGCCCGGAAGCCACTGTACTGGAGCTTGAAGGGCTGGCTCCTATAGCCATAGCTGAGCCAATTCAGGTTCCGGGCCCTGGGGCAGCGTGGTTATCACCCCAATAACGGGAGGGGCTCAGAGTTAGGGTGCGCATAAGTGTGGGTAGGGTGTACAGTGTATGTGCATATGTGTGTGTGCATATGTGCCAGTGGGTGTATTGTGTGTGCAGGTCTGTGTGTGTGTGCACATGTGTGTGCATGGGCCTGGGTGTATGTAAATGCATATTTGCTCACACGAGTGTCTATGTGCATGCCTATAAATATGTATGCAGGTATGGTGTGCACACGTATTGGCCATCTATGTGTTGTGTGTGGGCATGTGCACCTGTGAATGTATGTAATGTGTGTGTTTGTGTTCATGTGCTGCACTTGGGCACACATGCATATGTGGGTGTGTAGGTATGTATGTGTGTGTGCATGCGTGTGTGCCTATGTGTGTGCATTCTCCCTCTCTGCCTCCCAAGACTGTGTCTCCAGGGGCCGCCCTTGCAGGCTCCTGGGACTTGGTCAGGCTGCTGTGGCTGCTGGTAATGACCATGTGTGGAGGGTTTTCAGGTGTGGAGGCCCACTGTGTGCTAAACTGTGTGCAGGGAGACACTGATCCGCCATCTTGGATGGTTTGGAGATGGGCACTGGCCAGGACAGGCTCCTCTGGTCCTTCCCAGCTAGAGCAGGAGGAGAGGGGTCCTGGGGCCACCATCTCTGAAGCCCTGGATGTCCAAACTTCTAGATTTTGTCTTATAGGGTTAAGAAGACAGGCTCTGGCACCAAACCAGCTCCACCACTGAGCAGCTGAATGAATAAGTTATCAGCCTCTCTGAGGTTTGGTTTCCTCTCAGCAAGATGGGGATAACAGTGATGTTGTGTGGATTAGAAAAGCAGCCCTTGGCCCAGAGTTCGGCTTCCTTAGTTGCCAACTGGGATCATTATCACTGGGCCCAAGGCTGGCTGTATCTCCGTGGTCGAGGCCAAGCCAGTTAACATCTGGGCCACCAAAGCAGCACCTTGTACACACACACACACACACACACACACACACATACACACACACACACACACTATCTGCTGTTCATTTGCTCATCCTCAGGTAGACCTGAATGGAAGCGCTGGAAGGGCAGAAGGTTCACGAGGAAGCATCGGTTCCCTAGAGTGCTGGCAGTAACAGATACTCCGAATTTTTTGCCAAATAAATGCACACATGTGGACTTTTCATTCTCAAAACAGGGAGTGACCGCTCCTGGCTCCCAGGGCTGCTGTTAGGAATGAACAAGTCAGTCCCCATCTCCCAGAGAACAGCGATTTCCTCAGGTGAGAATCTTGGAAGTGAACACCAGGTGGCAGCACAGGGCCACATCTCCACACTCTCTGGGATTTCCAACCACACAGTAGGAAGGGGGTGCGGCTCCTGGGAGCCCTGAGCTGAACACTACCACTCTCCCTGCCAGGTGCCAGGGAGCTGTGGGCACCTGGGGGTAGATCCACACACATCACACTCCTTTGCCCAACCTTGATTGGGTCACAGAAAGGAAACAGATCCTGACTTTGCTCTGAAGGAGCAGGCAGGATGTGTAGAGCACAGTGACTCTGTATATGGCAGCTGTGAAAGAGTTAACCAAGTGAAGAGGGGGTAAGGAGAGCCAATCAGTTGGCCAGCAGCCTGTGCAAAGGCCCTGAGGCAGGAAAATGCAGAGCTGTTTACTCTGTGGCCCAGAGATGCACTATGAGAGGCAGAGCTGGAGCTAGAGCCTGGGCTTCCTGGCTCCCCCTCCAAGCCCCATCCAAACCCCTGTTTTCCTGTCCAACGAGCTGCTTCTTGGATATAGCAGCAGCTGGGCCAGAGGCAGAGGAATTTTGGCACAGATTCTGCCTGATCTGACTTCCCCAGTATATGAGCTGATAAGAGATTTTAATTTTGATGTCTAGACTAAGACAATGGCCAAGTGTCATGGGGATGAGATGAGAATGATAAGAGTCTCTATTTAGGGAAGTCAGGTGGCCCTCTGACCACATTGCCTGCTCCTCTGCCAGGGCGCGGGGGCTGCTGGGGGTTGGAGTGCAGAGCATGGAGGCTCCCAACAGGCAGAGGCCACAGGCCAGGCATCAGGGACACTTGGAAAGTTCCAGCTGAGACTGACCCTCGTCTAAATGAGTGTTTGGAACAGGGCGACCCTGCTTTATCATTCGGAATAGATAAGGTTGTGCTGGACTCAAAACAGCTCCGAAATCCAAGAGCCCAGAGCACAGAGATGTGTCCCCCACTCCTGCAGCATCTGTGCAGGGCAGCAGCTCCTCCTTGCTGGCCAGTCTCCATGCTCCCAGCAGATCAGCAGGGAGGAGGGCGAGGGGGTGGGGAGCACCGGAAATACAGTGCTTCTGCCTGACAGCCTCAGGAGGAAGTGTCCGTGCCCAGGCTCCAGAGCTGGCTCCCATCGTCCCACATCCAGGAGCAGCTGGCCTCCTTGGCTATCATGACATGGCCAGTCACAGACACTGGGGAGGCAGCACTGGGGTCAGCCCTCAGGAGCCAAGCGTCCCACATGGACTGGGCCTGGGGCAGGACAACCTGCCGTGGCGGCTGACTCAGAACACTTACTGGAGCCCAGTGCTCCATGGGCATTGACACTTCACCCTCACCATGCCATTAGGTACCCACCAATACTCTCCCCTACTGGACCGATGAGGAAACTGAGGCACAGGAAGGTTTCAGCAACATGGCTGAGTCCACGCAGCATGTGAATGCCAGTGAAACGTCACACGTAGGTGTCTAAACTGCGGACCTGTGCCCCTGCCAACAAAGGCTTGAAAAAGATCAGGCTACTCAACAAAGAGAGGCCCAGGAAACAGAGGGGCGGACGGGTGGGGACTGCAGATCTGGGGGGAGAAGGGGGATGGAAGGACAGCTCCCTAAGTGGGGCCAGGAGAGGGCAGGGGGACGGGGTCTCTGAGACCGTTGCTGCCTGCAGTGGGAGTCCTGCCTTTGTATTTCGTAAAATTCAGTAAAGATCCATGGCTTCTCGGCTTCTTGGCCCCTTTTCCTTCTCGATTAGTTGCATTTTTTAAAAAATTTGGAAGATTTTTTTTAACCCTCAGAATAACTGAAGGAATACTCCTCCCCAAGGTCCTCCATTAACAGCTCATTGTACCCCCAGACTGTGCGTGTGTGTACCCTCCCGTCGCTGTGTCTCCACACGGGCCCAGCGGGCTCTGTGTGTCTCAGAAACTCGGGTTCTGACACCTACCTGGGCGGGAAGGCGATGAGGAGGTCAGGTGCATCTCTAAGACTGGAAAGCAGGCTCGGATGTTCACCCAGCACATGCGGAGGGTGTTTGTCACAGGTGAGAAGGGTGGGATTCGGGAGGGGCTGGCCAGAGGTCTGATGCCTCGGGTGACCTGGGCTGCCTCAAGCCACACGACTCCTTCCCTCTGTCCCCAAACCACGGCGTCAGGGAACACGGACTGCGGGAGGGCAACTGCCTTGAGTTCTCCTTGGCCTTGGGTTTTATCTTGAAAATTCATGCCAAATTATGCTCTATCTCATGCCATGTCCATGTTTGTGTCCATATTTTTTGTAATGTTTTAAGTTGCTATTAGAAGGAAATAAATTTCCTTCTACATTAATCCAAGGTCTTGTCTGTCCTTGGAGTAACCCCGGGACACAGCGGTTTGTGAAGTTTGTGAAGCAGGCATCTAAATGTCACGATCACACCTGCCTGGGGACTTGTGGGACTGGGAAGGACTTGTCCACTGCAGTAAGATACTTTTTGTTGTGTTTTTTGCAGTACTAGGGATTGAACCCAGGGCCTTTGCACTGACTATATCCCCAGCCCATTTTAAAATTTTTTGTTTTGAGACAGGGTCTCCCTAAGTCATTAAGTTGCCCAGGTTGGGCTCAAACCCAAAATCTTCCTGCCTCAGCCCCTCAGAGTGCTAGGATTACAGGTGTGCACCACCATGCCTGGCTTATTACAGGAGGCTTTGAAGCATAGAGAGGAGTTCACAGCTGCAGGGGCTTCTGGGGAGACTTAAGTTGTCCGGAATCACAGGCAGGTGAGATGCTCTGGCTGCACGCCCTCCTCACCCGTGAGCTCTCACATCCACCAGCCCACTTGTTGGATTTCTGCAAGCCCTCAGGTGAGTGTCACCTGCTGGGCATTGTGACTGGCCTTCCTCATCTACAGATGAGGAAACAGGCTCAGAGAAGCGAAGCAACTCACCAGAATCACACACCCAGTTCTTGGCAGAAGTCTGATTAAACTCTGAGACCTGTCCCAAGCTAGGCAGGGTGGTGCACACCTGTAATCCCAGCACTCGGGGAGGCTGAGGCAGGAGGATTGAGTCTGAGCCCAGCCTGGGCCACTTAGAAACTTAGCAAGACCTTACATTTAAAAAGGGCTGGGGACAGAGCTCAGTGTAGAGGCCCTGGGTTTGATTCCCTGTACTGAAAAAGGGAGAGGCAGGAGGACCCTGTCCGGGGCCTCCTCCCTTCCCCGTCGGAGGGGCATCCTTCCGGGGAGATGCAGAGGCTATGGCAAGCTCACAGGCCCCGGAACCTCCAGAGCTGCCGGGGGCAGAAGGCGACGTGCCACTCCCTGCAGTACTGTCAGAGCCTCGGTGCCAGGTGAGAGCAGGGGAGACTGGAGAGCCGGGCGATACCTCCTGGCTGAGTTGGGGTGGCTGCTGAGGAGGGAGCAGTGTGCTTCTCGGCACAGAGGCTGCTGACCTCCCTTTCCAACAGGGATGCCGGACGCTCTCAGAAGCCCCTTGCAGCAGGAAGTGAAGGAAGTTCCAATGCTTTGGCTCCAGCCCTCCGTTTCAGCTCCTCTGCTGGGGGTGGTGGAGGACCCAGGCGCTGAGGGCCACGCCCGCTGTCCAGCCGGCAGAGGGCAGTGAGTCTCATGGGGAAGGGCTGGCCACAGAATTAGGAGGCAGAAAACCTCCCTCCAACCCTGACCCCACCACATGGCTCACGGATGCCTTGTCTCAGAGCAAGTCGCTACGTCTCTGAGTGGTCCATTCCCTTTCAGACAATGAGAATACTGCTCTTCCTTCCCACAAGGGCTGGCTTGGATGCCCTCAAGAAATAGACAGGGGCCAGATTTTTAAAGTATACTCTGCTGTTCTAGGAGACATTAGGAAACTATCATCTCCATTTTTCAGATGGAAACACTAGGCCCAGCAAGGGGAAGCAGCTTACCCAAGTCACAAAGCCTGTCAGGCAGACTCAGGACCTGAACCTGGGGCTCCCAATTAAGTTGGGATGTGTCTCTCTCAAAAGACCCTGGGAGCAAGATCCCTGGAGAAAGGTGGCTCCTTTCTCCCCTGGAGATTCGTCAGGAGCTCTTGTGGCTGGGGCCCCAAGGTAACCTGTGAACAAGTGGACGCTTGCTGTCTTTCTCCTTCTGAGAATGGTGGGATTTCCCTTCCCGAAAACCACATGGCTCCGAGGCCTACACTCAGGCTAGACAAGGAAGATACTCACAACCAGCTGCCAGGGCCTGGCTGGGGATCCCACCCAGGTCTGCCTCAAATATCATTATTTGGGAACAACCGGTCCCAAACATGGGAGTGCATGAGAACACTCAGCCAAAGGGGAAAGGTGTTGAAAGACCAAAGAAAGCAGCAGAGGGCCCAGGACTACACAAAGTGCAGCTTACTAGGGACTAGGACAGAGTGTGGCTTGGGCAGCAACAAGACTGGAGGGCCCCGAACGCCAAAGCAGGAGGAAGGGGTTTATACGCTGGACCAAAGTGGGCCTCGGTCCACTGGACTGGCTGTACCAGGGCACTCTCTAAAAGTAACAATGTGTAAACCTGAGTTAGAGGCAGTCAGGCATTGGGCCAGCAGAAAATGCTTGACTGAAGGTCTTAATGACATTATCCTATCAGGTATGGAATGTGTGCCAAGGTCGCCTGGTGGCAAAATGGCAATTATAACCAAGATGGCTGCCTTCACATCAAGCTAGACCCCTACGGTCACTCTAATTGATATAACATGTCCTAGATCACAATGTGCTGGATGACCCTGGGCAAGTCTCTGGCCCTCCTGAGGCCTCGGCTTCCCCTTCTTTAAAATAAATAAAATGTAGAAGAGGTGGGGTGTTGAGCTCTTACCAATGTTGGCTAAGAATAGAACCAGCTCTGGTGTACATAGGGAAAAAATGAAAACTTGATTTTGTTCTTAAATCAGATTAAAACATTCCAGTCCGAGGCAGCTTTGTCTGAGTCCACCCTCACCCTGGCTCTAACCATTGAAGCATCCTCCCCAAGCCCGAGGGCTCCAGATGCAGAGGCCCCTCTGGGCCCTGAGCCAGACACAGCCTGGCACATCTGCTTCCACTCAGCGCCCTTGGCAGGCTGCTCTGCCCAGGACTTGGCTCACAGCCTCGAAGGCTCTCAGGACCTGGAGAGACAGCAGGGTCCCCATTGCCAGCAAGACAAAGCTCCCTGGCAGGGTGGCACCTGCCCCTCCACATGCTCTCCCATCTTGCACCAGCAGCCAGACCTGAAGGGCAGCCGGGCCCGTTGCTCGGTGACCCAGGGGGCTCATGGGGACAAGGAGGTGCTAACAGCGTCTGTGAGTGGTTTACACACACACGGACCTGACAGTGGCCAAGGAGCAGGGAGGGAAAGGCAGGAGCCTGGAAGTGTGGTCCGGGCCCTGGTGGTGAGGAAACTGGGAACAGATGAGCCTGGTGAGGGAGGAGGACGTTGGCTTCGGTGTCAGGCAGACCTGAGTTCAAATTCTCACTCTACCACCTCCTAGTGACACAGCCTCTGCCACACCTCTTGCCCGCCCTGGTTCCTCTTCTGCAGGATGATGACATTGGAAGGCATATGTCATTGTGAGAGTTAAATGAGCCAAGGTTTGCAAAAGGTCTTACACGTAGTATATGCCAAGCAAACAGAAGCGCTGTTATTATTACTATTATTGACATAAGGGTTGCGGAGAATACAGAACATTTGGGGGTCAATGTCTTACCCAATATGTCTTCCCAAATGGCAAGCCAATTCCATGGAGACTGGGTAGGTGGGGTCAGACCTAGGGACAGAGGTCAGGGCTCAATGCCTGTGTTGCAGCCCCACTGAGCAGCATCCACCCACCTTGACCCCACAGGGTTCAGACCCTGAGTTTGGGGCTCCAGAGGCCCTCACTCACCAGGGCAGTTTTAAAGTCTAATTTAGCAGCAAAGGAAGTAGACTGAGACCTGGATGTTCCCCAGGCAGAATGGCCAAACTCTCTGTACAAGGCAAGGGACTTCCTAGCAGTGCTGTGGTCACCAGGTCAGCCAGCTTTCAACCAGTCTTGTGGACCTCATTCCTAGTGGCAAGGGTGGCATTAGGGCCCTAGGGTGCCTCAAGGGGTAAGGGACAGGCTGGGTGTGGGAGCTGCTTTCTATAAAGTCCCCACTTCTGGCACATGGAACTCAGGAGAGGGCCCTGGCCACGCAGAGGCACAGCTCTGCTCCTCTTTCTCCAAGAGCACAGCCTGATGTCCAGGAAGTGAAGCTAAGGAAGCTAAGCTCTTCCTGTGTGCCAGGCGGATATCTGGGCCTGAGGACACCAAGGATACACAGATGTGGTCTAAGGGAGCAAACCAGGTCTGCAACAGAGAAAAACCAGAAGTTGACTTGTGTCCCAGGATGGCCAAGGACTGCTGTCCCTGGAGTAATCAGGATGTCCAAGGAGGTGACTGCATGAGAAGGCACTAGAAGGAAAGTGGGAGAGATGAAGTTACCCCGATTCTTCTTCCTTCCCTGTGTCCAGACCCTCTGCCTGATGACCTTGCAGCTCTTCTCACTAAACCGGTTAAGTCTACTCCCCGCCCTCGAATCTGGCTTAGCCACGTGATGCGCTTTGGCACTGGGGTGTTAGCAGGCAGAGGCTGGAAACATGCTTTGGGATTTTCCCTTCTCCTTCAGACTCCACTCTCACCGCAGCAAACCCGCAGGAGGGGAGGGAAAGGCCAGCTTGTCTCAGCCATGCCAGCCAAGGCCCACCTAGACAACAGTCCATCAACCACCGGCACGGATGGAAGGAGGGAGCCCAGCCCAGTCAGCAAGCAGATCCTCCCACCTTGCCACTGACAGAACCTGCACACAGGTGGGCCCAGCCAAGCTCAGCCACAGCCTCCTCCATCTCAGAACTGCTCAGCTTCCCTGAGCATGGTTGTTCTTTAAAGTTATCAGATTTGGGGATGGGTTGTTATCCAGAGACAGAAAATTGATACTGGAAGAGAGCATTCCAGGAAGTAGCAACAGCATTTACAAAGGCTCGGAGGCTCACAGGCTCACTAAGAAAGGGCTCAGTGAGTTGAGAGAAACAGAGAAGGCCAGCATGATGGGAATGACCAGCACACTGAGGAGAGAGAAAATGACATCCAGGAAGTAGATGTGATCCAGCGCAGGCAGGCCCTTGAAGGCCGGGCGGTGCATGGGTATTTCTCTAAGTACAGTGGAAGGTTTCTCAAGCCCTGAGGCAGGGCAGGAGCCTGGTGCAGTGCAGTTTAAAGCTCCCTCGGGCTGGCCTGGGTTGGGGGAGGATGTGCAGCACCGTGAGTGGGGGAATGGTAGGAAGCTCCACCTTTGCAGAGCGGATCTCAGGTGGGATCATACCACCCCTGCCAAGTGAAGCTATGGGGAAACTGAGGCTGGGAGAAAGGGAGCAGAGCACCCATGGTCACTCAGTGAGTCCCAGAGAAAGATGGGACTTAGACACGGCTTGTGCTCCTAGTCCAGAATATTCTCTTCTGTTCCCCATGGGCTTTACCAAGGAGCAAGAGGACAGAGGTCTATCCTGCAGTACCCATATGCCATGGTACTCGCTCTGCTTGCCATCTCTCCATTCAGTCTCCTCTCTGCCTGTTCCCAACAGGAAATGGACATTCTCCTTGCCTGCTCCATACCTGGATTCGCCAGTCTTCATCATCAGTGCTCAGGCCAACTTTGGGTCAGCTGTGATGCTCTCCATCTGGGAGGTGCCTCACTAACCTCCCACTGCCTGTCTCCATCTGCCATGCCAGAGGGAGCTCCTGGTCTTGCCATCTCCTCTCTCTGGCCAGAAATCTTCCATGGCTTCCAATTGCCTTCAGGATAAAGTCCAAACTCTGCAGTCCCTAGAGAGGCATGCAAGGGCCTCCATGACTGGGCCCAGACCACCCTTAACTGGGTGAGAATGAACTAGGTAGTTGTACTGTCTGGAATTCAAACTCTGACTCCACTCTAATTGTGATGGGGGGCAATTTCTGTGGCCTCTCTGAGCCTCCATTTCCTTGTTGCTAAAATAAGTGCAATGAGAAGGGACCCACCTCACCTGATGGTGGTAGGAATGACTCACCTGCCTATCCAGAACTGGCTTGAGGGCTCAGTGAACATCTGCCAGCCACTGGTCCCTGATGGGATGGGCTTCTGTCACATCTGGGGTCCTTCCCAACCCCAACACTCACATTATACTTCCATTCTCTCACCTAGAGTCATCGTCATTAGCCTTTTCTCCCATGAAGAGACACCTGAGTGAAGCACCTTGGATGTCTCCTGATGTCAATGTGAACACCGTCAGGAAGATGGGAGGCAGGAACTTTGGTCCCATAGAGGACAGGAAGTTCAGATTTCCCTGGCCTGTGAGTCATGAAGTTTGTATTTGATCTGTGGGCAAATATGGCAACCTACTTGTGACCATACCTACTTAGGATGTGACCTATTCACTCCCCACACCAGTGGGGCTCAGAGCTAGCCCAGCCCCCAAGCCTTTCCAGTGAACTCACCTAGGCTCCCTTTACTACATAGGATAACTTTCTTCCATGAATCTCAGGGCCCTTTTCTTCCCTAAGAACTCAGGGGGAGCCCCCTTATCCACTCTGCAAGGGAAGCACATCCTGAATTGCCTGAGGAGTACTTTAAATGGCCTTCATCAGGCACAGCACCCTGCCTCTTCCACGAGATTTTCATGCAAGTAGTGACTTTGCTCAGTAGCTACTCCATTTGCAAGAGGTCCAAGGGAGCGGACCTTAGCTCCTGGCTGGGAACCCAGGGTCTGAAGCCCCTTGCCCTGACTTCTTGTTCATAGCCTGATTAAGCAGGCTGTTCATGGTGTTCTCAGTTAAGTAAGGGAACTGCTTCACCATGGTTTCCTGACCCTGCTCTTAAACACAGCATCTGTCACTTCTCTTGATTAAAAAAAAAAAAACTAATTAATCTCTGCCTTCTCATGTACCCTAATTACAGCAGAATCTTCTGATTTTTCTTCCAATATGTATATTACTTTGTATTTAATCAGAACAAACAAAAATGATTTAAACAATCAGTAAGGATCTGTAAGACTTGAGCAATGCTATCAAGCAACTGGACTTAATTGACATTTAGAGAATGCCCCGCCCAATAGCTCCAGATTGATACACATTTTCCAAGTGCACATGGAGCATTCGCTAAGACAGACCATATGCCAGACCATTAAAATGTCTCAACAGATTTGAAAAGATTCAAATCATGCAGGGTATGATCTCTGACCAAGACAAAATTAAATCTGAAAAGAGTCACAGGACAATATTTTGAGAAATCTCAAAATATTTGGAAATTACACAAAGTAGTTCCCAAGGCCTGAGAAAAGAAAGAAAGGAAAGGAGGGAGGGAGAGAGAAGGAAGGAACTTCAGAGCAATATTCCTCATGGACAAAGAGGCAAAAATCCTTTATATTTTAGCAAAGTAAATCTAACAATATATAAAACGACTACATACATTTATCCCAGGTTTGCAAAATTGGCTTCACATTCGAAACCAAGTTAGTATGATTCATATGATTGACAGAATAAGGAATAAAAGCACATTATTATTTCAACAGATTCAGGGGGGAAAGTTGATAAAATTCAACACTTATGCATGATTAAAAACTCTCAGTAAACAAGAAATAGGTGGAAATTCTTCAATTTGATAAAGAAGATCTATGAAAAACATAGAGCTAAAATTAGACTTTCTCACTAAAACTGAGAACAAATGAAGCATTCATTCAGACCACTTTGATTCAACATTTTTTAGAAACCATAAACCAGTCCCATTAGGCAAGGAAAGAAATATATGTTGGAAGATAAACAGTAAAATGATTTTTTATTTAAAGAAAAGAACTCCACAACTCATAATTATATACATAGAAATCCTAAGGAATCTGGTAAAACGCTAGGACTAATACATGAGTTTAACAGATTGCCGGATACAAGATCAGTATTCAAAACTAAATGTACTTCTGTATATTGGCACTAAACATTTGGAAATTGCATTGATAAAAATAACATTTACAATAACATCAGAAAATATTAAATACTTACAAATATATTTAACAAAATATATGTAATATCTATATGAAAAAAATCTATAAAACACTGCTGAGAAATATTAAGGATATCCCAAAGAAACGGAGAGACGTATGATATTCTTTGATTAAAAGTCTCAGTATTGTTAGAATTCATCCACAGAGCCTTCCTAAATTGAACTACAGATTCAATGCACTACCAGTCAAAATTCTAGCGGGAATTTTGTAAAAGTGAGCAGGTGATTATAAATTGTATATAGGAAAGAAAAAGACCTAGAATTATTAAAATTATGTTGAAAAGGAACAGATTTGAAGGACTTCAACTCCCTAATTTCAGGCCTACCGTGGGGTGGGTTTGTTTTTGGGCACCGGGGATCAAACTCGAACTTGGGACTTTGAACTTGCGAGGCAGGTGGCAGCACCACTGAGCCAAATCCCCAGCCCTTCAGGCCTACTGTGAAGCTACAGTAATAAAGACAGTGGCAAAAGGATCGACATGAAAATCAAAGGAACAAAACAGGGTCCTGAAACAGACCCAAGCATATACTGTCAATTGATTTTGTATCATATATGCTTGAGTCTGAAAGTACCAAGGTAATTCAGTTGGAGACAGACTTTTCAACAAATGATGATATAACAAATAAATACCAATATGAAAAAAAATGAACTTAGCCCTTACATCTTGCCATACACAAAAACTAATGAGACATAGATCAAAAGCTAAAATTATAAAACTTCCAGAAGAAAACATAGGAGAGAATCTCCCTTACTTTGTATCAGACAGAATTTCCTTATATAGAATACAAAATATACTAGCTATAAAAGAAAAAAATTGTAATTGGACTTAATCAAAATGTAAATTTCTGCTCTTTAAAGGCATTGTTAATAAAAAAGCAAACCCAAATATTCACAAGACAATATTCTGATAAAAGACTTATAGCCAGAATATATAAGGAACTCTTTCAATTCAATAAGACAAACAATCCAATTTTTAAAAATAGCTAAGTAGATACTTTACAGCAAATATGCAAATAACTGAGAAAGGTAGCAGACTTGTAATCCCATCACTCTGGGAGGCTGAAGCAAGAGGATCACAAATACAGGCCCAGCCTGGGAAGCTTAGCAACTTAGCAAGATGCTGTCTCTAACAAAACAAAACCAAAGGTAAAAAGGGCTGGGGATGTAGCTCAATATGAATGCCCTGGGTTCAATCTCTAGTACCACAAAAACAAAACTAAGATGTGCAAATAGCCAAAAAGCACATATGCTTGACATCACTTGTCATTAGAGAAGTACAACTAAAAATGGCAGTGAGCCATTTCTAGTATATACATACCAGAATGGCTAAACTTAAAGTGTGGACAAGGATGTGGAGCAAATGGAATTTTCATAGCAGCTGGTCAGGATGTAAAATGATGTTTTGAAAATAGGTTCACTGTTGTTCATAAAGTTAAGCATATATTTACTCTACAGCAATGAAAACATATGTCTACACAAAGAGTTGCATGAATGTTCATAATAATTTTATTCATAATCTCCCTAAACTGGAAATAATCCAATGTCAGTCAACCAATGACTGTGGAGACAAACCGTGGTATATCCACACCATGGGTTACTACTCCACACTCTCAAGAAGCAAACCACTGATAACACACAAGAGTGAATCTCAGACAATTAGACTGAATAAAAGAAGCCAGATACAAAATGCTACCCCCTGGATGATGTCACTTTTATGAAACTTTTTTGGGGGGGGTACCAGGGATCAAACTCGGGCCCATGCACTTGCGTGGCAGGCAGCGAAACCACTGAGCTAAATCCTCGGACCACTTGTATGAAACTTTTGAAAAGGCAAATCTAGTCTATTGTGACAGAAAGTAGATCAGTGTTAACTGGGGCTGGAGCAGAGGCAATGACAGGGCAGTTGTGTCAGCTTTCCATCACTACAGCAAATACCTGAGGTAATCAGCTTATAAAGGGCAAAGGTTCATGGTTTTGGAGGTTCCAGTCCATGGCAGATTGGCCCTGTTGCTTTGGGCCTGTTGTGAAGCTGCACATCATGACCAGAGCCTCTGGTAGAGCAAAACCATCCATCCCATGGCTGGGAAGTGAAAGAGGAAAGTAAGTGGGGCTCCCCAGTCCGCTTTGAGGGTAGGAAGCCTCCAGTGACCTAAAGGCCTTACTTCTTTTTTTTTTTTTTTGTATTGAATTCTTTTATTGGTACATTGTAGGTATACAACACAATTACATTTCTCATTGGGAATTGTACCTTTACATGATGCACCTTGGTTCTTATTTTTTCCCCATTCCTAGCCCTCCCTTCACGCCCTCCATCCTTCCCTATTTACAAAGACTTTATTTCCATTTTTTCCATTTCTCAGCATTTTTCCTTTCCCTTCCTTCCTTTCCCCTGCCCCTCCCACTACCCCTACCACTTTGGACCTTTTCTTCCTATTTTGTGTTATCGATTATTCATTCTAATAATTGGTACATTTTAGGTATACAATATAATGACATTCATCATTGGAAATTTGCACCTTTACATAGTCTCTCTTGGTTCTTGTTTTTCACCTTTGCCCAGCCCTCCCTTCAACCCCTCCAGCCCTCCCTATTTACAAAGATTTTGTTCCTATTTTTCCATTTTCCCATATTAATCCCATTCCCTTCTATCCTTTCCCCTAGCCCTCCCACTTCCTTCCCCTTTGCCCCTTTTCTTCCTATTTCACATTACCTATTATACATTTAGTCCTTATTTACACTTTCAGTTTCTCACACCAGAGAAACTATTTGGTATTTATACATGTGTGTCCTATTTATTTCACTTAAGAGTATCACCTCAATGTGCATCCACTTAGCTATAAATGTCTCTAATTTCTCATTTTTTAAGGCTGAGTAGTACTCCATTTTATTAAAAAACCACATTTTCTTTATCCAGTCTCCAGTTGATGGGCATTTGGGCTGTTTCCAAGTTTTAGCTATTACAAACTGTGCTACTATGAACATGAGTGCACATATATCACTGTGGTATGATTCTTTTAATTCTTTGGGGAAGATCCCCAGCAGGGGAATAGTGGGGTCAAATGGGACTTCCAGTCCTAGTTTTTTGAGGTATCTCCATACTGATTTCCACAGTGCTTGCACCAGTCTACACTAAGGTTCCATCACATTCCAATAGCACCACAGTGCAGACCAAGCTTTAACATGTGAGGTTTTGGGGGATATCCAGCTCCAGACTATAGCAGTGTGTCATGAGGGACATTTTGGAGTGTTTCTGGGTAGATTGGTACTACAGAAGGCTAAGTGGAGCCTGACACATGGCAGTTGTTTTTCAAGTTGGCACAAAAGGCAAACACTGCAAAGATAAAATCATTTTTGAAAATCCTTAATGGAGCCGCCATGTTGGAGACCAAGAGTCTGTAACATCTCTTATCACCTCACACAGCCAGCTTTCCTCGACATGGATCTGACTGTAGTCACTTTGTTAAAATGCAAGAAGGTTGGCTTGCTGAGGCCTTGTGAGCCACATGTGCACATGCAAGTGAGACAGAGGAGAAGCACCTGACTCTCCTATTTTTCCTGGGCCAGTGGAAGGGGACACGGCTTGGCCAGCAGCTGTTGTGCCCCTCTTCCTTGCTTTCCTTAACTTCCATCACTCCCAACCCAGTGGACAGGGACAACTTGCCTCAGTGTCCATCCTGGTTATTTAGCAGCCACTCTCCCCTAGACTGCTTTGATATGAGTGAAGCTTTACTGTAAGCTGTAGTGTTCCTCTCTCCGTCCCTCCCATATGTCAGACACTGCTGCCACCTCTTTAAAGAAGGGGAAGGGGGTATCCTGACATGGCTAAGATCAGTATGGGAGGGATCTTGGCCCACTGTCAACATCTCCAACCTCCTCAAACCCCAATTAGCTGTGATGAACACTGCTACCCTTCCCAAAGAGTCCCTGGCTTCAGCCCTATCATTTTTTTTTTCCAGAGATGTGACAGCTGTCAATCAAACAGCTGGCGCTGCCTGGGATTCCTCACTGAATCTCTGCCATGACAGCTGCAGCTGTCCTAGAACTCCTGCACCCACTTGGACCAATCACAAGTGACCAAATTTGACCCAATCACAGGCCTGTGCTTGGACCAATCATGAACCTGCACCTGCTGTATAAGCAGCATTAGTCACACACTTCTTGGGTTAGTCTAGGAGATCTCCTTCCAGTGTATGGATGTCCCCTATGTAAGGCCTCCTTCCAGTGTATGAATGTCCCCTATGTAGCAGCACAGTCCCTGTTAAAACAAAGACTTGCTTTTGTGGTCTTGTAAACCTACTCCCGATTCATTCCTTGGATAACATTGGCTCTTAGGTCCTGTAAGTCTACTCAAAATTCTTAGTAGTGTGGACAAAGCAGTGGTCTGAAAAGAAAGAGTAATAAACACTAGGGCCGTTAACCCTGAATTACTCCAGAGACCAGTAGCCAATGAAGATCAACAGCAGAGACCAGCACCCAGATAGTAAACCTATGGTGTCTGGCACAAGCCAGCAGCAGCAGTAACCAGCAGCCAGTTGTGTCAAGTGTTGGCATCTGGAATTATCTGGTGTCATTTGGTGACATCGGGACTGCTAGAAAAACTGCACTTTGTCAATTCATGATTTCCATCTGAATGGAGCAAAAGAACCCTCGACTATTGGCAACCCAAGCATACGTGTCTTTGAACACTAGATTCACGCTCAGCCAGGGAAAATGGCACACAGAACCTAATCCAGCAGGAAGAAGCACAGACTCAGGAGTCCTGTCTTATTGGCCAGGAGGAATTCAGGGCCAAACCATTCACAGTGTAGAGCAGGTTCAAACCTCTCATATTTAATTCTCTCACTCTTGCTCTTCAAGACCTTTTAGTTGACTGTGAGTAACAATGTGGAATGGATCCTCCCCTCCACTCAGCGAGGAAGGAAGACCTGACAATGCAGAAATGGAGAGAAGTCATTATCCCTGCCCTGGGTATGCTCAGAGTCAGGATGATGAGGCAGACGCAGAAACATCTATAATCCAGGGCCAAGTGCTGAGAAGGAGAAGAAAGTTCAGGAAGATCAGAGGGCTGTGCATGTGTGCATGTGTGTGTGTGTTGGTAGAAGTGGGAAGGTTGGTTCTGAAACACATATGGAAACTGAAAGGCCTGAACCACTCTTGAAGAATAACAAGGTGAAAGTCAGCTGTCAATGCTCAGCGTCATGTTGCAGTACAAGAAAGTACAGCTACAGTACGGTGTGAGATCAGTGCAAGAAAGGACACACAGTCCAGCGAACAGAATCCAGAAGCATCCCAGGCATCTTGGACATTGGATTTACCACAATTGCAATGTGGCAGGAAAAGAATAGCGTTTTAATGAACGGTGCCAAATCTATTGCCCATCCTTATGAATCATGATCCCTACCACACACCATAAAACAAAACAGAACAGAAACCTCCACATAGATTGCAAACCCAAATGTGAAGCAACTTTAAAGCTTTTAACAGATATTATGGGCACACACCTATAATCCCAGGAGGCTGAGGCAGGAGGATCGTAAGCTCAAGCCCTACCTGGGCAACTTAGTGAGACACTGTTTCAAAACAAAAATTACAAAAGGACTGGGGATGTAGTTCAGTGTGAAGGCCCTGGGTTCAATCCCTAGTTATATATATACATATATATATGTATATATATGTGTGTGTGCATGTGTGTATGTGTGTGTGTATTATGAGCCTGATGTAGAAAAATATTTCTTTACAAAGCACTGAGCCTAAGCATACAGGAAAAATTAAATACATTTATTATCTTCAATTTTTAAATGTTTGATCACCCAAAAATTTAATTAAGGGAATGAAAAGAAGCTTCAGGGTAGAAGATATTTGCTGACAAAGAACTCATATACAGAATGAATTCCAACAATCAATAAGAAACAAAAAAGACAAAAGACTTGAAATCACAATCCTCCTGCCTCAGCCTCCCAAGTTCTGGAATTATAGGTGTTTGCCATTATAGCTGGCTAAAATCTGGCAGTAGCGCATGTTGGCAAGGCTGTGGAGCACTGAGGACTCTCATTCACTGGGAAAGAATGTAAATTGGTACAAACACTGCAGAAAAATCATTTGGTGTTATTTCTTAAAATTGATGAAATGTGGAGCTTCTACCCCACATTTCTACTTTTAGGCACATACCCTAACACTGGTAAGCACATGTGTCCCAGGAGACAAAAAAAGAAAGCTCTCAGGGCCACAGCTAAATGTCTCAGTAACAGCCTGCATAAACACACGATGTCATGTGACAGAATCCTACACCACAAGGAAAGGACTGAGCTGCAGCTACATGGCTGGACACCGGAGCCTCACAAGCAATGCTGAGCAATGGCGTCCAAACACACAAAAACATATGGAGCGTGGCTTTGTGCTCACAAAGTTCAAAAGTAGGGCGAAATCAAGCCCTGTGGCTTAGAAATGCTTATGCCAATAGCAAATCTATATAAGAAAGCAAGAAAGGGATAAAAGGTCAAGGCCACAGCTCACCCAGGTGGGCAGAGAAAGGCAGGCTGGGTATTCCTGGCACTGGGAATGTTCAACATCCTGACCCCAGGGAAAGTTAAGTGGGTGTTAGCTTTAAAACTGTCTGTTAAACAATACACATAGTTTATGCCCTTTTCTCTGTTTATAAAACATTTCAAAGTAAAAATATCACAAAGTAAAACAAGGAAGAATTGCTGAGAGACCTATAGTTAAGGTGGGAAATTTCTGTGCCCAGAGAACCAAGGTTTTAGAAGATTCAAGGGGACCCCTGCAGGCCCTGAGTCCCCGTGTGCCAGCCCTGAGATGTCCAGAGCAGCCCCCCATGTCCTGCCCTGGGCGTTTACACTCCGGGATGGGAAAGTGGCAGGCGTCAAATAAGCTCACGGTAAACACACCAATTACAGACCACAATAATGGCCTTGCAGGGAAAGTCTGGGGCCTCCCACTCCACACAAGGCAGGAGTGCCTCAGCCTCCCAGTGCTTGGATCTATTTAGGGACTTTCTTAAATTGGTGAGAGGGAGAGGATCCCCAAGCCCAGCTGCTAAAGGGTTGCAGGATCATGTGCAGATAAGCTTGAGGAAAGAAGCTTGGACAGGTGGGAAGGAGTATTTGATTTGGGTTTTGGAGAGTAGATAGGAGTTCATCAGGCAGAAATTATAAAATCTTTCAGGACGTAGAATTCTATTTCTTGCTCACCTATGCTTGGCACACAGTTGTGCCCAGTAAATGCATGCTGATTTCTTCCAGAAAGTAAAAAGCCAGAGAATGAAAGAATGTAGAGGTTGTAAAATGGAGGCCCCTGGGCTTGACTTCAGAGAATCCAGGTGCAGCAGGTCTGGGGCATGGGACAGACACCTTCCTTCCTGTCCTGCCAGCAGCTTCCTGGGCCACCGACAGAGGGAGGAGGCAGCGGAAAGGGCAACTCGGTGGATGGCCGGCTGGGGGCAGCTGCCAAAGCGGCCCCACCCTCCACCACCACAAACCTGGTTTCCACCGCCTCGGCCACACCCCCAGCCCCAACCCCAGGGTCCCGTGAGGGTGACAGTAGCAGGCCCAGGGACGCTGGAGCCAGACGCAATCAGAGTGGGCAGCCGCGGCTGCGGCGACTTCGGAATCTGGTTGTTAGTGGGCGGCTGAGGGAGCCGCGCTGTCTCCCCTGTGTTTATTTGGCTCCATTGAGGGGCTGGAAACTTGATCTCCGTGGGGATTGGGCCCTGGGTAGCCCCTGCCTGGAGCCCTGGATGCTCAGAGTTGCTCACAGGCTATCCTGCCATCTGGGGAAACTGAGGCCACGGAGCAAGAAGAGAAGGGATGGATTTGCCCAATCATAAACAATATGGGGCTAGCTGCCCTGTAGGGGGCTCGTCTTACACTTCAACCACTGGGCCATGTGCTTTACATCAAATGTCCCTGCAAGGAAAGTAATGATTCTTATTTAACAGGCAGGGACATGGGCTCAGAGAGGGAAAGTAATTTACTCAGTGTCACACAGAGCTGGAGCTGGGTTGGAGTCCAGATGTGCCTGATTCTAAAGCCAGTGTGCCTAACCATTTTGCAACCCTGCCACAAGACAGAGTTCGATGGCTTGCTGGAAGATCTCTGTCCACTCTGAACCTCCCCTCCGCAGCCAGCCAGGGGACATCTGTCCTCACCTGGCCTGATCACCCTCCACAGAGAGCCCTAAGCCTCCTTCCTCCAGCCCTGAGTCCGGCAGCAGAACTGCCATCTCTGAGTGGGCCAGAGACAGTGAGGACAGGGTCTCTATCCTTTTGTCCCAGGACCCCCTCCACCTACCCACCATGTAGCACAGCTGGCACAGAGAAGGAACAAGAAAGGTCTCCAGCTTGGGCACCTCCCATAGGCATCTGTGCCACAGTGGAAAATTCAAGCTCACCACTGACAGCTGGGTGGCTCCCGGCAAGTGACAAAACCTCTCTGAGCCTCCTTCCACAAAACAAGGTATTGAATCCTGTTTCTGTCCTTCATCCCATGAAGCCATGCATGCATAGGGCTCAGTACCCAACACTTGCTCCGTAAACATTTTGTCCTGGATTTGAACTTTGATTTTTGTCTTATTTTGTTTTTGGCTTTTGACTTTCTTTCTCAGATTCTTTCTATCAGCAATGTGCTACGAGTTTCTGGGGAACAGAAACCTGTACCCACTGCCAAGATACAGTACCAGGAACGTGGCCAAAAGGCTCACTGCAGCAAACCTGATGTCCCTGCTCTCCCTCTGAGCAGCTCTGAGCTTCGGTAAAGTTGTTTAAAGCTTCAGGTCAGGTCCTGCTCAGAGCCAGTGGATCCAGTGATTGCTTTACCTTTGAACCAAGTATCTAATCCCTCTCCTTGTATTTCCACCCGGCTTTTCCACACTGGGTGGAGGGACTGAGAGGTTGTTCCTTTTCCTCCCATGGCTCCCAGGCCCCGAGCAGGAAGTGAGCACCCACCTCCAGCCCAGGAGCCTCCCCACCACCTTTCCTCCCGGAAACTAAGACGTCCTCCCCCAACTGCTTCCTTTTTTTTGATGCAATAACACTTTGTTCCCCACCGGGCCTTTTAGGGGAATGCTCAGAGCCTTCCCAGTCTGGGGAATTCCTGGGAACCAGAGTCAGACTTCCAAGACCCTCCCCATAGCCCATCCCGTGGAGGAAGGAGTGGAGCCGAGGCCCCTCCATGGGTAGATGGAGGAAGAGGTCACCAGGGAGATGGTGGCACATTCCTGACTCATTGTCCACTGTTGCCCACCTGGGGCTCTTGTTGCACTCCTGACACAGGGTCCTCTCTGGCTGGAACCAAAGAGCAGAAAGGTCAGGCTTTCGGTCTAAAGAGTGTCAGGGCCCGATGGTCACCAGGACTCCAGCCTTTTCTGTCACCTTCTTCCTGGTCACAATCTGTGGCACAGTCTGGACCTCAAGTGGAGATTGTTCTTATGGAGCAGCCTCAACATCAGGGCTTTGAAGAACAGAAGCAGTGTCAGTTCAGCGTGCACATACACACACAGCACAAGCACACAGCACACATGTCCACATGTGTTAAAGGCACCATGGAGGCTAACTGTGTCTGCCAGCTTTCTTAGCACCTCTTGGCCCTCATACTCCGAGACCCAGGCCTGGACACAAACTGTAATTCCCACACCCTCCCCAAGGCCTAATGCTGACTCCCAGTGGGAGGAACCATCTATGCGCCTGCCCAGAGTGGAAGTCCCGGTCCAGTTTTCCTAGTGGCAGGGAGCTCATGACCTCCCCAGGCCTCGCACTGCACGGCAAGGCAAGAGTGCTGCCTTCAGGGGAACAGAAAGAGCCGGCTGAGAGGTCAGAGATCTGAGCCCCTACCCTGGCCCCAGGCCTTTTGGGCCTACGTGGATCACCTCACTCCTCTGAGCCTCTTTTTCCACCTGTGTGATGAGATTAAAATGTTTGCCTTAGGAAACTGGGGTGAGAATTAGACGAAAACATATGTGAACCCCAAGTGGCAGCTGCCACCTCCCTGCCCTCATGGAACATAGTGATTGTCACCATGTCTGATCTCAACTCAGGAACACATGCATGCCTGGAACACATATCAGGACTCAGCCTGATGTGATGACGTTAGTCTTCACCATGACCTTAAAGGGAAACACTGGAATTTCACTCATTTTTTGTTCTTGTTTTTTGAGACAAGGCCTTGCTATGTAGCCCTGACTGTCCTTGAGCTCACAGCAATCCTCCTGCCTCAGTTTCTTGATTGCTGGGATTACAGGCATGTGCCACTATGCCTAGTTTACCCATCTCACAGGTGAGGAAGCTGACATGTAGCGAAGTCTGTTTAACTTGCCAAAGCCACACAGGCAGATAGAACCCAGGTGCCCTGAACTGGGAAGCTGCTGGTTTAATCATTGCAGACACTGCAGTGCTTGGGAATGCAGGCCACTGGTGCCATTTCATGTATTATTGTTATTTGTGGGGCGGGAGGGTGCTGGGTATTGAACCAAGGTCTTTGCACTGAGCTACATCTCCAGCCCATTTTGAGACAGGGTCTCGCTAAGTTGCCAAAGAGTCCAGGCTGGGGTCAAATTCTTAATCTGCCTGCCTCAGCCTCCCAGAATGCTAGAATTACAGGTGTGCGCCACCACCAAGCTCACTTTGCTTTCTCCTTTCTTTTTTTCTTTCTCTTTGTTTCTTCCTTCCTTCCTTCCTTCCTTCCTTTCTCTCCTCTCTCTCTCTCCCTCTCCCTTTCCCTCTCTCTCACTTGCTCGCTCTCTCTTTCTTCCATGGTGCTAGGGATGTATAAGCCAGGACCTTTCACGTGGTAGGCAAGCTCTACCCCTGAGCTACACCCTGGTCCGGCCATCCCTGTCTCTAAGCCTCCTTTTCTCCCCACCGCACATCTCCAAGAACTTTCCCTGCTCCCTGCACCTCCGTGGCCCACCTTCCAGGGCCCCAGGCCCCAGCCCCAGGCCCCTCTCCCTCCTTGCCCAGCGCCTGGCTGTCCTCTGTTGGGCCTGGGATGCCTGCTCCCCGAAGCCCACCTTCCCAATGCCTCTCTCAGACCCCATCCAGACCTCCCCAGGGACAGTCCCCTTCCCACACAGCCAGCCTCTGATGGCTTCGTGGAGAGTCCTCAGCCTGTTCTGCGGACTTGCTCACATGATGATAGCTACATTAGCAAAAGAAAATTCTTCCTCACACTGAACGATGAGCTTCTTTCCAATAACACTCCTCAAATATCAGAAGTCACAGACCTCGGAAACGATCTTGCCCAGCATTTCTCAGGGAGGCAGCGCTGGGCCTGGTGATGTGCCAGTATCCTGGGCATTGCAGGATCCCTTGCAGGTGCTCCAGGCCAACAGCACCCTAACTTCACCATTGTCACAACCAGAAGTGCCTTCCATTTCCAAAGTCTCCCCATCTCTCCCACGCACACACTCATGCACAGACCATGAACACACACATGCGCACGCACGTGCACACACACACACACAGGCAGAGAATCAATCCTCTTTGTATATATAAACTCACGAGGCCCAGAGAGACAAACAGCTTTCCCTGAGGTCACACAGCAAGTGTGGTTGAAACACAGACTGGAGATCAGGGCAGAGCTCCTCTCCTAGTGCGGAGGCCAGAGCTGTCCTGCCTTGAGGCTGGGAGCTGGAGACAAGGGCCCTGCCATGTATACCTACTCCAGCTTCCTGCAAACCCAATTCCCTGGATCTCCTGGCAAGGACCTAAAGGAGCCAGGCAGATTCCAGCTAAGAAAACCTCAGCCTCTCACATTTTGAGGACTCGGCGGATTCTGCCTCCTTCCCAATAAACCAGAAAATGTCGACGTCAAATGAGGTTAACACAGGCACGCCTGAGTCGGTCAGACCCTGCCCTAACACTTGGATTTCACCCCTATCCCGCCCCTGAGTTGTGGACCCCTTGGCCTGGCCATGGAGGGGCTGTGGGATTCCTGGTGTTAGCTACCCAGAGATGGGGGGGGGGGGGGTCCAGGGACAGGAGGGGGATTCACAGAACCCCAAAGCAGAATGTGCAGCAAACCTGTGATTTCCAGACATGAGGATCCACCAGGCCCAGCACCTAGGTCCACATTTAGGGAGGGATACAGCAGAAGGTGGCTCAAGCAGGAGGGTGTGAGCCTCACCTGTACCTCCTCCGGTGGGCCCAGCACCCCCACCACCTCTGTGAGTGAACCTAGAGGGGACCCTGCAAGGTAACCATCTCCAGACAGGGGACACCCTTGCCACTCAAGCTCTGTGACCGAAGTCACGCACTCTAAACACTCCGGTTCTGTAGCTTCTCCCTCTGGATCATCAGGAAGGTAGAGCCGGCCTCTGGGGTTTTTTCTGAGCCTAAACAAGGCAAACCCTGGATGTGGTCTATGAAGGCAGGCATGGTGGCTCACACCTGTAATCCCAGCACTCTGGGAGGGTGAGGCAGGGGGATCACAAGTTCAAGGCCAGCCTGAATTGCTAACCTAAGTCAACAACTCAGTGAGATTCTATCTCAAACAAACAAACAAACAAAAGGAGTGCTAGCGATGTAGCTCAGTGCAAAGGCCCTAGGTTCAATCTCCAGCACTGGGAAAAGACAAAGCTGTGGGAACAGCAAGTGGAACAGGCTGGATATAATCAAAAAACACAACTTTATTTCTGTGTCTCACCATCTCTTTAAAATGTAGTCAATGGGTGACTTGGGCAAAGGATGACTTTTTTGATCAGTCTTGGAAGTGACAGTCCCTAAGTTGCAAAGAGTCTGAGGCAACATGAGAAAGCCCAGGCTCGTGCCGATTTTCTGGTGCAGATGGCTTCTGTTGCCATCCCCAGACCCCATGCTTGGAGCTGAAGTTTTAGCCCAGCCTGAGCTTGAGCAGCAGGAAAGGGAAGAGATAAGGGAGACTGGAGAGCCCCATTCCCCCTACCCGGATGCGGGAGCAGCCTGGCTCTCAAGTCTGTCACTGTCTGTGGCCAGGCAGGTCATGGGGGTGCCTCGGGCTCCCTCCAACACAGAGCTTGCACCCCACTCCGGCCTCATGAAGACCCCTCCCATCCAGAAGATTCTGTGGGGCAGGTATTTGGGGGCTGCAGGTCAGCTCTCTGGCTCACTTCTGGCTTCAGGAACCATGTGCTGGGTGAATTTCTCAGACTTGGCCCTCCTCTCTCTTGAGCTTTCTACAGTCCCCAGCATCCCCTAGCTTCAGGAAACACAAGCCACTTCTCTTTGGTGGTCTCATTAAGCTCCAGGGGAAGGAGGTGGCTGCCCCATGCACCTGCCCCCTGAAAGCTGAGGAGCCTTCCCCACTCTGCTCTTTCCCAGGGTTTCCTATTCAAGGCCCCGGGCATTCTCTGCCACTTCCTCTACGGATTCCCTAGGCAGCAACGCAGCTCACACCACTCGGGAACAGGGACCCATTGTCCAAACTGGTACGAAAGTGTCCCCTCAGCAACCCTGCCCTCCAAGTGGCCGGCAGGGTGGGAAAGGTGAGGCTCATGAGGCTTGGCTTCATCACAAGGAAAGCACATTTTAGGCAGCAAGGGACAGGATTTTAAAATTAATTCTCTTTCTTCCTTCATCCCTCCCTTGCTCCCTCCTTCTCTCCCTCTCTTCCTCCCTCCTTCCCTTCCTTCCTTCCTTTCTGCACTGAGAATTGAACCCAAGCCTTGCACATATTAAGCATGCATTCTACCATTTCACTAAAACCCCAGCCCCTAAATCCTGTTTTGTTCTTTTTTGAGAAAAGACCTTGTTTCATAGTTCAGGCTGGCCTCAAACTCACAATAATCTTCCTGTCTCAGCCCCCAGAGTGCTGGGATTACAGGTATACACCACTACTCCTGGCTACCTAAGTACTGTTTTAAATCAATAAAGTATTATATAATCATTTTAGAAACATTTTAAATGCATAAAGGAAAAATATGAAAATGGCCTATAATCCCACCCCCAATGGCAAATGCTGTAAATATTTACAGTCTTGTTTCTTCTCCACGTATATGGCAGGATAATTTATAAGGATAATTTGTGCTTTTGTTTCCCACCCCATCCAATTGCCTGTACTGCCCCCTTCTCTGTAGCAGGATGGAGATATAATTTGCATAACATTAAAGTCACCATTTTAAAGTGTATGGTTCAGTGGCTCTTAAAATACTCACTAGAATATTGTGTAAATATTGCAGCTATCTAATTCTAGAACATTTCTATCCTCCTCAAAAGAGCCCTTGTAGAGATTCTTAGCTCCAATTCTGTATTTAGGGTCTGTCCATGTTGTAGCATGAATTGATATTTTGTCCCGTTTTATGGCTGAATATTCCATTGCATAGATACAACACACCTTCTCTATCCATTCACTGGTTGATCAACATTTGAGTTGTTTGTGCTTGTTACAAGTTCTGCATAACGTTGCTGTGAAAATTCATGTCCAAGTTTTTGTTTTCACTTCTCCTGGATCCATACCTAAGGTGGAATTGCTGGGTCGATGCTAATTCTATGTTTAGCTTTTTGAGGCACTGCCAGACTGTTTTCCATGCGGCTACACAATTTTGCATTCCCACCAGCAATGCGTGAAGATTCCGATTTCTCCACATCCTCACCAACACTGGTTAGTTTCCCTCCCTCTTCTTTTTTTAAAAAATTATAGCCATCTTTGTGAGTGTGAAGTGGTATCTCATTGTGGTTTTGATTTGCATTTCCCTAATGAGTAATGCTTTTGGGCAGGAATATAGTTTTAAATTGATTTTAAGGGACATGCAAATTCCATTATATATTACTATAATGTATTGTAATAGGTTACTATTGGATATTCAAGTTATTTCTATTTCTCCAATTCACTCTTTTCTTTTTTTTTCTTCATCTTTTTAAAGAGATGAATTCTCAGTTGGGCATGGTGGTACACACCTGTAATCCTAGAAGTCTGGGAGGCTGAGTCAGGAGGATTACAAGTTCAAGTCCACCCCGGACAACTTAGTAACTTACCCAGACCCTGTCTCAAAATTAAAACAAAAGAAAACAAAATTTAAAAACTGCTGGGGATATAGCTGCGTTTAATTCCCTGTACTGGAGGGAGAGAGAGAGAGAGAGAGAGAGAGAGAGAGAGAGAGACTATGCTGGCCAGGCTGCCCTAGAATTCCTAGGCTCAAGGGATCCTCCTGTCTCAGCCTCCCAAATTGCTGGAATGACATGTGCAAATCATTGCACCCAGCTTAATTCACTCTTACATATAAGGCTTTGTATAATCATCTCTGATTCAACAACAGTCATTCATTCATTCAGTCACGCATTCATTTTTCTACTCAATAGCTACCACCTTGGCCAGGCCCACCATAGATGCTGTGGCACAGTGTTGAACAAAACAAAGTCTGGACTCCTAGAGCATGCAATCTGGTGACTTATTAAATAATCACACAGGTTCGGAGTGACATCAGAAAGTCTTGTATTAGTAAGGAGGTACACAGTGCACACATAGGGGTGGAGGGAGTTGTAGGAACCCCCAATTCATAACCCATCAGATGTAGAAGTCAAGCAGGCATTTGAAGTAGGGGCAGCGAATCCTTAGCCTTTGGGGTCTGCACTACCCCTGGGAGGTGGTTCAGACTCGGGTCGGCTTGTGGGGCCCCAAAATGTAAGAGCCATTTAACTATGGCCTGTACTGGGGTGGGGTGCAGACTCTCCAACCTATCAAGTCCTCCTTTTGGGGGACACAGCTGTGCTTTGAGAACTTGGGAGTGAGAGCTGAAACCGAGAGGTACACACAGGGAAGCAAAGAGAAACTTTGGAGCTGTGGAAGCTGTGAGCAGACCGGAAACCAGACCAGAGGCCACAGGAAGCAGAAAGCCTGAACCAGACAGTGGAGAGGAAGCAGCCAGCCACAGCAGCAGGTAAGGCAGGACCGGGCAGGGTGGGAAGCATCACTGGCTGAGCTCTAGAGAAGGGCTGGAGAGGACAGGTTCCCTCTGCTCTGCTCCACAGAGCTTTGCAGATGCCCTGGCTCCACTGCATGGAGCTTCTGTTTTCCTCATTTCCTCTTGTACCTCGCTTGCTGGAAGTGGTCTCTGTGTCTTACACAGGTCTCACGTTCCAGGCTTGTGGGCCCAGCCTGGCTCAAGAATCCCCAGCCTCATTTTGCAGAGGGAACCTGGGAATGGGAAGAAGCTCTATGGACGGGCATGGAAACCAGGACAGGGACGTTCATCTCCACAGCTCAGGCCCAGGGATAGGAAGCCCGGAACTGACCCTGAATCACTGCACAAACCAAGCAAATGCTGTGCCCTCTTTGGGCCTGTTTCCTTACCTGCTAAAGTAGGTAATTTCCACATCCCATCCTAGTGTGAATATTTGGGGAATCTGTGACGTGAGAGGCAAAAATGATCTTTTTTAAAAAAGCTAGAAACTTAAGTAGGCCAATAAATGTCTTTTGTTTGAAAAATGCAATATCAAATATTTAAGAAAACCAATACAATTTTTTTAAAATATTAAATAAAAAACTTCATGCAATCAGGACATTTGAAATTGAGGAGTCAGAGGAGCTGGCAGTGACACAATCAGTTTGGGTCCCCTCCAGGTCTCCAGGGTCACCAGCCATCAGCTTCCCTCTCAGGAAGAAAAACCTGACAGGCTGCAGTCCACAGCGAGCCAACACTGTTGCCCCTTGTCTTTCACTGTTCGGGTCATGTTGGACTATCTGCCACCCTCGGGCCTAATCCTCTACCCTGCAGCCCATGGGGCAGCCCCAGCCTGGCTTCAGCTCTGGTTCTGCCACCCTCTTGAGCTGCCTTCCATTTCCCAACTCTGATCCCCACGAGACAGCCACACAATGTGCCTCAGGGAGAGAGAAAAGATACTGGGCCTCTATGTGCCTCCAAACCGGGGCCCTCCCGAGGGGCACCATGATAGCAGTGGGAGGAGGAGGAGACTTTCGGGGGGACCACAGACCCAGAGCGCAAACTTAACTTGTGTTCCCTGGCTGTGAACCCTGGAAAGATGTATTTCTTCCACTGTAAGGGGTAATTTTAACTCCTATCTCACTAAGTTATAGGGGAGGTGGGTGACAGGCCACTGGATCCTTACTTGTTCAAGGACCCATCCAGGGCCCACCCCGTGGCTCCTTCTCACAACCCCCTTCCCTGAGTATGTGCCCCCCACAGCAGCACAGGAGAGATGCTGAGGCATGTGGCGGGGAGCCAGGGGCTGGGTTTTAAAGTGAACCCACAAGGCCTCCCTGGCTCCATTCATGAGCACAGTATTTTTATCCCAGGACTGGCTGCCTGTGGTCTGAGTGGGGGTGGCTGGGCCATGTGTCATGTCTGAGTGATCGAGGACTCACTCTGCCCAGGAAGCGAGCCCACAGGGGCCAGCTGCTGGGTCCTGGAAGAGCAAGAAGTTCAGCAGAGCAGGAAGCTTAAACCTACTCCCCGCAGAGGGAGTGAGGCCCAGCCCCAGGAGAGAGCATGATATAGCCGTTATGCAGTGATCACTGCCTAGCCCCAGGCACTGTCCACCAACTTCACAGGTTTCGACTTACTTAATCCTTACTATGAAGTAGATACTATTGTCATCCCCACTTCACAGACGAGCAGCAGTTCATTTAACCTACTCAGGGGGAGCAGGAGCACTGGACACCAAGCAGTCAAGTGGGAGCTCCATGATGTGATTTTCTAGTCGCTTCGAATCTGGTGAGTGGACAGTCATCTGCTTCCTCAGGTCCCAGACCTGGGCCACTCTCAGCCCACAGAAGTTTCTTGGATTGCAAAGGATATTAGTCCAACCCTTTTTGGAGGTGAGAAAAGGTCCAGACAGAGCTCAAGATTATACAGCCATTTGATCCTAATAACCAACCCAGAATTCTTCCCACTGGAAGATTCCGTAGAACAGGTTCATCTCATTACCTGCCCACCTCCTCTGCCCATCCATCCCTGGCTTCAGAACTCTACCTGTCCCTGGCTCCTTCTTCAGCTTGCTTCAGAGCAAAGAGCCTGGGCTCTGGAAGCAGATCTGAGCCGTGCTCCTGACTTGCTATGCGATTTGGGGCAAGTCACCTTACTTCTCTGAGCCTGTTTGCTTCTCTGTAAAAAGGACATGATATCTTCACAAGGCTGTGTTGTGAGTTTAAATTTCCTGGAGTTTCAATAAATGTGGGTTTTCTTATCTGGGGCTCCTTGAACCATTTATTAACCCTCCCCCAGCCATGAGCAATATGCATGCCATGCGCCTGCCCGGGGTTACTCCGATAGTAGAACTGCAGGGGCTGGGACCAGCTGTTAGGGAGAGAGCTGGAGCAAATGATGCCTGCCTGCATCTGCCCAGTGTTCAGATTCTAGGAAGAAGAGAATCTGGTAGAGAGAAGATAATACCTGCACATCCTCTGAGCCAGGAGACAGGAAGCCAGAACAGGCCAGGCCAAGCTCAGGGCCGTCATGGCCGTGCTCCTCTAAGCAACTTGGGCAGTCGCTGCCCCAACCCCACCTAGAGCCTTGGTCTCCCAAATGTAGAGAGGGGATGGGGCTTTTTCGTGCTCTTCCTGCCCTGATTTTCTGTGACTTGGTTAGAGCAGGAGCCCTTCAGCAGCTTGGGATCCTCATGTCCCCCACCACCCCTTAGGGACCCCCCATGCCCTGGCTGCTGGGCTCATCTGGGGCAGCTCCTATGGTGTCCTCAGTCTCTTGAGTCACCTGGTCTATAAGTGACTTTCCTCAGTTCTGAATCCTGGTTGCAAATTTCCTGGCCAGAAAGTACTTAGGTGGCCCTAAGTATAAGGTGGCCCGTGGGCTGGATCATGTGTCATCGGCTAGGGGGGGAACAGCTTCTCCAAAAGTAGGGTGTGGATGAGGAAGGAAGGAAGGCATCTCTACTTCAGAAACAAAACAAGTCCACCTAGACTGTCAATGAGTTACATGGAAACCTGTATCTACATTTATTCTTCATTTATCCAGAAAGCTTTCCAGAAGCAACTGGCGATGAGCTATTAAAAAGAAAACATTCCCCCTTACACCTGACTGGAAAAATAAACATCAGAAGTTGATGGCCTTGACTCATCAGAGAATCTTCTTCCTCATCATTTATTAACTCTCACAGTACCCACAATTCTGACATTTGGGGGCTACTGTTTCCACCAGAAGGAGTCATGATGAGGTAATGGCAGCTAACTGCAGAGAGCTGTGAGTAAGGCATCTTTAAAAATACAAAAATAAAAGCAAAACAAAACTTCAAAAGTAGACACAAGGATTTAGCAGCTTGGACAACATTCACCACTCCAGCCCGTGACAGTTTGGAGCCCCTGACTCTTCAGGGTGTACAATAGTTGGCAGACACGACAACAACCCTGGGACATGAGGAAGGAGTGAAATCGTGCTCCCTGAATGTCACTTGAGATAGTATCCATGGTAACACATGGGGAAAGATTTCCGTTTTCTTTTTTTTCTTTTTTTTTTTCTGTTTTCTTTTTTAAAGGAAGGTTTTAAGTTTTGAACAGCAGGACTAGGCCTCATCTGGAAAACATGTTCTTGGGGACTCATGCACTATGAATGATGTATGACTATGCGAGGGTTTACAAGGCATTCCAACAAAAATAATAAATGGCACAATTTTGAAACCAAACTCTGTAACTAGCAGCTAGAATGTCCCTGTTGGAAGAATGAAGTGCTTTAACAGTGACTTCAGTTGGACTGAGGGCCTCAGGGACCCTGCCAAGAGGAGACAATTCTACCCCCTCAGGCAAGACCCTCACACTCAGTTCCAGGAAGGGCAGGGAAGGAGATTCTGCTGGACTGTGTGGTATTCAAACCTGATACCTGGAGGGGGGGGGGGATTCAGGGCCCTCAGGACTGTGGGCCCCAAAAGTCATACACATCAAAATCACTTGAGGCTCATAAAAACTTCCAGAGGCCTGGGAGAGGAAACAGGAGTGTATTTTAGTGTTTTATTTATTTTTTATTTTATTTTATTTTTTTGAGACAGAGTTTCATGAAATAGCTCAGGCTGGCTCAAACTCACAGTGATTCTCCTACCTCAGCCTCCTGAATGCTGGTATTATACGTATGCCTGAGCCACCACACCTGCCAGGAGTGTACTTTAAATGCATTCTTAAGTAGTTCTGGGGTCCATGGGCCCCCACTGAGAATCACCGCTCCCCCCATTTCACAGATGGGGAAATCGAGGTCTGGAGAGGAACAGAGCAATGGCTCAGTCACTCCGACAGTTTGAAGCCCTGGAAAAAGCAGGCTTCTTTCCACCACATCGAGCCTTCCCCCAACAGCCTCCTGGGGTGAACATTCCAAGGACCCGTGTAACAGGAAAGGAAATGTCAGCCGTGCCTATGCTGATGTTGGAGAGATCATTGTGACTCCAGATTCCGCCAGACGCAGCCCTCAGTGCTCAGGCAGCCAAGCTCCATGAGCCCAGTTTTCCAGATGGGATTGGGGATGGGATTACAAAACCCAGCATTTATTTTTATTCCCCCAAGAAAATAAATCAGCAGTTTTACTCCAAGCAAAGTGGTCAGAGGAAGCAGTGTTCTTAGCCAGCAGGAGGGCTGGGACCCTTTCCAGCCCCAAGCCCCTCCAGGGCTGCCTTAACATCCTGAAGGTGTCTAAACACAAAGGCAGGCAGGACCACAGACAAAGTGCTCTTTGGGCTTCAGACTCAAGAACTCTCCTCTATCCATAGCAGTAGGCAAAGACTCAGGAGGTAGAGGGTGACTGTCTTTCTGCAGACAAAAGGAACTTCCCCCAGATTCTCCTCCTCCCCTCTGATTTTAAAATTGAGGGTGGGGGGACAGGGATTTAGCTCAGTGGTGCTGTGCTTGCCTCCCAAGCGCAAGGTCCTGAGTTCGATCCCTGGTACCAAAAAATAAAATAATAAAGTAAAATAAAATTGGGTGGGGGTAGAATGTGATTGCTGCCAGGCTTCACTGGCACCCAGGGATACTGCACAGAGCTCCTCAATGGCAAATGTCAGTCGTGTTGACTGAGAACCCTGAACTGTAGGCCTGTTGTATCACAGATGTTAGGAATCTGGGTGTGAAGCCAGATTTTATCTCCAAATGCTGTGTGAATTTGGGAAGCCTGCGCTCTCTCTGGGTCTGGACTCCACTAACCACAAGGAGACAGGAGAGGCTTGTCTTTAGGGCCTGGGCAGTTTAGGGACTCTAGAGTCCATGAAGCCTAAGACAATGGCCTTGCTTTATGCCTCAGATGTGGCTGTCACAGGAGAGGGGACTGCCCCCCACCCTGTAGACAAACAGCTTTCTTGAACCCCTCCCCCAAAGCTCACTATCTGGAACTCCTGCTCCACCAGGAACGGAAAAACCATTATCTGCAGATGACATCACTTTGCAAAAATGCCTGCAGTGGTTGCCAAGCAGAACTCCAGGGAAGGGGAGGGAAGGAAGGGTTGGGAGCGTGCCAGCCACCAGCTGCAAAGCATCCACCACCTCCACGAATGAACTCTCAGGTTCATCCTGTGACCAAACCGCTCTGGACTTCGGTCTGCCCACCTCTCAGAGAGGCTGCACCTGGGCCATGTGGCTGGGCGCCTTTCTGACTAGGACAGTCCAGCATTGTGTGAGCCTTCAGGTGGAACCTCGGGGAGCCACCACACTGCAGGTGCGGGGAAAGCGGAGCAGAGGTGGGACCAGATGGAAAGTGTACAGGGAGACCACTGATGCCACATCGCTCCTCCTACAGGGCTGGCCCTGTGCCCGCCCCAACCTGATTGGGAGAGCATCTTGACCCTGCAGAGTGCTGGCCAGCAGTCACAAGTGGGGCCTGCTTTAGTGCACAGAGGAGAATGGCGCCCATTGCCCATCTTGCCACATGCAGGTTCAAGACCATAAAGACCAGCTCCGGGGAACAGAGGGGCCCAGGCTACCCCGGAAGGAATCTTGGGAAGGTCACTAGGAGGCCTGGGCTCCCATTTCTCCTCTAGATAACGAGAGATTTGGTCCAGAGCCTGTGGGGTCTCTTTCAGAGCTAGGATTTGGTGGCTCTAGGAGCAGATAAAAACAAATGGCAGAATTTCACGCAGGGGCAGAATTCAGAAGAGCAGTTGTCTTAGCAGGGTGATAGTCCCCTTCCCTGCCTTCATCCCCATTCATCTCTGTTTTGTTCTAAATGGAAGAAGAAGGTGGGAGATCACCCTTGGCTGGAAGAGGCAGTGTTGTCAAATGTTTAGATCCTGGGGACTACCGGGCAGCCCTTGTCCCATAGCTCCTGCTCGTCTGGTATTGTAGGCCCCTCTCCTGTTCCTTCAGGCCTGAGAGGGTGGCAGCTTCCTGCGTTTGCTCATCTCTAGTGAGGCACCATCCCCTCTAGGAGCCTTTAACCCCTCAGGCACACCTCAGCAAAATGTCCCCTCATTTTTTTTTTAGGTGAAAGCACAAGAAGCAGTAACTTTTATTACTATTAAAAAGTTCCAGGCACAGAGCTGAAAAGGTACAAATATAAGTACAACAGATGTGGGTAAAAGAAACTTTAATGCAATAATTTAAATACACAGTTCAACAAAATTAGTCTCTTCAAATGAACATATTACAAAGAACTAAGAAGGTTAGAGGGGCCACAGCTGGGAGAAAAAGGCAGATTCCTGCCCAGAGTGTAAGGACACTGACCTCAAGGACTCACCCCATCCCTTGAGGAGCAGCCATAAGCACTGAGCTCTTGAAATACTTTGGGTAGCTCCACACAGAGGACAGCAGCAGAGTCAAAGACAGAGCCTCCAAGGGCAGGGCTCAGCCTTTCCACCAAAGGAGGGCCAAGAGTAAAGGCACTGGGGCTCAGACACAGCAGACTGTGCCAAGGACAGGATGGGGACAGCAGCTGCACCCGTGGGGAGATGGCAGCCCTGGAGATTCAGCTCAAACAGGCTGCTCTGTGTGTCGGTGGGCAGTGTATCACCCACCTCTGCCCAGGAGGGGTTTAGTCTGTTCAGATTAATTGCAAAGAAGAGGGGTCTGCTGAAGCTACAGGGAAGCACTCAGTCTGTACACACTTGGGGCAGGAACAAAGCCAAGTGCTTTGCTAATGAGGACCTGTGTGTGATCCTTTCTAGCTGTCTGGAGTAGGAATGGGGACAGTGCTCCAGCCTCACTTTAGCTGGAGTGGGGAGCTTTGTGGCAAAATAATGTCTGTCCTTGGATACAATGGGCTTAATTTGAAGAAAAGACCCCCAAGGGGTGAAAGGCTGCTGCCTCCTAGGGGCTGGGGTAGGGGGTGCTTCAGTGCTCCCTCTGGGGCATGCTGGGTTTCAGGGGAGGATGCAGAGGGGAGGCCCTGGCTTCTCTGGGAAGGTAGGTAGAGAATTCATCTCCAGAGTTGATTTACAGGCCAGCAAGTATACAAAAAGATGCTGAACATCACTAATCATTAGAGAAGTGCAAGTCAAAGCCATAATGAGGTGGCTCTCCGTGTCCATCAGCATGGCTACCAAAACCCAAAAAAGAACAAGTACTGGGGAGGATGTGAAGAATCTGGAACCCTGAGTGCCAGAGTGGGACTGCACAAGGTGCAGCTACTGTAGAAAAACAGTGCAGTTGTTCCTCAAAAAAAAATCAAAAATAGAACCACCGTGTGATCCACCAGTCCCACTTCTGAGTGTATCCCCAAAAGAATGGAAAGCAAAGCCTGGAAGTGGTACAAACACCCCTATACCCATAGAGGCCTTGTTTTAGATGCTCATGGACAAATGAATGGATAATTTATTATTCATCCTTAAAAGGGAAGATAATCATGTCGAATGCTACAAGGATGAAGATCGAGGGCATCAGGCTAAGCGGCACAAAGACATATACGGTGCTTACTTCACTTACATGAAGTACCCAGAATGACCAAAGTCAAAGACAGGAAGTAGGATGGTGAGTGTCGGGCTGAGAGGAGAAGGGATGGGAGCTGTTAATGGATTTAGTCTCTGTTTTGCAAGATGAGAACGCTCTGGAGACTGGTTGCATAACAGTGTAACTCTATGGAACTGTATACTTAAAATGGCTCAGATGGTTTTTAAAAACTTTTCAAATTATATATTTTGAGTATGTGCAATTTCCTGTCTGTCAATTAAATCTCAATAAAGATGTTTGGTTGAGGTTGTTTTTCAGGTCCTAAATTAAAATTTCTCTAGAAAACTGGTGGTTCCCAAACACATGCACATGGTAGAATTTTCTGGGAATCTTTTAAAAATTCCCAAGCCCAAGCCACACCCAGAGCAGCTAAACCACAAGCCCGTGTAGCAGGACACAGGCACAGGGAGTTTTTGACTCCCTTCAGGTGATTCCAATGTGCATACAAGCCTGACACCCACGGAATTAAGTCCTCCCACTGAGCCATGTGCCTCGTGTCAGGAGGCTGAGGAACCAACTGCTTCCCAGGCCTATTGTGAGCTGAGAGAGGAATGGTGGATGCAGAGGATTTAGCACAGGTCTTAGAGTACTCAGGGAGTACTTAGCTAGCGCACAGTAAAATGTACTGAGGACGTTACTGGCGTTGTTATGATTTCTTGGGAGAGCCCTGGTTGCTTTGGGGCTCAGAGAGGCTGCAGCAGTAAGAGGGGACCCAGTGCAGGTGGGCAGGAAAGAAGCCTGGCAGAAAGGAGGCAGGGAATGGTAGGGGAATGGCTGGGGACCTGAGGGGCAGGTGGGGAAGATGGCAGTTACCACAAGCACCAAGCAGCTTGTGCTGCTGCCAGGCTCCAGAAAATACCAGGTGGTATGAGGGCGAAGTGAAAGGGTCGGTCTGGGAAGGAACTTGGCCTGCAACAAGCACACATGGCCCATGAGGCTGAGGATGGGGGCACTGGCCCAGCCTGCATGTCCTCCCCAGGCCATCCATCCAGTCCATGAACAGACATTTCCTGGGCACCCAGTGTGTGCTGCCGCTGGTCCCCTGAGACCCCATGGTGAGCACAACACCCCAGAAGAGCTCAAGGCTGGATTAAGGGGCAGGTGTGCGGGAAGGAAGGCCCTGAGGCAGAGCAGCGGGGCAGACAGACAGAACTCCTGTTCTTGCTCTGCTCACACCAGCTACACATCTTGGGGAACTCCATTTCCTCTTGAGCCTGTTCTGCAAAAAAAAAGATGATACATTCTACAGGGCTGCTGCTGCTGCTGCTGCTGCTGCTGAATGAAAGGAGAAGGAGACAAGGTCCCCACCCCAGGGGACTCCACTTGAAACTCCTTCCCCTCCACTGGGATCCAGCACAAGCCTCTCCCTGCAGCACGGCAATGGAGGAGGCTGTACTCTAGGGACAGACGTCAACCCCAGTGGTTCTTAAGAACCACAGATCCACACCAGGGTCTCTTCCTCCGAAGCGTGTAGTCCGCACCCTGCCAGCCACTGGCGTGCAGCTGACTGTGGACAATCCCTTCCTCCCTCTGGAGTGCAGCTGTCTCATCTTTCCAGCAGGGTGGCAGCCTGGAGGCCTAAGGAGTTCCCCAGCAGGGACCTCCAGGGAAATCAAGGACCTAGGGTCAATCTGTGTCTGTGGAAAGTACAGGCCAGGCCACCAAAGCCCCATTGAAGGTGTGGCTCCCTCTTTAAGGGATTCTCTTGAGCTCCAATGGACAACCAATCTCCCTCCCCAGATATCCTCCAAGCTGTCTAGCTTTAGACCAGTCACTCCTCTGCTCAAGCACTTTCCATGGCTCCCTGTCACCCAGTGAACATGTCTCTCAGAGTCTGGGGCCCCTGTCCACCAGCCCAGCTGATCTCCCAATGTCCCCCAACCTTCAGTTCTATTCTGCTCACCACACTGTATTTGCTCTCTCCATATCTAGGCCTTTGTGGATTCAGGTCCTTCTTCTCTGTCTCCTTCCTTGACGGCCATCCCAATGGCACCTGCTCCAGGAAGGCTTCCTGCTCGCTGCATCAGACATGGCCTCTCCCTCTTCTCAGCCACCAGACAACTCACTCAGGCTGTCTCTGGATACTGCACGCACCCACTTGCCTCTGCCGTGACATGAGACAGTGGCCTGAGCAGAGTTCCAGTCTCTCTCATCACCCAACACACAGAGAATTACAGGGAGGAAGGGCTGATGAACTCTGCCCAGCACTCACACCAGAACAAGAAAACAGGGTTGTTTGGTGCCCACTGGGAGCAATTCTAGGCCAGGGGTGCCTGCACCCTGGGCCAGCGCCTGGACACGGCGTGATCAGCCGCCAGCAGCTGTTTTTGTTTTCCTTTCTCCCTAGGCGAAGGCTGCGGGGGTGTTCTGAGCCACAGCTGGTTTTTATTGCAACAAAGCTCAAAAAAGCCTTGAGCATATTTTTAGAGTGAAAGGGGAAAAAGAGAATATTTTCTTCCCTGACCCAAGATGAGGGCTTGCTCCAGTTTTCCATCTGCTCCCCTTTCTGGGTGGAGTGCTGGGGAAGTTTCTCTGCAGGAGGATCGTTTGGGACAGCAGCGTATGAGCTCACAGACCAGGGCAGGCGGAGGCACCTGGATGCCATGCACACCCCTCCCCCGAACACAGACGCACCCAGGTGTGATGTGGAGGGAGAGGAGCCACATACTGGATTAAAGACTGTGCAGGAGCAGGAGAGACTTTGAACCAGAAAAGAGTAACTGAACAGTGGCCCAAACTGGGGGTCTCCACAGACAGCCCAGAGCTGTGCAGCATTCGCACTGGGTGCCTAAATTCATCAGACCCAGGCCAGTCTGGGACTGGAATAAAGGATATATTGGATGCATTTTTTTTTTCTAAAATGGGAATTGGACCCACGGCCTTCATACTGAGCTACATCCCCAGCTCTTTTTAAAATTTTGAGGCAGAGTTTCTCTAAGTTGCTAAATTGCCCAGATTAAGCTCAAACTTGTAATTCTCCTGCCTCAGCCTCCCAGAGTTCTGGAGTTACAGGCATGCATCACCTCTCCTGGCTCTCAATGCATTGTAGAGTGACTAGTTTTCAATTGTCTGAAGATACTGTTGGCATGAATGAAATACCAAATCATTTTAAGCATCCCTGAACTCATAGAGCTTATTTTGAAATGCATTTTCTCAGTCAGAAAATGCTAAATGCACCAGTGCTCTGCTGGGGTGAGTGTGGGTTGTGCTCTGAATGTGTGTGTGGAGTAGTGCAGCTGTGCCCAAGTTGCAGGGGAATGTAAGTGCTGGTGTGTGTTCGATACGTGTTGCCTGTGCTGCCTACTGTGTGGATTCGATATGTGCAGCATGGATACTGTAACCAGGGGCTGTTCTTGGTATCAGCCAAGACACATCTGAATAGGGAAAGGGCCCCTGCTTCCCTGAGTGCCCTGCACAGTGCCATCTTTTCCAGAGCACACACGTTGTTGAGTAAAGTGAAGGCAGCGGGAGGGAAAGTGGCATTTTATGAACTTGCCCCCTACCAGCCTCTGCCCCTCACTTCCAGAACACTCCTTGCTCCGGTGACACCCAGTCTGAAATCCCTCAACCCAACCAGCTGAGGACAACAGGCTGCAGTGAAGCCCAGTTCTCTGCACAGGACAGGACCCCTCCTGCCCATCACAGGACCAGCCCGCAACGTCTTCTACTGCCAAGGAGCCATCGCGCAAGAAAGGGGCACTCTGGGACAACAACAGAGACCACACAATCCCAGCAGCAACCGTGGTGGCCCACAAAGGTGCCCACAGCTAGAACCCAGGGTTCCCTCCCTCCCTATAAATGTGGCCTGTTTCCCTCTCACACTCACCCCTCAAGGGGGCATGGCATCTGTGACTGTTAATCTTGATATGCAAACATCATGGGATTAACCTAGCAGATTAGCAAAGCACACCGCTGGTTGTGTCCAGGTGGTTCATGGAGCTGCAACCTTGGGTACCATAAAAGGTTCCTCACACCTTCCTCTCTGACACTGTTCCCTGATTTGATTTCCAGCCACTGAGAACTAACAAGCCATCTACCATGATGTTCCTGCCTTAGAGCTGGCCTACCATGGACTGAATACCGGAAACCGTGTGCCAAGTTATACCTATCCTCTTTTAAGCTGTTAGTGTTGGATACTGGGTCTCAGTGACAGGAAAGCTGAGTAATACAGCCCATTGCCCTGCTTCATTGAAGGAAGGAGTAGACTCAGAGGGGAGACAGAGGGGAAGACAGACTCCTGGCAACTGCAAAGAGCCAAGAAGAGAGCCCAGAGCCAGGAAGGCAGCTTCTTGACTTTGGAGGTCAGGCAGGGAAGTAGGTGGCAGCTTGTGGGTGTATAAGGGTCTATCTCCACCAAAGGGCACTATCTCCAATTCGCTGTCTGCAGAGACACAGGCTCTGCCCAAGACCAGAGCTAGGAGGAGGTCTCCTACCCAACCATCCCCAGGTGTGTGGCCGGGCCAGGCACCCTCTGACCCAGGTACTACCCTCTATCCCCAGGCAGGAGGAGAGAGGATAGTTAGAGGCTTACTCTTTACTTCTTGGTAACTGAAGCAGCCCAGCTGGAGCCCAGGGGCCCTTCTTAGGAGGTAGACTTTTTGGGTTAAGAAAAAGAAAGAGACCTAGATTCAAGGATTTCTCAGCTCTGGGATCCTGGGCTCATCCTCCTCCCTCCTGGCACTCAGCATCCCCCTTCGGAAATGGGAGTATAAGCTGCTCCCTCTCAGATGGCTGGAGAACCATATGCTAGTGTGTGACGGGTTTGGCACCAGTCTGACACAAGGGAGGCACTAGACTGATGTGTGTCCTGTACTTGTTCCCAGCTGCCCTGGACCATAAGTTATAAGCTGGGCATGACTGGTCCAAAAGTCCCTCCCCTCTGGGCCCCAGCAGAAGTTGCAAGGAAGAGAGAAACAGCAGTTCTTGGAAAGTCACCATGAAGCCCTTCCAGAAAGAGGAGGGACATGGGTCCAGGTGCCACAAGGGCACCAACCTGTACCAACCTGGGCCTGCCCTCTCAGCTGCCTCATAGCACCATGGTCCTGTTCCCCGATCGATGTCTACCCTGGCACTCGGCGCTGGGGACTCTTCAGTCACACCAGGTCCCCTGTCCCCTGAGCCACTTCACTTGGCTCTGCCCTGCTCCAAGCCTCCAGGCTCCAGGTCAGAGGCATAAAGTCCTTATTCTGTAGCTGAGTGTTCCAGGCCCTTCCAGTGTAGCTGGTGCCCCCTAAGCCCTCCTATACCCTTCATCCTATACCCCACAGGTCAGCCACAAACAGCTCCTCCATCTTCAGCAGCCACCTGCTTTCATTACCCATGAGAAGAGCTTATTTCAGTGCCTGGCTCTCGAAGAACTGCTCGGCAAGGTGTCACCTACAGTCAGCAGAAACACCGGGCTTTTGCCTGCACAGGTCCCTTGCTTGGAATGTCACTGCCCTCCTCCAACAATCTGTGACTGGTTCTTCAAGACCCACCTTGGTCTTCACCTTCTCCGGGAAGCCTTCCTCCATACCCACCCTCCAGGCCAGGGAAGGTGCCTTCTTCACAGGTGGAGCTGCTGAGTGTCCCCAAATCCTCAAGTCATTGCTGTCTTATCTGATTAAGACACTTGGCTGTTGTTTCCCAGCCACTCCTGGGTGCTGTGGATTTGGGTGATCCTCACCTTCCCACTGACCAGCTAAACTCTGCTCTGGAGATGCCCAAGTCCCGCTTTATTTCAGTGGCCTTGGAGAGCAGTTAATTTGGATACAGACTTTGCTGACATTCTGGAGACAGTGGGGAGCAACTTGACATTCAGAATCAGGCATGGCAACTCTTAGGAAATTGTCAACCATCCCGCAGCACAATCTCTCCACAGCTAGAGTTGGGAGACCTGACCTCCGGGAGAGTTCTGGAAATTCCTCCTTTTCTTGTTTCAGAACTTCTCATCCTTTGCCCTTCATCCTTCTCTGGTTAAAAGGCCAAACTTTGACTGGCTGATTCCTGCGTAGCCGCAGGATTTAATCTCCACCAATGTGCAAAAGTTGCTGCTGTCTGCTATTTTAAATGCTCATGGTTATGGGCTGAAAATTGTCCTCTAAAATTCATATGTTGCAATCCTAGCCTCAAGTCCCTGAGGATGTGATCATATTTGGAGATGTGGTCTTTAAAGAGGAGATTAAAATTAGATGGGGTCATTAGGCTGGGAATGACTGTCCATTTGGTTCATTGCGACTGGTTGTCCCTGTGAGAAGAGGACATTTGGAGGAGACAAGTACAGAGGAAAGCCCCATGAAGACATAGGGAGGAGATGGCCATGAGTATGCCAAGGAGGCTTCAGGAGTACCAGCCAACTCTGCCGCCATCTTGATCTTGGATGTCCAGCCTCCAGAACTGAAGGAAAGCCAACCTCTGTAGTTTAAGCCACGAAGGCTGAGGGGCTGGGTAAGGGCAGTCCAAGCTGATGGCTACAGACATTTTTTGGGTGTCTCCTTGCATTGTCCTTACCTGTCTGTGGGCCAGTCTCCCCTTGCAGACTGAGTTCCCTGGCGGTTCTGTGCAGATCTGATCTGCTCATTCTTTGCAGCCCAGATCCTACCACCTCTCCAAGAGGATCAGAGAGTATTTCCTGGGTTAATCTTTCCAAGATGAGCAGAACTATGCTTCATGGGCTCTCTGAGTTATCAAATGGTTCAAGGGGGAGGCCAGACAGCACACATCCCTCCTGTGGGGCACCAAGCACTTGGCCTGTGATTCCCATCTTCACCTGCCTCCATCCCCAAGAGAAGAGTGCCCCCTATTTCACAGATGAGTAAAAGAGGCATATAGAAGGCAAGTCACTTGCCCAAAGTCATTCATAAAATCAGAGCCTTTAAGGAAGAGAGACTGAAACCCACTGGTCTCATGGTGGCCAGAGAAGGGTCAGATGGAGAAGGGGCTCTGCAGTGCCTACTCTCTGGGGAGAGTCAGAGGGCCTGGATGTGAATCCCCTCTACTCTTGTTTGCTAGGAGTAAGCAAGTTGCTTCCTTCCCTGGAGCCTCAGTTTCCTCATCTGTACAACAAGGTGGATAAATATGGTCCAGTGTCTGACCTTCAGGGAGCAGCGGTAATGCTGTTGCTACTGCTGCTCATGCAGTCTCCCAGCACCACTCAGAGGGTCTGCACCTGGTTCCACAGGAAGTCTAACAAAGAGCTTGGGATAGAAGCACTTCCTGTGGGTCAGCATGGGGGGTGAGGTGACTTCTGTCCAGTGCCTTGGAGCACTGCCCCTACTCTGTCAATTCACCTTCCTCCCGGACCTTACATGCCACAGGACCAGAGAAGGCTCAAAGGCTCATTGTTTTCCCTCCAGGCTCAAACCAGGCCAGGCCTGCCAGGAACCAGCAACTAAAAATAGCCCCAGCAGAGTATTGGGTCCAGCTGCTTATCTCCCTGCAGGGGTCAGAAGGTATCAGTGCTCTTCCTGGCCACCACTCTGGGCAAAGTCCAGCTTGGCCAACTCCCAGGTCACCCTGACCGAAGAACCCAAACTCACAACCACAAAATAGTTAGTGGAAAATTCAAGGCCAGCTGTGATTCCTGAGGGAGAGAGCCTAGGTACAGACTTTTAGAGCTGTGGAAGTCAGAGTTCAGGGGTTGGATCTCAGCTGGGCTCTGTATTAGGAAGAATGCCCTGTCCCTCTGACCTCCAAGGTCTCACCTTGCATGCAGGTAGCCCCCATGGACACCTTCACTTCCCAACCCTTCCCCAGCACTCTTCTGTAACTACTGGTATTCCTAAGCCCTAGGGAGGAGCTGAAGGCTGGAGAGATGCCCTTTGTCTATTGTGGGTTATGAATGCCAAAGTTTGCAACATATATTTTTAATTGTACACCATTACTAATGAAGTTATTCCAGGGTTGGAAGCCTGTTTTGATATGTGCAAATCAATGTAATCTTTCATTTTAACAGGCTAAAGCAGAAAAATCATGATCATATCAACTGATATTTTTAAAAAGCATTTAATAAAATTTAACACTCTTCATGATAAGAACTTTCAGAAAATTAGGGCTACTGCCTACATAAATAAATGAGCTTTCTATATACACAAAACAACTTCCTGTATAAATAAGGAGCATCTACAAAACACCCTACAGATAATATCATACTTATTGGTGAAAGATTGAAGCCTATTAAGGCAAGCAGTAAATAAATGGCATTCAGATCAGAAAGGAAAAAGTAAAGTTGTCCTATCTTGCAGGTGACAAGATTGTCTAGAAAAACCCAAGTCACCTATAAAAAAAAAAAAAAGAATTCCTGGAACTATTGAATTCAGCAAAATCACAAGGTAAGAGAGCAGTCTACATGTTTATTGTATTTATATGCACTAGCAGTGAACACACAGAAGCTAAAACTACAAATATATACAATCATCTTTTTAAAAATTAAATGAATATAAATCTAATGAAACATGTATATGAATTCCATGCTGAAAAGGACAAAATGCTGATGAAAGAAATCAAAGAGGATCTAAATAAATAGCAAGGCATACCACGTTCATGGATTGGAATATCCAAAATAGTATGCAGTTTATCATAAGTTGAAATGCAGGTTCAATGCAATTAATATCAAGATCTCAGGAAGATGTTTTGTACATTAGACATGTTTTGTAGATTAGACATATCCTAACATGTGTATGGAAAAGCAAAACAGCTAAATTGTTAAAATAATTTTGAAAAGAAAGAATAGTAGACAAAATCACTACCTGATTTCAAGACTTACTAATAATACAATAATCAAGACTGTGTGGCATTGGCAGAAGGATAGAGACATAGATCAATGGAACAGAATATAGAACCTTGAAATAGACCAATACAAATATAACCAGTGGATTTTTTACAGAATGGCAAAAGCAATCCAATGATACCACCACACACACACTAGGATGGCTATAATAAAAAGGGCATTATAACAAGTGTTGGTGAAGATGTGATGAAATTGGAAACCTCACACAATCCTGGTGGAAATGTAAAATGGTTAGTTTGGCAGTGTCTCAAAAAGTTAAAAATAGACTTTGCTTGTGACTCACCAATTACACAGTGAGGTATATACCCAAGAGAATTGAAAACATGTCTACACAAGAAAATTGTACATAAATATTCATAGTAACATTATTCATAATTGCCAAAATTGGAAACAAACCAAATGTCCATCAATGAATGCATAAATAAAGTGTGGGATATTATGTGGCATATAAAATGTGATGATAGGCCATGACATTTTATTAGGGAATAAAAAGAAACAACTGATACATGCTACAACATGATAAACCTGAAAAACATTATGCTAAGTAAAAGAAGCCAGCTGCAAAAGACCACATATTGTGTGATTCCATTTACATGAAATGTTCAGAAGAGGCAAATCTCGAGACACAAATTAGAGTGGTTGCCCGGGGCTGCAAGGGTGGGATATGAGGGAGAGAATTATTGCTAATGTGCATGAAGTTCTTTTAGGAGGTGATGAAAATGTTCTAAAATTGATTGCAATGGTAGTTGAATGACCCTGTACATACACTAAAAACTGTTGAATTGTACATTTTAGGTGAATAGATGGATGTCTCAATAAAACTGGGGGTTTCTGTTTTTTGTTTTTTGTTTTTTCTGATACTGAAGATCAAACTCAGGACCTTGTGCTTGCCAGGCGGAGCATCACTGAGCTACATCCCCAGTCCCTGGGTTTTGGTTTTTGTTTTTTAAAGCGATTCAATGGAAGGATGGTGCCACAGCAATTGAATATCCTCATACCAAAGAAATGAAGCACAACCTGAACATCACAGACTATGCAAGAATTAGCTCAAAATGGATCACAGATTTCACTGTAAAAGTATAAAACTTTTAGAAGAAAATAAAAGAGCAAATTTTCAGGACCTAAGACTTAGTGAAAAGTTTTTAGATGTGCTACCAAAAACATTCATTAAAGAAAAAAAAAAGATAAACTAGATTTCATCCAAAGTCGGGGCTTGTGCTTTGCCAAAGATATTAGGGGAATGAAATGACAAACTATATTATTTGAGAAATTATTAGCAAATTATATATCTGTCAAAGGATTCATACAGAGATTTCACATAAAGCACTCTCAAAACTCAATAGTGAAAAAGCAAACGATCAAATTAGAAAACGGGCAAAAGACACAGAGAGACATTTCACCAGTGAGAATAGAGAAATGGCAAATAAGTACATGAAAAGATGTTAAACATCACTAGCCGTTAGGAAAGTGTGAATTAAGACTTTGATGAGACATCACCACATTTCTATCAGAAAAGCTAAAATAAAATGTAAGAACTATATTAAATGCTGTCAAGGATGCAGAGAAACACATTTCTCAAGGTACTACCACTCTGGAAAATAGTTTGGCAATTTCTTAAAATCTAAACCTGCACTTACCATATAACCCAGAAATTGCATTCTTAGACCTGTATCCCAGAGAAATGAGAAGGGACATCCACACAAACCTCCACACAACTGTTTAAAATCATTCCATATGTTCCAGCCCAAAACTAGAAACAACCAAAATGTACCTCAACAGGGAACTAGTTAAGCAAACTGTACATACTGGTTCCATACAATGGAACACTACTAAGCAATAAAAAGGAGCTAACTACTGATACACAGCAGCTGGGATGCCTCTCAAAGACATCATGCTGAATGAAAAAAAAACAATCTCCAAAGGGCACTCACTGTATGGGTCCATTTATGTGACATTCTTGAAATCACAAAATTATATAGGTAGAGTACAAATTAGTGGCTGCCGGGAGTTTGAGATGGTAGTAGGGGATGGGTGTGGCTATAAAAAGGATACTGAGGGAGATCTTTGTGGGTGATGGAATCATTCTGTGTCTTGATTGTGGTAGTGGTTTTACGAACCTGCACATGTAATCAAGTGACATCCAACTACACACGTAGGACCAAAGGCAGTTTCCAGCTTTGCTATTGTACTATAATTATAAAAGAAGTGCTCATTGAGGGGCACTAGGTGTAGGGTACATGGAACTCTCTGTACTATCTTGGTCATTTCCTGTGAATATATAATTATTTCAAATTTAAACATGTGCACGCACACACACACACGAGTTTTCATTGCAATGAGAACTTTCCCCAAGAAGATGCTAATCCTTGTGCTGGGGAAAGGGTCTCACACAGTGGATCTGAGACCAGCCCTCAGTGAAAGGCCAAGTTCACCCATCTCCACCTGCGCCAGCTGACTCCAACTGATGGGCAGAAGTGATTGCTGTTTTAAGCCACAGATCTGGGGCTGTTTGGCAGCATTGTTAAATCAATAGCTGACTGATCCATGCCCACTTGTCCTCCACAGCCTGAAGAAGATGAGTGTCTGTCACTTGTGACTGGCAGATACTGCTAGTTGTCCCCTAACATCTTGTTTATGCTTATGGTTACCATTATGGTAATGGATTCTCTGACTGTTTGTTTGTTTGTTTGTTTTGAGATGGGGTCTCTCTGTGTAGTTCGGGCTGGCTTGAACTCACTATGTAGCCTCAGCTGCCCTTGAACTCAACAGCAATCCTCTTTCCTCAGCTTCCGGAGTGATGGGATTACAGGTGTAAACCACCAAGCCCAACTAGCACCTCTGACTTTTTTCTGGCCATATGGCTCTGTTTTCCAGCCTTCCTTGTAACTCATGTAGCCATGTGACCAAGTTCTGGCCAATGGGTTGTCAAGGAAAGTGTCATGAGACAGTTTCAGGCACAGAGTAGTCGGAATGAGGGCTCCTGACCACCATGGAAATGCCATGCCAGCCCCAGGCTGCAGAGGCCTCAATATCCCTTTCATGTGTGAAATACAGACTTCTAGCTTAAGTTTTCGGCACTCTCTGCAGAACTCAATATTTGCTTATGCCATGGCTTCTTATCCAGGCTTCTCTTCATGAGCTTGTCCTAAACCATAACTGCTCTTCTATCCTTTAAACAAGTGCTTCCGAAGCAGGCAGGTACTATGGGATAAGGCTGGGGACAGCATGAGGAGTGAGAGAGGTACGGTCCCTGCTCCCAAGAGCTTTACGGTTGAGAGGAAGACACAGCCAGCAATGAAATGACCCCATAGGTACATGCAAACATAACCTATGATAAGTGGCCAGAAGGAAGGCCACTTTGTGAGAAGACAGCAGAGTCCTCTGGTAGTCAGGGTTATCAGAGAGGGCTTCCCTGGGAAGCGACTTCTAAGCTCAGGAGGGGCCAAGGGGAAGAAATACAGCCCTGGAACCAGCCTGCTGGTCTCCTCTTGCCTGTGTAACCAAGGACGAGTGCCTCCATTTTCTTATCTGAGACACAGAGATTTAGTGAATAAACATTTCATAGTGCTTACAATGTGCCAGACACTATTCTAAGCATTTTTATAGTGGTGAACTCTTTTACTTCTTATTATTGCTACCTTATGATAATAGGGATGCTAATCCTTTTCCCATATTACAGATAGGTAAACCAAGGTCTATGAAGAGAAGTTACTTACCCAAGTTTGGACAACTTAGTGGAAGTATGGGAAGGCTCCCAATCAACCAAGCCTGCCCTCAGCAGTAGCTCTTGGCTCGTGGGACCATTGTGAGCGTGAAAGAGGAAAATGTCAGTCAAGTCTAGCCCAGTCCCCAGCAAATATTAAACACTCACTGTCATCAGCACTGTCATTGTCAATTAAGGGTGTGGCCAGGAGTGCTCCAGACAGCGGGAGCTGTATGTGCAAAGGCCCTGAATGGAGTGAGTGGGGTGTGGGAGAGAGAACTGGAAAGCAGACGGACCAAGCGCTCAATGGCTGTTTTCATGCTACCACAACCACTGTGTTAGCTAAGAGCTCTCATGACCCCTGGTTATAAATGAGCAAACAGGGGCTCAGAGAGGTTGCACACTAAAGAAGCATTGAGCCTTCACTCAAGCATTGACTTGGGGTGTTAACCCCAAGCCTGGCAGCCCCCAAAGCCTATGCTCCCTAGTCACTGCTTTCCTTGGGCTTAGAATGGACCATAGTTCAGGGATGGATCCAGTTCCTGCTGCAAAATCACTTCAGAGGGAGAAGCAAACATCTCTGGAGGTGTCAGAGTCAGTTGGCTCTAGGAAATCACCCAATTTTTAGATGGGGAAAGTGAGGAAAGGAACTTGCCACAAATTGGTAACAGAACCAGACTGAAGGCTCTGCCCTTGTTCACCCCCTTCATCTCCTTAGAGCTTCCCCTGGAGGCTGCAAAGTGAGCTGCCTCCCCCAGAGGGGGTGCTCTGCCTTGGCGTGTGTGTGTGTGTGTGTGTGTGTGTGTGAGAGAGAGATCCGAGTGAGATGGGGGTGTGGACTTTGCCCCAAGAGCAGAAGCTTGTAAATAACCAGCAGATGGAGGCTCCAGCCTGGCAGAGGGCAGAAGGCCGGCATGCCACGTTCCACCTGGCATGCCACGCATACCCTAAGCCCAGGGCAAGTGGTAAACAGACTGCTTCATCCACTTGGACCTCTCAGTGATCCAGAGAAGGGAGTCACATCATCCTCACACCCTGCACATGGAGCCATATCCAGACCCCAGCCCTTCATGCTCCACACCTGCCCTGGGAAGATCCTCAGACAGGAGGCAAAGCTTGGTTCTCCTTGTTTTCCAGGAGGAACCAAGGACCCAAGTTGGGAGGGCCCTTGTCCAAGGTCCAAGGTCACACGGAGGGTTTGGGACAGATATGAAGGCAGAGCCTGGAACTCTTGACTCCAAAGCCAGCTACCTGATGGCACAGGTAGAGCCCTGCTGAGCCCAAGTAGAACCTCTGGGGCCTGGCTGGGGTGTGGCCTCCCCTCCTGGTGGCTCAGTTGCAGCCACAGGCTCCTCCCTCTGCCATCACCCCCCTTCACACCTATTCATCACCTCTCTGTGTCCACAGGGGCCCGGGAGGTGGGACTGTTGTTCCCACTTTGTAGCTGACTGGGAACTGAAATTGAACTTGGGACAAGATTTTCCACACTTACAGGCCCCTGCAGTTCCTGGGCTGCCTTACCCTCAAGCTGGGGCAGCCTGCGTGGGATGGGTGCTTCAGGTGCAGCCCACCCTCTGGGAGTCTCTGAAGGCTGGAAGGGTGGATGCCTAAGGCTGCCTGGAAGTTAGGAGTGTTGGTCCTGGTGCCTGCTCAGCCTGCTGAACTTGTCCACTGTCTCTAAGCCTTAATTTTCTCTTCTGCAGAATGAAAGTAACCCTCAGCCCTTCTTCCCGGGGCTGCTGTGAGGACTGGTGGACATAAGGCATGGGACATGTGTTGTGTGCCTTGTGTGGTCGGAGCTGTTCCCTTGTACCTGCTCTCCGGCCCTCCCTCCCCTGCCCCTGGCCCATCTGGGTGGAGAGGATCGATCCACCCCACAGCTGCTCCTCCCTTCCCCACCACCCCCTCCCACCCAAGGACAGGGCATCACAATGGCAGGGGGCCAGACCCAGCCAGGAAGAGGACAGGCAAAGCCAGATGTTCCACAGATGTTGTCAACTGTAAGCAAAACAGCAGTGTACAGCAGCTTCGGAGCCCCACCCATGACTGGAGGGCCTGAGAGCTCTTCCAGAGAGATGCGGGAGGAGCCAGGCATGGCTGTCAGGGTCTGAGGTTTGGCGGGGTGGAAAGGTAGGAAGGATGTCAAATGAAAGATCCAGAGAAGGATAGCAGGCAAAGAGACCTGGGAACGCAAAGGTGGGAAGGTGAGGTGGGAGCTCAGAGGATTTGGTGATGGTGAATGAAGCAGGTAGGCAGGAGGCCAGAGAATCGGCCAGTCTAGGGTGGTGGTCAGAGCAGGACACCTGTAGGGGCTGCCATTAACTGTCCCAGGATCCAACTTCACATGGAAGGAACTTGAGGACCTCCAAGGGACACCTAGGCCCTCTGAGCTTCCTGGGAGGTAATGAGCTCCCTGTCATGGAAGGGATGTAAGGGGGGGACTTAAGCCCTGGGTGGCTGAATGGCCCAGAATGTTATGCCATGCTAGAGGCCAGGAGGCCATGGCTGCCCCATGCCAGGCTAGGGGAACACGTTGCTCCCACGGCCCAGGGCAAGAGGGCCTTGACTCTCACAAGGAGTCCCCTCCCACTGCCATCCTACTGAGGGCACTGTTGTGCCCTCTTGCCACTCCACCCTCCCAGCTGACCCCAGCTGCTCCCAGCCTGGCCAAAACTGGGCAGCAGATCCAGGACATGCTGTTTTTTACTTTCTTCCTGGAACGGGCTGGCTTTGCCCTCCAGCAAAACTGTCCCTGGAAGCACAAGATCTGGGATCTGAGACTGTAGGCTCCAATCCACTTGGGCCGGGTTAGAACCCAGGTGTGGGAAGCATGAGAATGAGCTTTGCCACTCACTGGTGACCCCAAATAATGCCGTCACTAAGAGCAGCTCATGTTTAAGGAGTATATGCCCCATGCCAGCCACTGAACTAAACTTGCCACACGCTTGACCTCGGCTCAGCCATTGCTACTCAAGCCTGGGTGCCAGTACACACAATGTAGAGATGAGAAAATAGGCAAAGAGAGGCCACATGGTCTGTACAAATGTTCCTAGCTAGTAGTAAGCAGCCGAGCCAGGGACTGAACCCAAGAGCCTGACTCTAAGGCCCAGGCCTTCCAACCCCCTCACTGAGCTTCTTTCCTTTCCTCCACCTCACTCTTCCTATCTGTGCCGTGGGGTAGGACTTGCATCTGGAGACCTCAGGGCACCTGGGATGCCACATAGAGAAGGGAGCCTGTAAAAGAAAAATGGGGACCAGCCCAAAAATACTGTACAAGCGAGAGGCTTGGGGGCCTAATGGAGCAAGGGATGTACCCCAGGTCCCTCAGGGAGCCCAGGTTGGGCCAGGGCTGGAGGACCCAGGCACCTTTCCAGTCTGGTCTCCAGCTGCACAGCACAAGCTGGAGTGGCTCTGAGGCCAAGGGAACCAGGGTGTGTATAAGGGAACCAGGCAGTGGGGCCTTCCGAAGTGGGAATTCCATCTGCTGGACTTTGTTCTCTGGGACTTTGGTTACCATGGCAACTTGGGGATGGGAATGTGGAGTGCCTACCCAAAAGCTGGATCCCTGGACCCTAAAGAAAGGGGAAAGGGACTCTCTTAGTGACTCAGTGGCTCCTCCAAGCAGAAGATGCTACCAGTAGGCCAGGCCGGGCCAGGCCAGATTCAAGAGTTTTGGGCTCTGACCCAGCTCTGCCACTAAGCATTTGAGGAAGACAGGGAGTGGTATCCAGTCCTCCCTAGGCCTTGGCTGTGAGGTCCCCAAACTCAAGCCTGGAAGAAACCTGCTCTGAGTTCCTTGCGCTGTTCCTTGCACTCTGTTCCTTGCGCTGCCAGCCACATTGAGGCCCTGGTGGCCTGTTTGCAGAGACAGGTGGGGCCTGCCGCCTAGGTTCAATGTGAGGACCTGGTGCTTGGAGGGAAAAGAGCCAGCCCTTTCTGAAGGGGCAAGGAAAGTTCCCATGTGTGGAGCCCCTACTGTGTGCTGAGCCCCCGTTAGGACTAGATCACTGGATCTTCATCCCAGCGCTAAGTCATTACTATCTTCCCCATTTTGCAGTGACTCACCAAGGTTATAGAGCAAATGAGTGGCAAAGGCAGGACTGAAACCTAGGACTGCCTCATTCTGAAACCTGAGCATCCTTTGGAGACAGAGAAGCCACACCTGACTGGGTTTGCTTGCCAGTGACCAAAGAAGGTGCATGGCTGCTGGGAGCACAGAGCAGGGGCAGTCTCCTGTCCTGCCTACTGCTGACACACTGGAGGTCCTTCCAAAATGGGTGTGCCATTTGCAGAGGGGCAGAAGTCAGGCACAACCACAGGGCAGTCATCTCACCTTTCCCTCCTGAGTGAGGCGCCAGGATCTGCAGAAGGAACAAGACCAAGGATCTTCTTGGCACCCAGGCCCCAGCCCAAGGCCCCTGCAGCTCTGAGAGGGTTCAGCCTCCAGAGATCACTAATTCTGACCCTCTCAGGCAAAGGGAGGCAGGGAGGACTACACAGTCCCATGACTTCTGTACGTCCCCAGTGAGCTGACCTGAGCCCAGGACCCCAGGCAGGGAACAATGTCTAAGGACAGGGGCCCAGCCCCTCCTGTGGCTTCTCCATCCAGTCTAATCAGTGTAGTGGAGCCAGTCCCCACCCCAGGCCACCTCCTTGCCCTGCCCTGGTCCTGGGAGGCAGCATGTGTGGGCGCCAGGCACCAGGTTTGGCATCAGAGGGGCTTGGGGCCTGGGCCCTCCTCAGCCCCCTTGTAGGCAGGTGGTCCAGGTCTCGCTCTGGAGTATAGCTTTGGATCAGGCCTTTCTTCAATTTGCATCTCCTGCTGAGGGAGGAGGGTGCAAAGATACAGAGGGGAGAGCCTGGCCTCGGGCTGCAGAGGGACACTGTGAGTTCTATCTCCTGTCACCTCCTCAGCATTTCCTTCTGTCCAGAGGCCTCTGAGGGCTTTGCCTGAGACTCTGGCCCCATCCACCTCTACCAACCATCCCTGTACACCTGAAACCTCCGCTAGAACATCAGGGTGTGACTGGGCAGAGAAGCGTTATTTGCTGAAGATCACATAGCCAGCTGATGACCAAGCTAGGACTCAGTCTTGTGGCCAGTAGAGCACAGCCATCCAAAGAACAGGCTTTGCAGCCTGCCCCCTGCTGCATACGTGACCTGGGATAAGTCAACTGTAAAATGGAGATGAGGCCATGGAGAGGAGAGGTGATGATCAATGGAAGGAGGAAATGTGGCTCGCGCCTGCCACAGGGGCAGTTCAAGAGCAGCTCTCCCCAGTGACCCAGTGCCCGTGGCCCAGGGTGGGGTACAGGTAATGGCTGTGTCCACAGCCCAACGACCAGCCCTCCCAGCCCCCCAAGCCCCAGCCACATGCGAAGGCTTGAGACCAAGAACACAGAAAGGGCCAAGAACAAGAAATAACACAGGCCTTTTATTTGCTCCTGAACTTGGCAACTGTGTGGTCTGAGGGTGCCATGCTTTCCCAGAGGTCCCAAGGGACACCCCACCCAGAGGGTGCTGGATTTCTGTGGAGGTCAGACTGCAGCGCCCCTCCAGGCCTCATGAGTCCAGAAGGTCCAGCTGCCTGTTACTGGTGCCTGGGACCAGGAAATGCCCTGACACTGGAAGATGGTGGCCACCTTCTCTCTGGGTGGCTTTTCACAAGGCATTGGTTAAGATATTGCACTTGTAAATTAGGAAAACTGATGAGGCAAGGATTTCCTATTTCAGGATGACGTGCCAAGCATCCAACTACTGTATAAATAAATAAGACTCAAGGTGAGGGTGTGAGCTGCAAGCCCCAGCAGCCCCCAGGAGGACCCCAGTGCCCAGGCCTGGGCCTCCTGCCTCATCAGCCAGTTCTTTAAGGAACTTGGTCAATGAAAAATCTCCGAATCTCCAAAGCAGGGAGCGGTAGCTCCAGATCTGGCTCAGCCAGGGCCCCTGACCTGCCAGGGCCCTTGGTCCCCCTCGTACCAGGACAGTGGGGACCCAATGGGGCCAGTTCTTCTATTCCTCCAGTGGCCTAGACCTCTCTTGGTCCAGGCTTTGAATCCAAATATCCATCTGTCCGTCTGGAGACGAAGCCTCTGGGGGCTTGCTTGCCCCCTCCGTCGCAGGGGGGAGGGAGGCAGGTGGGCAGGGGCCCAGCCCGCTTGGTGTGAATACTGAGCTCTACTCCAGTGGTCCCTAGAGTGGGGGACTCATCTTCTTCTGGTTAATGAGGTCCAGGTAGAGGTCAGAGCGGAGAAATCGAGGATATGAGTCCTTTTCCATGAGTCCGAAGATGCGCTTCTGTGCCAGGTCAAAGCAGCCCCGTGTGACACTCTGTAGGTTGTCTCTGGTGTGCTCCCGTGTGTATGAGTCCAGGTTTACCTGTGGAGCCACAGAGGATGTGGTCAGGGGTGCCCATGAGGGACTGAGCCTGGAGGCCAGGTGCTGGAAAGTCAGAGGCCACTCTAGGCACCCCCAAGTCCCCTCTATACCACATCACAAGGATCCCCTGCCCTGCAGACCCTCAGGCCAGAAGACCCAAGTTCTGGTGTAGTAGTCACTTACTTCTGGGGTGACAGAGTTTATAGGGCCTGAAAAGAGGCCCTAAGGTCAGTTTTGCTAGGTTCAAAGCCCAGCAGTACCACATCTGGGTGGCCTTCAGTAAATCACCCAACTGCACTGTGCCTCAGTTTCCATCCAAGCACTCGGCATGATAGTACATTCCTCAAAGACTTGTGAGAATTAAGTGAGGTCACCCATATAAAGCCTCACGTGCACAGTACTTGGCATACAGTAAGCTCTCAATAGATGTTAGCAACTATGATTAGGCTCTCTAAGACCCTCTCCCCATTTTTAAAATAAAGATAATATTCAAAGCTATTTCACAGGTTGCTGTAAGGAGTAAATATGAGAGCACATACATATAGTGCTTAGTGTGTTCCTGGAACACAGCAGTGCCTAGATGGGACTATTTTTACCATGAGTCAGGATCCTCCTCTTCCCTGGCCCCATATCCCCTAAGAATCCATATGGCCTCTCCCTTTCCTCAGCTGCTGGCTATCCCCTTCAATCTGAAGGGCCACTGGGCCATGGCTATCAGGCGTGAAAGCCCACCTGAGAGCCCTACCTCTTTGCAAGACTGGATTGCAATGAATTCAGCAAAGATCTTCTTGGCCTTGGCCGCCATCTTGGACTGTGACTTGACCTTCTTGAAGTCCTCACACGCCAGCCAGAACTCCAGGTTCTCTTCACTGAACTCAGTTCGAAGGAATGCCTGAAATACTGCTAATCCATCTGTGAGGAGAATCCCAGAGACCAGGTAAGACGCATGGCTGGTTGGAACCCCCAGCTTACCCTCCCGGGGCCTTGAGGGTAGATGTGCTAGAAGCTCAGTAAGAAGTCTCAGGAGCCATGGGACATGGTCTTAGCCCTGCCGCTGCTGCATTATGGACCTTGGCCATGTCTCTTCCCATCTATGTTTCAGCATCCACATTTGTAAAACAGTGACCATCAACGCAGTCTCCCAGAGCCCTGTGGGGATCAGCTGGGATCTTGCCTATGAGACATGGGCACATTTGGCCCAGTATGAGTGAGCCCTCAGTACATGGAAATATTTATTGTTATTCTGGGAACATGGGTCTGAACACACAGGTCCCCACAGCTTCCAGCAGGCTGGGCCAACTCCCACAGGCAAGGAGGGGCTGGCAGGAGCCTGCTCCAAGGTCAAACCCAGGGCCTCACGAGAGCCCAGCCTTTCCTCAAAACAGGGACACCTGAGGGGGCCCAGAAGAGAGAAGGCACCTCCCAGGGACACCCTGGCCTGGATGAGGGGGAAAGGAGAAAGGAAGAAGGCAGAAGGGGAAACAGAGCGGCTGGGCCCACTTACATTTATGAAGCAGCAGCTTCTCCAACGACTCGCTCCACTTGAGAGCTTCCTCTGAGGTGGGTCTGAGGAGAGAGGAAGGAACACAGGAGGGCTGTGAGGCTGGGGGTGTGGAGGAGGCAGGGCCTGCAGCTTTGTCAGCTAACCTGGGCCCAGCCCTCGGCTGAGCAGGCTGGGGAGCTCCCACCTCAGCCCTGCCTGGTCTTCCTCCCCAGGCCAGCTGTTCCCTATGAGGGCTGCTGCCTTCTGGGCACCAGGCTCCCTCCACGAGACCCTCCATCACCCAGAGCAGACAAAAACCCTTCCCTGAACACCCGCTCAGCTCTGTTCCCCAGGGGCCAGAGAATGAGCATCTGTAGGAGCCCAAGGGTGCCGGCAGGACCTACTTGAATGACTTTATCATCTTGTCTGTCTTGCCCGCTGGAGGGGCTCCCGGCGATTCATTCCGTCTCCTAAAAATGGCCAGTTTGTTCTTCACGTCCTTGGCTCTGGGGGCAGAAGCAGAGAGTGTTGATCACCCTGCCACACGTGACCCATGCAAATTCAGGGTACCAGGCAGGTGGGCTGGGGCAGGAGCACCTACTCTTTCATCGTGTGCCGCCTCTGTAGGTTCCCGTTGCGAGTGAGGTACATGCCCCGGAGCATCTCTATAGGGGCCCCCACTTTGAGGCCCCAGGACAGTCTGCGGGGAGCACCCGTTGGGCTCCTGCCCCCCAGCCCGTATCCCAGTATCCCAGTATCCCAGGCTGCCAGTAGCAGTAGTAGCCACGGTACAGGCTGCAGCTAAGTGAGTCCTGAGCAGGCACACACTGGAATCCCAGCTAAAGACTGGACTCCAGAGCACAAGCCTGGGCTGGGATTCAGACAGGAGGAGCCAGGAAATGGGAGGGACCAGGATGGGGAGCAGGGGGGAAATATCCCTGCTGGCCAACCCAGAGAGGGAGCCCGTGAAAGAGGCATGTGTCTGCAAGGGACAGCCTCTGGGTCCGCCCCCTGCAGGAAGCCAGACCCAGTTATTTGTGACAGACCTTTCCGTTACCATGGCATTGGGGAGACAGTGGGGGTAGGGACAAGTCAGCAAATTGCTGGGAGGGAAGGAAGAGGGAAGGAGGGAGGGAGAGGGGGCTCTCCCCACCAGGGTGGCAGGGCTGGCTATTTTTAGCCAAGCACCATTTTTAGCCAGGCCACTCCTCCAGAAGGCCCCAGATTTCCACACTGGGTGAAGCCACTAGCAAGAAAGGAGTTAAATGCCTCCTAGCTCACTCCCTTGTCCCTAGTCCCCAGCACTGGGCACTTCCTGTCATTGGCATTGGATCCATGCATCCATGAGTACACTGGAGGCCCAAAAAGTCTTGGTAGTTTTCAGCTTGAATAACTTCAGATGTATAAATCCTATAAACATGCAAAAGCATCATTTGAAAGTTTAATTATTCAATTTTTATGCGTTTTTAGGTTTATGGATTTTGAATAATAAATTTTTCATTTTTGGTTTCCATCCTCCCAAAGACACGAAATACTGACTGAAACCAAAACTTAAAATGAAAATCTTGTTATCAAAGTCACAGAGCTAAATAAGTGTAAAAGAAATTTAAACAATTAAAATTTCAAGTGAGTTTGTACCATTTACACTTCTGAAGTTATTCAAGCTTAAAATGGCACCAGGACCTGTGGGGCACCCTGTGTAATTAAGGGAAAAGACATGGGAATGGGGGAAGGTTGGGAGCCCACGCTCTGTGTCCACGAGCCTTGGGTTCTGATCCCACCAGCCCCAGCAGTCAGCAGTTGTGTCCTTTTTCCAGTCCCTGATCCCCACTGAATGCCAGTCAAGTTCTAGTCTGTCCAGCAGGGATGAAAACAGTACCTACCACCTATGGGGCTGTTGCAGGACTTAAGGAGAAAAGGCATACAAAGAAGCCTTAACTCAGCACCTGGTACAGAAGTGCTCTAGCATAGGACACAGAGGGCCACACCTGTCCCTGGGGGGCTGAGGCAGCTGTCCAGAGCCAGGAAGCCTGGTCTGGCAGGTTCCAACCCAAGGAACTAAAGCTAAGGAGTCCAGGGATCAGCAGGGAGCCTGCAAAGAGCCCTGGGGAGCAGGAACAAGGGCACACTGCTTCTTGGGCATAATGCTCTGCTTGAGAGCTCCCTTGTTCAGCCCACACGTGGTCAAGTGAGACATAGAAGCCCAGGGAGGGCTTTGCCTCAGCTCCAGCCCGCAGGATGCCTCAACACCCCTGGACTCCTTGCCTGCTCAGAGCCCACTGTGTGTCTCTGTGGCATAGCCATCTCTGTGCCGTGGCTTTCCTCCCAGATGCACAGGTATGTACATCTGAGGTTTCAGAGCCAGCAAGCCTGGCCTCAGATCCCAGCTCTACCACTTACTTGAAATGGACAAGGAACTAACCTCTTTGCAGGTCCATTTACTTCTTCATAAAATAAGGACACGATAAATTTAAAAGGAAATGGAAATATAAATAGCAGTAACAATTACATTGGATCATATATGTAATGCATGTAGAGCAGAGCCTGGCATAGTGTTAGTTTCATTGTTATCCCAGATGTTAACAGTTAAGAGTATTAGCTTCAAACACTCAACAGGTGGCAACCACTCTGAAAGCAGGCTACAGTGGTAGGGTGGGCCAGGGCAGCTCCAGCAACTTTGTGCCACCCTCCACTGCTACCCACTGTCCCCAGCAGGGAGCACCATCCACAGCAACTCTGGCACTGAATGGACTACCACCTCCCCATCCAAAACAGTGATTGAGAACAGATGGTTGGTGCAAAGCATTTGGTTTGTGTATTTCACCTTTTCTAGAAAGTGCAACTGTTACTGGCTGCAGAGTGAAGGCAGAGGAGCCTTGGGTGGGGTGGGGTGGGGGGTATGGGGTAGTAGATCCCAGCCAAGGTCAACACTCAAGATGAAGGTCACAGGACATACCTAGGGGACTCTTGCTTTCTGCCCTAGCCCCATTCATGCACAACAGTGAAAGCTGCTGAACCTGGAGAGGAAGTGGGGAAGTGGGGGTCCCTCTGGGAAGTCTGTCCACAGCCTTCTTCCCAGTGGCCAGGCCTGGGTGTATAAGAGACCTAAGAAATCTCCCACACCCTGCTGCAAAATACACACACACACACACACACACACACACAATTGGCACTGCTGGAAAGGCTTGTGGATCACGGGTTATGGTACAGTAGCTGGGCCAGCAGCGCCCCTTGCTGGTAATGCCTGAGATAGCAGGCAAGGGCCCCAGAGGAGAAAACAACGGTAAGTCCATGAACTGTCAGCAGTTGAGTGCTTTCTCAGGTCACTCAAGAGCCTAGAGAGAGCAAAGAACTTGTCACCACTTGGCTGAGAGGCTGGGCAGGGCCAGGGCAATGTAGCTGGCTGCCTCTGGTTTACTGTAGCTTCCAGGTATTAAACCAACACCTTGTTTGGCTCTGAGCGAGTGTTCAGGGCCACTGCAGAGTCCCAAGATCAATAGCTTCTTGGTGTCCGAGCTGAGAGTGGAGCAGGGTGCAGCCTTCTCCCCCCTACTCCCCAGGAATGAGGCAAGCCCTTGGGCAGAAGAGGAAGAGGAGTACAGGGAGCCTCCCCGACCACAGGAATGAGGACTGTGGATCTTCCCAACATACAGGTTTTTGGTCTTTCGCTTCTGGGAGGCTTCATCATCATCCCCAACCATGTCAGGTCCACTCATCTGCAGAGAGAAGACAGACACAATGCACTCTGGGTGTCCAGGGATGCTGTCTGACCCAGAGGCTCCAGGCTCCAGCAACTCCTTGCAACCAGACGGCCCCAGCCCCCAGTGATCCCACCCCAGGCAGAACAGGTTGAGGGAGGAGAACCCCACAGCTAGAGAGCCCATCTGTCTGTGATTGGTGTGATTGGCTTAGCCTGGCACAGCCCCCAGCCAAAGGGATCTCCCCCTGGTGCATGAAGGAACCGGGCTTGCTGGGGAGAAGCCAGAGAGACCATACTCCTGACAGAGCGTCACTGCAGGAGGAAAAACAGGGCTCCAGCTTCTACTCCATGACTTGGTTCAAAGGAGACCTGGGATTGGTGAGCAGTGTGCAAAGTGAATCATTACACAGGCCTCACAGCACCACTCTTGCCTTAAAGCTTCTCAAGGCTCCCTAGTACCCACAGGGTAATATCCAAACCCCATGACATGACAGGGCCTTCCAACGTGGGATCTGGGCAGAAAGCTCCAGCCTAGCATGAGTTACAACTCCTTTGGTTGTTCTCCAGCCTGATCCCTGCTCCAGAAACATCCTTGATCAGCTTCCAACAGAATGTCTCCACCTACCCTGTCTCTTTCATCCTTTTGCGACTCTCCTGCCTCCCTTTCCTCCTAAGACCCAGCTTCAGGAAAACTTAGACCTAGACCTCAGCCAAGCAGCTCAAATACCTCCTTCCCTTGGAAGCCCTCCCTAACCTTTAGAACAATTCTGGGCCTCCTTCACCTCCTGTAAGATCCCCTCACCCCTGAAATAGCTTGTTCCAAATCTGCCTCCTCTTCTTGCCTATGAGTTTCCAGAAGAAAGTCCTGGTCTTGCTCAGTGAGTCAATTTGTCAAACACATGGATGAATCAGAGAGAGGGGAAGGGGACTAGGAATGAAGGAACCCTCACTGCTTGATCCAGAGCCTTCAACTTTGCCCCACTGTTCTGTTCAGCTCACAGACTCCTCTCCTCCCATCTCCTCACCCCACACTCCTCTTCAAACTAGACCTGCAGGGACCCTGCAGGCTCAGGTCCTCTAGACTGGGGCTGTCCTCTGGCTCCTTTGCCCTGCCTGTGCTTGAGCATCTTCTTCCACAGGGGACCCAGTGACAGAGGCCTGATAGTGTTCCCCAGGGCAGAGCCCAGGCTGTGTCCTGAGCTAGCAGAAGACCTAGAGTCAGAGTGGGATGGGGATGAACCACTTTTCCAAGACAGGGCAGAAGGTTACCAGGTATGAATCTCAGCCAGATTTCTCAAGAGACCCAACATGGACTTCAGCTGCCTCATAATGATGGGCTAAGCCTTAAAATGCTGTCTGTGTCCTTTATTCTGGGAAGTAGCTATTATAGTTTAGATACAAACTGTCCCCAAAGCCTCATGTGCTCTGGGAGTGGGGGGCTCTTGAAAGGTGATTGGATTATGGGGCTTATAGCTGGCTTGCTGTTTGGAGGCAGGGTCTGGTAGGACGAGGTGGGTCACCAGAGGCATGACCTGGAAGGGTCTATCCCTCTCCCCAGCTCCTCCCTTGACTCTCTGCTTCCTGTCCACCATGCTGTGAGCAACTCTCCTCTGCCAAGCCCCTGTGCTGTGCTGTCCTGCCTTAGAACCGGCCAACTATGGACTGTGATCTCTACAAACTGTGAGCCAAAATAAACCTCTCCTTTAAGTTGCAGGTGTCATGTGTTGTGTCTTAGCCATGAGGAAAGTGACTGAAACGGTATCCCTCCTGGCCTCTGTGCAGTACCCACTTGATAATGGATGGATAGGTGGATGGATAGATGGATGAATTATACCTTCATTTACGAAACTAGAGGCCAAACCTTAGAATGACCATAAGTTATGTGTTATCCCATTCAGCTCCATAATGAATCCAAAAAGTTAAACAGAGGCTCTGAGTCACTTGCTCAAGGATACCTAGCATTTAAGTGACAGAGCTGGAACCAAAGTCCATCTGAAGTCAAGGCTGTGTTTCTCCACCAGAGGGCGCCGCTACTCCAATGCTAGGACAGGGCACATTTCTAATGCTTCTAGTGAGAGACTCAGGGGAAACACGGTCTCCTTCCTGACACTGCCTCCCCACTAGCCATAAACGCGTGTGTGTACGTGCTCACAGAAGCACACGCCCATATGGTGTGTAACCCCAGAGCTGGGCTTTGGAGCCAGGCCTGGCCATAAGTTCTGCTTCCCCGAGTCTCAGCTTCAGTTTTTTAGTGATAGCAGAGGCCTGATGACAGGTACCCCATGCAGCAGGTGAACGATTCACCAGGTGGAGTCTGGGTCCTCATGACCCAGTCCCAGGACACGCTATGTTCTCAGAAGCCCAATGGCCCAGTGAATGTCACTGTTGTCTCCCCAGTACACACACACAGGCTACAATCACACTGGCCTGGCTCAGCAGAAGCCCCCACCCGTGGGAAAGGACCCACAGCACTGGCTTCCTCCCATTCTAACCTCGGCTTCCGCACTTTATCAGCCCCACACAATGGGCTTGGGGACCACTCCTACCCCAGCCACCACCCCCAGCCTCTGCACTGCTGGGAAATGGGCTCTTCCTTCCACTGCTGGGAGGGGAACATCTTCAGCAGGGATAGGCCCAAGCAAAGCAGCCCGATGGAGGGCTGAGTCATTTTGGCCTTGGGAGCCGGCCCCCAGGCAGCCAGAGAATCCATGCACCAAGCAGGGCCTGCAGCCCAGGAAGAGCAGACACTGAGACAGAAAGACAGAGTTCTGAGTCCCCCTCTAGGGATTCCCCAAATCCACAGGGAAGCTGCGGCCTTGGGCCCTGGAAGGGGCCAAAGTGGCCCCTCATATCTTCCTTCATCTGCAGCGGGGCCGCTTCCTCACCATCTCCTGCTGCCCTGCTGAAAGGCAAATGGATAGAAGCCCAGAACCACCCAGCAGCCCTTTGTATACTCAGGCAGGAATCCCTGGGGCCTGCCCAGCCTCACCCAGCCACCCCCAGGGCCCAGCAGCTCACAGCCTCTTGGAATAATAATTATAATTCTTCCCATCATTAGAACTATAATTACAGTAGTGATTAAGAGTGTAGATTCAAAATTGCCTGGATCTGAATCCTAGCTCAATCAAACATTAACTAATTGACCTCAGTTCAGTTCTATCCCCCACCTCAGTGCTTCAGTTTCTTTATTTGTCAGTGAGGGTGACAACTGACCTCACCTTACAGGGCTACTGTGAGGATTATGTTAGTGAGCATGTGGAAAGCACTCTACAACCATTAGCTAGGGTAGGTTTGGCTAGTATTTTGGTTTTGGTTTTGGTTTTGTTTTGTACCAGGGATCGAACTCAGGACCTTGCACTTGTGAGGCAGGCGCTGGAACCACTGAGCTAAATCCCCGGACCATGGCTAGTATTTATTAGGCACTCACTATGTCCCAGGTACTGTGCCCCCAATGCTTTTGAATTTAATTCTTGCACCAATTCTAAGAGGTATTTGCTGTTACTTCCCCCAGATTACAGCTGAGGAGACTGAGGGCCAGAGCAATTTGCTAGCTTGCCTGGACTCCCTGAGTTGGCAAGTAGCAGAGAATTTGGGGTCTGGCTCCAGAGCCAAGTGCTGACTAGGGGCTCCTCTGTAAGCAGGACCCCCATTAGTTCTCTCCTGTGTCCTGGTCTGAGTTCTAGGGCTCCCTGACTGGGCCCCAAGCTGGACCCCATGTGACCATGTGGAGACAGACAGTGTCTCTAAACTATATTTATTTGCTTAGACATGGGAAATAATTCTTCTTTGGGCCATTTGAAAGTGTTCTCACATCCTGGAGCTGGAAGGCACTTTAGGGGTCTTCTTGTCTGACCTCCGGCCTAGGCGGAAAGCTCAGTGCTGTGGGCTGGCATCCTCCCTTGACAGCTTCTGCAGGAGCCAGTCCCCTGCTGGGAGGGAGGAAGGAAGCTGGGGTAGGGCCACCGCCTGTAGTCGCTTCACTGGCGAAGAATGGCTCGTGACCCAAGCTGAGCCAGGCCAGGCTGGGGTGTGCTTTAATGACAGCATCTTGGGCCCAGTCACGAATTTATGCTGTGGAGTTCCTCTGGCTCCCCAGGAAAAGGGCAGATAAAGGCCTCTGGATCCGCTCTGCTGGGCTCCTGGGGGTCCGGCAGCAGGGGGCGCCATGAGCCAACTAACCACACGGGAACAATGACCCACTATTACCCTGAGATCTTCTCTCTGGACCTCAGTGGGCCCATCTGTGGAACACCTGTGGCCACACAGACCATCCCTGAGATCCATCTGATTCCAACACTCCTGCTTACAGTGGAGAAAACTCGGGTCATACAAGGGCAGGATGACAGCAATACGGGAAGAACGGACAGCAGGGACTGAGTGTCCCTCTGAGGCAGGCAGCATGCACTTCCGGCAGCCGCAGCTCATTCACGCTCAGCACAAATGCCCGTCCCAGCTCTTCAGGCTTTCCTGGGTCCCACTTCATTACCAGATCACTGTCCTGTGCACAGACTCTGTAATGCCCCCAGCACAGAGATTTATAGCCTACAACCTGAATCCCTAGAACAAACCTAAGGAGACCTAGCACTCTCAGATTTTATAAGAGAAAACAAGCTCAGAGAAAGAAACTACTTGGCCAAGGTCTCAGAGCCAGGAAGGAGGAGGCAAAGCTGAGACTTGAACCTGAGCCTACCTCGATCCACAGGCTGAAGACTTTACCTCTCATCTGCACTGCCTGGGAATAACGATCCATCGCTGACCCTCCCAGGACAGCCAGGTCCGAGCCAGGAAAATGGAAGTGTGGGGGAATACGCTGCCCCACCTCCACCCCAATTCCAGCCCCTCATCAGCATGAGATGCATGGGCAGAGTCACAGAGGACTGGACAGGGCAAGGTCACTGTCTGGCTGCAACCTGACTGACTGTGCAGGCCTGGGACAAAATAGCCTCAGCCTCACCCTGAGAGGGTCACTAGTCCCACCACAGGGCACTGCTGTGAAGGTCAGACAGGGATGGGCATTGCTTTGCGAGGGGGACACAACTGTCACCACTCTTGTTCCTGCTCACCTCTACTTCCTCTCTGCCTCTTCCACAGCAACATGAAGGCCATTTAAGAAACAGCCCCTAGGTGCTGAGACAGGCACTGCCCTAAATATCTGGATCAAGCTATTTAATCTTGCCATTGACCCTATGCAGAAGGTATTATGACCCTACCTACTTCTTCAGTGAGGAAACTGAGGCTCAGGGGGGCAGGGATTAGTCCAAGGCCTTCTGCAAAGGGAACACTGTGCTAGGCCAGGTGCTCATCCAGTCCTGGCTTTGTGGCCTCTCTCCCAGGATGGGTTCCTTCCTGAAGCTGGTGGGCTGCAGGGAGCAGGATGAGGATGATGAAGGACTCAAGGCCTGGTAAGTGGAAATCACATGGGAGGGTGGCCACCACAGGGCTGGGGGCACTCTCTGAGGTCCCTACCAGCACAGTCACTGAAGCCCAAGAAAGGAAGTGATAGGCCAAAAGAGGATGGGAGAGAAGAGGATGCCAGTGGGAACCTGGGAACCCAAAGAAGAAGCTGAGGGAGGAGAGGCCCAGGTCGGCTGGACTCCCAGGCAGAAATGTGTCTTCCAAAATAGGAGCTGAATCGAGAGAGCTGGGGAACTAGATAGAAGTGTATGCACAAATGTGCGCAGATTTATCAGAATACAAATACTTGTGTTGGAGCAAGGGTGACAGAGGAATAGAATGGGAAGGGAAGGATCCGGCAAGGGTATCAGGATTGGAAGGGCCAAGGCAGGTACCTGATTCTCAGCTGCCCTCTAGAGAGACAGCCAGGCCTGACACGAGTCAGCCTGAGGCCTTGGCTCTCCTATAGCAGCTGCCTCAAGAAGCAGCCCATGATGGTGACACTCCAGCTGAGGTGGGCATCACAGTCCCTGGAGGGCCTGTTTAAAATGAAGGGTAGGTGCACAATCCTGGAAATTCTGACTCCAGATCCTGTGGCTGGGGACTAGAAATCACACATGAATAACTCCCTCCAGGTGATTTTGGAGCATACTAAGTTTTAAGAACTACACATGCTTACAGATGAGGAAACTAAGAGCCAGTCCTAATTCCTCAGGGATCGTGTTCCATCTTAATGTCCTTTCTGGAGGGCCCCAGCCTCCCTCTCCAGCCTGACTATCTTACAGCAGAAGATATCCTCACAAATGCCAAGTCTCCCTTATTGCTTAAGGCTTCAAAGGTCCTGTTCCAATTCAGCGTGGAAGTGTCCTGGAATCCATTAGTGATGTCTGCCATGGGTTTGGAGAGATGAGTGGCACCATGCATGCCATATGTTGCCCTTTAGGAATCTCCTGCTCTAGCCAAAGAATGCCTGCCCCTTCCTCTGAATATTCTAAACTTTTTCGACCTTTCAGGCCAGGCTGGAGCATCTTTTTTCAAATGCTTTCCCTGTGGGTCCCAGGCTCCTGGGTCTCTTCTGAGTTTCCAGATCTCTGAGGGTCAGCTTTGCTTCCTGGTCCCACACTCACTTATAATAATACCTCACTGTGCTGTTGCACTTCAAGAGCAAGTCAGGCACAAGTGCTCTGTGAGGTCTGTGCCAATGTTGTTCATGTTTTTGGGGCCCTAACCACTTCTGGTTCATCCTTCCCACCTTGGGACTCAAGTGCTACTGATCCCTATTTTCCAGGGAAAGAAAGTGAAGCTCAGAGGAGCCAGACAACTTGCTCAAAGCCACACAGGAAGTAAGGCACAGAGCCCAGGGTCAAACTGGATGGTGGGCTTCAAGGCCACAGTGCAATCTATTCCCTGTTAGGCTGTGTTCCCAGCTCATACAGATAACCAATTCCTCACATCTCTGTGGTCCCTGCTCTGACACTGAGCAGAGGGCCAGGCACACACAGGAAATCCATAAATACTTACTTACCTGCGTATAAACATTTGCACAGACACCATAGTACATACAGCATAGTACTTATGAGCTCTAGTCCTGAAACCAGAATCTAATTCTGGCTTAGATACTGATAAACTGTGTACCTGGAAAAGCTAGATTACAGCTCTGTGCCTCGGTTTCCTCATCTGTAAAATGAGCACAAAAATACCATCTACTTCACAGGGTTGTTTTAAGAATTAATGAGTTAATGCAAACTGGTTAGAATAATTCCAGCATGGGATAAATATGTGCTCTTTGTTGCTGTTGGGTGAAGATAGATTTCTAGTTCAGCTAGGCCTGGAGCAGATCTAAATTATAACTCTTTATTTCTTCAGCTATTATCTCAGATATTTGAAATCCAAATACACAATATCCTAGGCTAGGGCAACCCTGCTGTGCCTTCTCTGGGGACAAGAGGACAATGAAGCTGTAGAAATACAGCATCTGGAGTCTTAAAGTCACAGTTTCAGTCTAGACTCTGCCTTCTTGGTCCCTCTGGCCTTGGCTTTGTCTTCTGTCTCATGGACAGGAGGTTCCCTGGGAGGCTTACAGAAGGGCAGAGGTGGGACCTGGTGCCCAATCTTCCCCTTCCCATGAGCCTACCCTCCTCCGCCTTCACACTCTTACCTTTCTGTGTCCTGTGAAGAAGAGGGAAAGGTGGTGCATGGAGCCACCATTGCGGCCCAGCTCTTTCTTGAGGGTTCGGGGTGAAGGTATGGCCCAGCTGGACGAGGGACCCTCTCCATCAGAGCAGTGCAGGGTTGTGTCGGAGGAGAAGCAGGAGCCACGGGCCTCCTGCAACAGGCTGCCCTCACTGTGCGTCCGGCGCCGCAGTGAGTTCTGTACCCGAAGAGAGAGGCTACCCTCACCCCCCTGGCCCGTCTCGATCATGCTGCTTCGCTTGGCCTCACTGCGCTCGCCACAGTTGTCATCACTTGTGTCCTCATCCTCGTCTTCCTCTTCCTCCTCCGCCTCCTCTGCCCCCTCTGCCTCCTCTTCATCTCCTGAGCTGCCCCCCTCAGCCCCAGCCTGCTGGCTGTAGGTGCTGTCCAGCCGGACCTCAGGGATCACGAAGGCGGGTCTGGAGGTGGCAGGCAGGGCCTCAGTAGCTGCCGATGGGTCCCCAGAGCTCGAAGTCTCCTCAGCAAGGGCCTCAGCTGGCAGGGAGACCTGGCTGGAAGACAGGTCTTGACAGGGTGGAGAAGTCTGGGCAGGGGGCTCTGGGACCACAGGGAGGTCTTGGCCAAGTGGAGGGTCCTGGCAAGGAGCAGGTTCTTGGCCAGCAGGAAGGTCCTGGTAGGGTAGGAGGTCTGAGGCTGGAGGGGACCCCTGGCCTGATGGGGAGTCCTCACTTGGTGGGGTTTCTGAGCCTGGAGGGGGTTCTTGACCAGAAGGTGAGTCTTTGTTTGCCAGAGATTCTTGGCCAGAAGCAGGCTCCTTCCCCAAAGAGGAATCCTGGTTGGGTGGAAGGTCTTGTCCTGGAGGCAGCTCCTGCCCAGGAGAAGAGTCCTTGCTGGGTAGGGGATCCTCAGTACCTGGACCCTTTCCTTCCTCCAAGGGCATCTCTTTCTTCTCATCTGCCTCTGTCTCAAACATCTGGAAAACAGAAAAATTACAAGGAAGGCTCAAAAGAGGAGGATATGAGAGGCCAGACACAGTGTACGAACCCAGGTCATGGAGGCTGGCACCAAATGAGGGAGCAGCCTGAACCCTGCACCCCACAATCAAAAAGTCCAAGTGCCAGGTGGAAACCTGAATGCGCACTTGGCTCAGCTCATTAAGCCCCCACCATCTCCTTGCTTGGAACTTCTGCTCCGTCCAAAACCATAGCTGCTTACTTGAGGGAGAAGAGGGAGAGGTCGCCACCATGTGTCTGGCTCCCACAGTGTGGTAGGCACCATGCCAGCTTCACTCTCCTCTCTTACATGATCTACCCTCCAGCACCATTATCCTCGTTTTATAAAAAAAGAAAATAGGAGCAACATTGCACTGTGAGTAAAAGAAAAGTTAGGCAGCCTCTGCCTTTATGGACCAGAACCAAAATAAGCGCCCACCCTAGAGCAGTCACCAAGTGGCAGAATCCTCAACACAGCCAAAGAAACTCTACCAGAACCAAAGATTTTAAAAGTCTGAGTGAGTCATTCAAACAAGAATTCACTCTAAATGTTAAGTACCTTTTGGAAATCAGTAAACTGGAATGAAACCAGAACTGTAAAATATTGCCCACACGTGGACTAACCAGATGTCATAGACACTGACCGTCCACAAGGCATGAAGGGATCACCCACCCAGTAATTTTTAAGCTGTTTGGAGGAAACGTAGGGAACACACACACACACATACACACACACACACACACACACACACACTTCCTGCCTCACACACAACCCAAGGGACCCTTAGGGTTTTGCTGGGTAGATTTTATTTGCAAAGGGAAAAGCAGTTCCCTTGATGAGAGGCTGAAAAGGATCTGCCTTACAAGGAGTTTATGGCCCCAATTTCAGGGTCCACAGGGCCACAGCCACAGGGGGAAGCAGGTCTCAGCCCTGAATAGCACCTGCCACACTCAAGGATCTGGAATGCTAATGCTAGGACTATTTAGAGCCCAGATGAGCCACAGCCACCTCAAACAATTGAAAGAAGACTCAACACCTACTCTGGAAACATACAGAGGCCCAGCAACATGTGCATAGCCATGCACTAGCACAGAATCTCATCGTAGGTACCCCCAGAACTTGGTTATGAGCCCTGGTTATGAGACCACGAATGACCATTTGATGGATGACAAAACTAGAAAACTGAGCCCCAAGTGCAAAGACTTATCCACTGCTGCACAGATGCCCTGAGACCCAAAGGCCATGTGCTGTGCTGAGAAGCTGAGAAGTCGTGGAAGGGATGTGTGAACTCCCAGGCAGGCCCTCCCAGCTGTTAGCAAGTGACCCCGGCACACATGGCTCAGGCCAGCTGCACACACGTCAAGGGTCACACTCTGGGAGCACCAGAGCAGATGTGAAAGTACAGCATGGGGAAGAGCCACTGCCTGGAACATGAAAGCAAAAGGGGTCCCACCCAGTGGAGAGGAAGGGGAGGTCTCAGAGGATCCTAGGATGACCTGGCTGGGTCAGAGAGCACACACCTTAGGCTCTGGTTCCTGGGTCAAAGACAGGTGCCGACCGACTCCACAGCCTCTCCCCAGGAATACTGCCTGCAGCTGGGAGGTGACCACCTAGGGACCCCTCGAACCTCACAGCCTTAGACCAGGAAACACCAGCGATGGAAAATCCCCATTGCATAGACAGGGAGGTTGAGCTCCAGAGAGGGGCAGGGGCCAACCTAGAATCACACAGCAGGATCAGATAGAACCAGTCATCAATGTGCCCAAGTGACAAACCAGAAGAATATACTATAAAAAGTAGGAAGCTCTTAATGGAGATGATGATGGTGACGGAAGCTGTGCTGATCTATAAAAATGGATCTAGAGAGAAATTCTGAACTCAGGGATCTCACATAAAGGTTCATCTTCCCCAGGAACTCCTGAAAGTAAACTCTGCCAAATGCCCAGAACTACTGGAAACTAAGGGCTGCATTTAGCACATCAGGCTGTTCCCAGGTGGACCGGACCCTCCACTGGACAGGCAGACTAAAGGCCCAGCCTGGCTGGACTTGCCCAAAGCTAACCTGCAAATCTGGAGGCTAGAAGAGGCCTAGAGCCCAGGCCTCTCTGGCTCTGTACCTCCAAAGCCCATTTTTTATCTAAGTCCCAGTCCCCAGCCCATCACCCACCCAGCAGGGAGCATCTCCATCTGGAAAAATAAACAGTCCCTGGCCAGCTCCCCTGAGCCCCACATCTGCACCACCTTCCTCCACACACACCTGCCTCTCCAGTCCTTGGGGAAAGAGGGAAGTAGCAGCAACACCGGGTGCCCTTGGGGCCTGACACAGACCTCACGGCCTGTGAGGAGAAGCTGATTTCCCCTTCCCTGAGGGGAGAGGAGGGCAGGGCCCAGGCCTGTCCCAGGGGTGCCTGCCAGCAGAGCCTGCCAGGAGAGTGAGTACAGCGACAAGCCCCAAACCAGAAATGCAAGTCAGCCTGCCTCTCACAACGTACCCTAGACTGGGCCAAACCAAACAAAGCCAAGTGGGGAAGTACCACTGGGCAGAGGTGGCTGTCCCCAGAGGACCCTCCCAAGGGACTAGGACTGCCAAGAAACCACCCAGAATGCCCAGCAGTAACATGCTTGGATGCCCCGGTCAGATTTGCATCCTCATAGGGCCACTTTCCCTCTTTGGAACTTTGGCCAAGCCTCTTAGGCTCTGGAGCCTCTGTCTCTCATTGGGAACAGAGCCCAGGGACATCACGTGGACTCACAGGCTATGGGTGGCCTCCCATAGTGCCTGGCCCGGGAAGGGCATTGGATATGATGGTAGTTGCTAGATAATGGTCTCATCCTATCTTAGAGATGGGGAAACTGAGGGCATAGAGGGTAGAGGAATTACCTAAGAAGTCAAAGGCTCATGTGCAGGCTCAAGACTGGTCCTTTGTCCAAGGCCTCTTACATACAAGGATTTAGAGCCTTGGGATCCAGAGGGAGGGGAAAGAGCCAGATGGAAGTAGAGCAGATGCTTTTCAGACAAAACCTAAGATTCATTGTCCCTTGCTGTGTCCCCAGGAAGGGCCTGTGTGAGCCACAGCTATGGTAGGCAGGTTTGGTCAGGCCAGTGTTCCTGGGAGAACTGGGGCGGGAGTGACTTGAGGGGTGATCTGTGTCAGCTAGTGTCTGAGTACCCCAAGGGTGAGCAGTGGCAAGCACAGGAGAGAATTAAAGCAGGAGAAGAGATAAAGATGAGGGCAAGGTCACAGAATGAATGACAGGTGTGGCTTGTCCTGTCACCAACAAATGTCAGCAACAGAGCTATCTGCGTCAAACCTGCTCTGGGCAGTGGCAGCAGGATGTGGGGGCTGGGCACACATGCATTCATTCATTCTCCAGGCACTAGCAGAGGTACTGAGGAGACAGCAGGGAACAAGTCAGACACAGAGTCTGCCCTCAGTGAAGCAGCAAAAGGAGGCTAGACAATGGGCTGTAAGGAGTGTGCTGAGCATGCTAATGGGGAAGTGCAGGCAGCTGGGGACACCCGCTTAGCTGTTGCAACAGGTTGGGGTGACAAGAATCCAGCTAGAGTGCCCCAGAGAGACCAGGCTGCTCACCCAGGGCCTTAGGTTCAGAGTGCTGGCCAGTGCAGCCTCGCCCTCCCGAGGGGTCTGTATCTCTCCATCCATCACTCCTTGGCTTGGCTGGACCAGGGCTAATTCTGCCCATCTCTTGCCTGCTAGCAGCTCACAGGAAATGAACCAGGGCCTCTAAACAGAACCACTGTTTAGGATCTAATCAAATCCTCTCCCAAATCCAATCCAGAGCTCGGAACAGGCTGGGGAAGGGTAGCAGCCACTACGCCCAGAGCTCCTGCTCACCCAGGAGCGCCCAGGCCCCAGCACCCCACTGACTGCCCAGTGGGTTTGGGGATCAATAGTGAACTGCTGGCAGGGACTTTCCCAATGTCACACAGCTACTTATTTCAGAGCCAGGGCTGTTGACCCCAGAGGGAACCTGCAGGTCTCATGATTCATCACATCTACCAGGCTCAGCATCTGCCCTCAAAAACCGCTTCCTGCTCTGGAAGGGGGTATGCTAGGGTTTGCCTAGGCCTTGAGATGTTCCTTGCACAGTCAGGATTTTACAGAAAGCACTGGACATAAAGCCAGAAGACCTGGGCTGGAATCGCCACCATTTGCTGGCTGTGAGATCCCAGGCTACCTGGCTTTCTAGGCCATGAAGAGGGTGAAGATGCCTCCTGCTCCGTTTCTAGAGAGCCAGGAAAGGCTGGGAAAGTGACTTATGGTTCACAGAGCAAAGAAAAGGAGAAAGCCTTTAGGATCCCTGCCTTGCCCCAAACCTCCAGGCTTGGCTTTTGTACTGGGCTGTTCCTTCAAGTTTGGTGCTCTCTAGTCCCCACCTTTTGGGTCCCCAGCTCCAGGCTGATGTCTCCAAACCCCAGCTACTCAGCCAACACTCAGCTTCCTCCACCCAGCCTCTGTCCAGCTCCTCCAGGTCTGGCTTCTTGACACCCAGAGGCCAGAATCTTCACTGCTGCCTCTGCCGATGGTTCAGGGATCCTCCAGGCCATTCTTTTCCCTGCCTCTAACTAGACAGGTTGAGCAAAGTCCAGGAGGACAGAGGCCACAGCCAACAGTGCCAGGGCTGTGGATATCGAGCCTGCTTCACATTAACTGGCTGGAGGACCTTGGGCTTAACCTCTCCTTGCCTCAGTTTCCTTAGGCATAGCACAGGATTAAGAACACTTCCTCACAGTGCTATTAGATGAATAAATGAGCTAATGTACATCCAGAACAGGCACTGGGCAGCCAGGCAAGCACTCAATAAATGGCAGCCATGACCACTGCAGTACAGCTCAGCTCTGAGTACTCCCTCCAACTTCCTCTGACCCATCTGCTGAGCCCTCCTCCACCCCAAGCTGCCTGTCCCTCAGAACTTGCTCTGGGGGCCCTCTGTCATCTCATCCCAGCATGCTCCTCCATCAGGCACCCACCAGGCTCCTCCTTAGGCCACAATCACCCATCCAGCCACTAACACCTCCTGGTCCACACGGCCAGCCCAGACTTTTCTCCAGGTGCTATGTCCCATAGGAAGCTGTGGCCCAGTCCTCACAGAGGAGGTCTGCAACCACACTGTTCTAGGCTTGAAGATATACAACAGGAACAGAGAAAGGGCAGCATTCCTGTCCTCATGGAGCTCACAGGCTAGAGAAGAAGGATCCCCACCTGCATGAACACCGGATACACACTCAACGTGCCCTGCAAGGCACAGCAGAGATACGAGGTGCTGTGAGAGGGAAGAAAGGGGAAGGTGGGACAAGTGGCTTAGTGGGGTGGGGGACCTGAGAGATGACCGTGAACGAGAACAGAAGTCTGCTCAGTAGACAGGGAAGGCTCCCTTGAGGAGGAAGTGCATATGCAAAGGTTCAGCCACAAAGGGCTCAGCACGCATACTTGAGGGACAGAATGGAGAACTCCTGTGTACCCCATCAGTACCCCCAAGTCAATGCAGCTCAGACTGAATGTGTAATTTCCCTGGTCCCTTCTTCCTCTCAGGTCCCTATACAATGCCACCCTAGTCATCCAGCCCAGGGACCTAGATATCATTCTCTCTCCTTTTTCTTCACTGTCACCTCTTGTACCCAATCATCAAATCCTCAGGATCATCCCTTGTCCAATCTCAGAAATCTTTCCACTGAGGAGCTATGTATGCTGGGGAGAGAAGGCATAGAAGTACTATGTACTTTCTGCTTAATTCCCAAAACTGCTCTTAAAATTAAATGTATTGATTTTTTTAAAAAAATCTTTTCACTCTATCCATATCCAACCCCACAGTATCATCCCCCATCTAGATGGTGCCAACCTCCCAGCGGTGGCCCAGATCATACTCTGTGCTATGGCAGGAAGCCTTCTGGTACAAATCTGAACTTGCCACTCCTCTGCTTAAAACCTTGATGTGGCTCCCCAGTGCCTTGGAAATAAAATCCAAATGCTGTAGTCCAAGAAGAACCAGGTTCTGCTCTTCCTCCAGCCTCACTACATCCCCACCTTAAGTGTTTGATGAACGAATGAGCAATCCAGTGAATTTTACAGGACCATCTAGACACTCTCCTCAAAGTGTGGCCACTGCTGCAGGGCACTTGTGTGAAGTACAGACTCTTAAGGCTACTGGATCAGAAACTGCATTTTAACAAGATCCTGGGTGACTCATGCGCCTATTGAAGTTTGAAAAACACCGAACTAGACTAGTGGCTTTCAACAGAGACAATTCACTTTAGAATCACCTGTGGAACATTTCAAAATACCTGTATTGGGGCCCCAGTTCTGGACCTAGTGGATCAGATTCTCTAAGAGTAGGGTCCAGGTATTTTCATTTTTTTCTAACTCCCAGACAATTCTAAGGAACAGTCTCGGTGGATAAGGTGATGAGGCCCAGAGAAGGGAGGTGATATGCCCCAGGTCACACAACAGAATCAGGACTAGTACCCAGCCCAGGACTGGTTCCCACTCACAAGACTTCCTGTATGATACGAAGCTGTGCAGAAGAGGGAAGACCTAGATCCAGGGTGGGGAGCTGGCAAGTCTGCTACCCATTGTGTGTCCCATTCACAGAGGCCCAGGGAAGGAAGAAGAATTTGACCACAGATTGAAACCTCTCTATACCTAAAAGAGCCCATGATTCATGGTCTGTTGGGGGTTCAGGAAGGCAGCACCCTGCAGCAAGGAGCAAACCCATTCTACTGAAAGCAATACTGAGGCCCAGAGAAGCAGCTCTCCCCAGGTCAGAAACTCAGCACAAAGCCAACACTCAGGAAAGGGGACTCCCTGAAGAGTGAGAAGGCAGGAAACTTTCCCTACTCCTGGAACTGCCACCTAACCAAGCCAGAAGGACATGTGCCTGGCAGCCTGCTGGAGATCCCCGGCCCTCCCAGATGCCTAGCTTCTCCCCAGGCAGACAGGGGAGGGAGCTCCAAGCTACGTTTCAGCTCTGTGCTCTCTGTCACAGCCCTGCCAGGCCTGTTCTCCTCTCGGGGTCTCAGACACCACTACTTCAAGAGTGGGCCGTGGGGACCTGCACCCCACGGGCCTCTTCTTTACCTCCGTTCTGAAAGACAAGGAGTTGAAAGATGGGATTTCCGTTGTCCTCCTGTGCCGTGGAGACAGAGGCCTGTCAGGAGAGCTCCAGGTCCGGCCCCAACCGTGGGTGCTCTGCTCAGGAGCTAGCCCAGGCCGGATGTCACTGCTGCTCCCTTCCTGCCCACACTCTCCTTCTCTGCCTCCGTGCACACTGCCTCATCTGCCTAATACCTCTACCTGCTCAGGTCTGTTTCCTGCCTGTCCTTTGAGCCCCAGTTGGATGCCCCAAATGTCCCCGGGCTGGAGGGCTCTTGGCCCCTCGCCAGTACCCAGCCTGCCCTGCTCCACACCCCCTTCCCATACCTACAGCAATACCTACCGAGCCCAGGCATGAGCCAAGGCCTGTGCCAAACAGCAGCAAGACATGTTCCTGCCCTGAAGGTACCAGGTCCATCGGGAACAGACTCAGGAGCCAGGTCAATCTCCCACCTGCCCTCCCCTGCCCAGGGGATGGTGGATGCACAGAGCCAGCCGGACATTCCAGCAGGGCTCTCAGCAGAAGAGGCCACAGGAAAAGGGACAGGACAAGAGGCTGCAGCCAGAGACCGCACAGAATTCTGGAGGAGGGACAGGAACAACAAGGTGTTGAGGAAGCTAAACCTCACCCTGAAATCAATGTGTGGCTCATGAGCCTATGTCCCAGCTTACTCGCCCCCTTGCCCTCCAGAGTTCCTCTACTTATTTGTGTTTTGATCTTGTGCAAGTTATTTAACCTCTGTGAATCCCAGTTCCCTTATTTGCAAAATGGGGCCGATGATACTGACCTCACAGGGTTGGAAGTGAGAGAGTATATGCAAAGGAATTGTCACAGTGCCTGGTAAAGAACAGATACTCAGTTAATGATTCCCCCATCTTTTTCATCATTATCTCTTTCTTCTGTTTCCAGATCCACCTTTTCTGTCTCTTCTAAGCTAAGTAGATGCTGCTGGGCTACTTAGGGGCTGGGCTCTGTATTTCATTTGCTGCGTAACTCTGAGGGGAGAGGTGGGGTGGAGTGAGGAAAGTAAACCAAGGCCACCATCCTGCTGAGCCAAAGCCCTAGGCCATGAGAGTAGAGCAGGCCAGGCGCTGGCAGGGAAGCTGAGAGCCCACCAGATGGGGCATGTTAAGGAGCATCTCATAGGGCACATGGGACGGGATGAACAGGAAGTGCACTTGAGCAGGTAGCGATATTAGGGCATGAGTGCACATGCATATGCACACACACACACACACACACACACAGCAGAGGAGTCAGGATTGCCTTCTTTTTACCCTAGAGCTCCTTTCCTGCCCTCTTCACTTCTTTTCTCCTCACTCCCTCCTTTTAAAAACTGTTTCCTGAGAGCCCACCTGGGCCAGGCACTGTGCTGGGCACCTGAGATAGTACTAGGAGTGGCCAGCTGTCGCAGGTGTAGGGCCTTGCTCTTACTCCAAGTGGTTTGTGACTGAGGATCAGGAGTCCCATCAGCTAGTGCAGGGAGGGGTGTAGAACCCCAAACACCTGGGGACCCTGCCAACCTTTCTGCTTCCCAAAGACCACTTCCAAGTGGAGCTTTTCTGCAATGTTCTGCACTAGGTTGATGAAACAAAACAAGCTCTGCCAGACCAGCAAGACCCCAGGGAAGGGCACAAACAGTACTGCGGTCACGAGGCCAGCATCTGGAATTGGGTAAGCCTGAGGACGACTCCCACTTCCGAACCGTATGACTGAGTCGGGGTGGCGCCTCCCTCGCAAGGCTGTTGCCAGGCATGCGGAGGCAGAGCCTGGTGTGCTACAGTGTTCGGCACATGGCAGTGCCCTTTGCTCCCGGCTGGGCACCAGGGACCAAGCCTAAGCCATGGCTTCCCTCCAAGGAACAGCTCAGCAAATGGGGAGCACTCTGAGAGCCAGAGGTGGTGGGAAGGGAGCCCACTGTGGTAAGAACTGGGGCCTGGAGTTCAAATCAGGGTTCGAATCCTGAGTACAGGCTGCTTAACCCCTTCAAGGCTTGACTGGAAAATGGTGACACAAATACTGAGTAGACACAGCACAGTGCAGTTGGTAGACGAGCCACATAAAAAGCTGAACAGAGAGCCTGGCACCTACAAGGAGTAATCCTTCTACAGTGAATGTTTAAATTTTAAAACATTTATTACCGTAAAACACACATCACCATTAATCTCTCTCAGAATACTCCACCTCTCTTTGAATACACGTATCCCATTGTTCTTGCCACTTTCAGAAGCAGTTCTGGAAGTCGTCTTTCATGAGTGTCTTTACAAGGTGTGATGAAAAAAATACAGTCAATGCTGCTGCCAAATGCCATCCAACGGAAAGACAGGCTCGTAAAAACATTTCAACGTGTCCTCACCCACCTTATTAACCAGATCTGGCACCATGCAACTTCTGGCTCCTTCCCAGAGTCAACATGAACAAGAAAGGTAGGCGTTTTCAATCAATTTGGGACACTGAGGCAGTCACAACAGTGCAACTAGAGATAATTATGAAAGAGGACTTCCAGAACTGCTTCAGAATATGGCGAAAACACTGGGATAAGTGTGTTTGAAGTGAGGAGGAGTACTCTGAGGTGAATTAGTAGCAATGTGTCTTTTACTGTAACAAATTGCTTTAAATTTAAACATTCACTATATTTTTCCATCACACCTCATAGTGCACTCTCAGTAAGAATTTGCAGTTCCTGTAATCATCATCAGTCTTATCAGCTCCCTTCCTGGCACCCAATTCTTGGACAGGACGCTTGATGCATTCTGACCTTTAAAATAGCCTAGAATAGGAATCCTATTTGCTGCATGTTTCAGGAGAGGAAACTGAGACCCACAGCAAAGGCCTGGAGGCTGGGTAGAGGAATGAGTCTGTGCCCATCCTTCCCCTGGGCTCATTCCTTCTGGCTCATTGTGTAGCCTAGACCTAGTCACTCTCCCCATGAGGATCTGTCCAGCTCTGGCTCTCAGTGAGCCCAGAAAGGTCAGATCTTCTTGCGGGTGCATCAAAGATAGCAGGAGCAGAAAGGGCTGCCTTCCCAGGGGTACCCCTGCCTCCACTGCCTGCCCCATTCCTAAAATATCTCTTCCATCAGGGCCTGCAGTGCTAGGGGCTCTGGTCAGGGGCAGGAGGTGGCAGAGGGAGGTTGCTCCACCCAAGGACACTGGCATAGACATCTGGGACTCGGCTAAAATCCTAAGGCTGACGGTCACCCTCCAGGGCCCCAGGCATGCTCCTGCCTCTCCACTGCCTCCTTACAGATGTACCCTGGTCTCTGCCAAGAGGTGACATGGGGCTGAGTTTGGCAGGTCTGGTCTAAATTCATCCTCCTGACATCCCCTGCCCTGGAACTTCCATCCCCTTGGCCTTGCACAGTCCTGATTATGTTCTTCTCCTACTCAAAACCCCTCCAGCCCATCTAGGATAAAGTCCCAGCCCCTCGCCATGTGTGTTCTGGCCCTGTCAACATCTCCACCATACTGTTTCCTCTTTTCCCTCCAGCCAGTCCAATTCACTCCTCTAACCCCATGCCTATGCTGCATCTCCTACCCAGAACATCTCCCTCCCTGCCCACCTGGTGAATCTCTATTTATCCTTTAAAATCCCAGTCAACCCACAGGGCACCCTTCTCCAGTTGGGACAAAGATGACAATCCTCCACCATGAGAAAGAATAATCTTCGTAATAAATTGGATACCCACCTAGGGAAAACGAGCCCTGGCCTCTGTGTCACACTGTGCCAAAAAACCTATGACAAGTGGATTTTAGATCTAAATATAAAACATAAAATAATTGAACTTCTAGAAGATAAGAGAATAAGTTGGTCTTCTATATCTCAATTTAACCAACCCTAGATCAAAACTTAAAAGTTAATCTGTAGTGAAAAGGTACAGACTTTTCCTCTGTTATTATTCCCTGTATAACATTTGAAAAGTATTTCCACTGTCTCAGGTATTATATGTAAGCTAGAGATGATGTAAAGTATATGGGAGAGCTGAGCATGGTGGCACACACCTGTAATCCCAGCAGATGGGAGGCTGAGCAGGAGGATCACCACAAATAGAATGGATAAACTGGTATGTGGAGACAATGAAACACCATAGAGCAATGAGAAGGAACAAAATAAAATTCAATACAATAACCTTGATGAATCTCACTATCAAAATGCTGCTGGAAAGTCAGCATAAAAGAATATCTACTCAATGATTCCATGTATATAAAATTCAAAGTCAGGCAATAGTCATCGATGACAGGAATCAGGACAGAGGCTGTCTGTGAGGTGATAATAACCGAAAAAGGTGCAGGGATGCTGCCAGGTACTGGAATGTTCGATTTCTTGACCTAGATGGAGGCTACATGGGTGTGTTCACTTTGTGAAAATGTATCAGCTATATACTTCTAATCTTTCCATAAGTATTACATACTTCCATTTAAAATTTATTTGAAAAATAAACAAAAGCTATCATGCCAGTGTCACCTCCCATGCTCTCTGGTTGAGACAGTGGCTTTTCCCATCATGAGACCCTTGCCCTTGGTACACATCTCTACTAGCACATTCCAACATTTTTTCCCTGCAAAAAAGCTGTTGCCCACCTCCTGTGTGCTGAACGCCTTCTCTGGGTCAGACCTTGTGGTGGTTTAGATCTAAAATGTCCCCCCAAAGTCTCATGTGTTCAGAGGTGGGGCTTGAGAAGCTGATCACATCACAGGCACACTGATATCATCAATGAATTAATCCACTGATGTGCTCAGCTGAATGTGCTATTCGGAGGTGGGCAAGGCTGGGGAAGGTGGGTCACCAGGAGAGCGACCTAAAAGGGTATTTGGGTATATTCTTATACCCACACCCTCCTCTTCCTCTTCCTGTGCTTCTGGCCACCATGGATTGAGCAGCTTTCCAACATAATGTTCTGCCTTGGAGCCAGCCAACCATAAACTGAAATCTCTGAAACCGTGAACTAGAATAAACCTTTTCTCTTTTAAGTTGTATATGTCAGGAATTTTGTCCCAGCAACAGAAAGCTGACTAATTCATACCCCATGCTGAGCACCTCACCTACATTGCCACATTTAGTGACAGCCACCTGTGAGATAAGGTCTGACAGCACTCCCACTGCTAGATGTCCTGGAATCCATAGGCACGAAGCATTTCTAAGGGCTTTACATGAACATCTCGTTTGACCAATGAGATGAGATGGGCCACTGCCTAATGAAATGGGAGGCAGGAGAGGCTCTGGGTTTTGCCCAGGGGCACACACTGTAAGGAGTGAGGACTGCCCCCAAGACCCAAGCCCACAGCCCTACACTGCAGAAGGGTTGATAAACTGGGGTGAAGAACTGCTCTTTCAATGGACAAATGTTGATACAAGGAGACTCAGCCTCACCTCCTGCAGGAAACTTCACTGAGGCTGCTTGGCTGGACTGGATGCTTCCCTGGGGTTCCCACAACCCCCCACCATGCCTCACTGTCAAAGCTGCACTGTCTCTATCCCTTATCTACCCATCCCTGGCACCAGATTAAAGAATGAGCCTTTTATGTCTGCACTTCCAATATCTGGCAAGAGCATAACACTTAACACATGTGAAAAGCAAGGAGGGAGCAAAGAGTGAAGCAGAGAGACTTACAGAGCCACTATTTGGATCAACTGGGAGCTCCATTCCTCAAGTTCTGAGCAGGGAGGGTTTCATGTCCCGGCTGGACACGAGTTACAACCCTCAACTTGAGGGGTGGCACAGCCTTCCCCTGGCTGTCTCCACCCTTCTCTCAAGGTTCCTGCCAGTCATTTGGCCCCCAGAGGCTCTGCCAAGCCCTCTTTCTACCCCTCTCCATGTCTCCTCTCCACCGGTCCTGAGTGCCCTGAGGCTAACCTCAAGAACACCAGAAGAGCTCAGGGAGTCTTGGCTATGTGGCGAAAAGCAGGCCCAGTCCAGTCCCGGGCAATTTACTGCCCACCCAGCCCCTCTAAGTCAGGGACTGTAGGTAGTTCTCTGGTGGCAGCCTGGGCCACAGTGCCAGGTGCAGGCAGGCTGGCCCACAGTGAGCCAGGACAGGGGAGAAGCTCTGGGCCATCTGGGGTGGAGGGCACACCTAACAGCTCTCCACACATCTGTAGTGATGACCTAGGCCACTGCCAGAAAGAAGAGGGCATCCTGGGACCCTCGCCCCTCTCTATGGTGCCTAGCAGCTCTCATCTCCCAAGTGGCTCATGGCCTGGCACTTCTACCTCCGCCCCTACCCTGCTTCTGGATGCCTGGGTGCAGCTGGTGGTATAGTGGAAGGTCGGTGGTTCCCTGGGGCTGAGCCCAGCTGGCCTGCTGTGAGTGGTTCCAGCCTCTCCGGGCTTAGGGGCTGAGCCATAAGCAGCCTTGTTTATCCCTCGGAGGAATGATGGTTTTCCCTGAGCAATGACATCTTGGAAACAGCCTGGCTCCACAAACAACAACTAACCTCCCAGCCAGGGCCTGGGCTACAGCTTTCATGAGAAGGCTTCTGCCCAGAGGTGCCTGAGTGAAAGGTCAGAGGCTGAGCCAGACTCTCACCTTGACCCTAACTCTTGGAGCCCAAGAAGAGGAAGGGGGTCTACAAAGAATTAGATACCTGAAAGGGCCCTGGCAATATCTGGTTCAGTTCCTGGTTGCCCCAAAGGGAAACTATGCCATAAAAAGGCATATTTGCCGACCATCATCAGTGATAAGGAACTAGGAGGTGCCTTGGTCTGGGCTTTCTCTACCACACACATTGCTTTTCCAGAAAATAGCAGAGTTCTAGTCAGTAAGCCCAAGGGCCCAAAAAGGAGGGTCACAGGGGAGTCCAAAGATAGAGAGTACCAAGATGGAACTCAGGTACCCTGAGACATCCAGCTATTGCAGTGCAGAGAGGCTTGGGCTGGGAAACCAGAGTCCCGGGTTCTGGTTCTGCTTTGCAGCTGAGTTGCTTTTAGACTCAAGTTCTTCCTTTCCTGCCTCGGTGGTTCTCTGTCTGTCCAAAAAGCAAACAGACTCTGCCATCTCCAGGGCCTTGGAGACCAAATGGGAAGCAGTTCTGAGAATCCCCAGGGACACAGCTGGGCATGGCCATTCCCTGCCCAGCTGTGCCTCTGCTGGGAGAGCCAGATAGACCACTGGCTAAGAACCAATCTCTCAGCTCTAGCCTGGTGGGCACCATCCTAAAGGGGTCCAGGAAGCCGAGTTCCAAGACCCTGCAAAGATTTGTGCAAAGGACCGTGAACATTGCATTTGACACAGCCAGGACTGCCCCCTCCACTCTCTATGGCTCAGACTGGGTGTGGACACTGCCCAGCCCAGAATGTGCCCTGAGCAGGCTTTCTCTATGGCCTCAGCCAGGCTGACATCAACATTCTCCCATCAAAACCTGCCCCCAGTCCCTTGGCTCTATGGGCAATACCCTATGTACAAAGACTAAGGCCCCTCCCAAGGGGCTCCTGGTGAGAGTGTCTAGCTGGCAATGGCCACTCCCTCACCAGGCACAGATCTAGGAAGGGAAGATGGAGCAGACTTGGAAACCAGAGTTTGTCTTCCAGGAAATCCTACTCTAGCTACCCAGGGTAATCCAACTCCCCTCTCCAACCATATCCCAGGAGCAGGCTAGGCCCTTGGGAGACTAAGGGATGAATAAGGCTCATATACTGCATTAATAGGGCACAAAGCAGCTGCCAGGGGTGTCACCAATGGATAGGCTTACTGGCTCTGGTTGTGGAAATCGAGTAGGATAAGACATGTAGGAAGAGAAGTGAAGCAGATAGAACATGGAAGCTAGGAAGAAAAGCAAGAAAGCTGGAAGTGTGATACCAAGTATTTACAATCAGAAGTCCCATCAACGACTTCTGGTTCAAAGCTCTGGTGACTTCCCAGAAAGGGATCATAGCCTCCATCCTCACCACCGCCTGTGTCTCAACTTTGGGCTGGGCCCAAGCAAGCCCTACAGTGGAACTTGGCTCCTCGGAGGACCCGCCCTGGGTTCAGCCACACCACGTGCAAGGGCTGGGAAAGAGGGGGATGTCCTTGGCTGGGCACAGAGGACTCAAGGGGCCCAAGTGGAAACTTTGACTCCAGCTGCAGTGCCCTGGCTGGGATCCCACAGGCATCAGAGGGGCAAGCCTCTGCAGCTCCTGCCTTCTGAAGATGTTCCTGCTTCAGCCTTCCTGAGGCCTTTCAGGGTAGGAAAAGTTTGCATGAGTTGCTGAGGGACCTGATGACCCTGCACCAAGCCAGGCATCTCAGGCCAGAAGAGTGAGATTCAGTGCTGAATTGCTTAGCTCAAGTCAGGGTGATGGCTCCCCACATGTCCTGTCCTTGCAGTTCTATGAGGCAGAGGTCTACCTGCCCAGTCTTGGCTCAGCCACAGACCTGCTGTTTGAACTTGGACAAAGCCCCTCCCTACTCTGGGTCCAGATTCTCCTCCCTCCAGGGCTGGGCCGTTGGGTTCAAGATTCTTGTGGACATCTGGGGACAAGAGTAGAGATGCGGACCCTCCACACCGAGAAAAGAACTGGCCTCTCTTCTGTTTGCAATGACCAGCTCCAAGGAGCCAGTGGGTCTCTAACCACTATCCCCTTCCTTAAGAGTCCCAGCTGGAGCCAAGGAACAGGTGCAGGCCCTTCGAGGGGCTGTGAGCTCACCAGGCAGAGAAAGCCTGCTTGTGTTTCCAGCGGACATTTCTGCAAGTCTCAGGGATCAGAAGTGACTCCCCAAGGCTAGCCCCAGAGACCACCTCTTTTCCTACCAGTGGAACAGGACAAACACTGCCATCCCAGTGCCTGGTGTGTAGCCAGCATCCCTGACACAAAAGCCAACGCTGCTGGCTGAGTGCTCCCGCTCCACGCAGTGTCCCGACTTCTCTGTCCTCTGTCACCAAACATTCCTCTTCTCTCCCAGAAAGAAAAACTGGCTGGCTAGCCCCGAAGCAGGAGCAGAAGAAGCACAACCCTTGGCTCTGCAAGCCCCTCGCCCCCTAAGACACACACACACACACACACACACACACACACAGAGCGATCCAGAACAGAACACAACCAGTTTGATCACAACATGCCTACCAATGGCTGCCCTGGGGAAGAAACAATAGAAACAGGGCACGGGGTGGCTTGGACAAGAGCCCCCTCACCCACCACACACAGCCTTGTCACCGAGGCACCTACCCAGCACACTCTGCAGGCACCCAGGCGACTCCTGGCTGCCACTCCTGCCAGCCCGCCCCGCCGGGTCTCCACCCGGCTCCTCCCGAGGGCGGGCGGGCTGCCCTGTCAAGCGGCCGCCTTCCCTAGACAGAGCTCCTTTGTGTTGGCAGGGCTATTTATGGACTTACCCAAGTTCCCCAGGGGAGCGGTACCTGCTGGGAAAAGCAGAACCAAATGACCAGGTTCCACCTCCCACATCTAGGTAGCGTTTTCAAAACCCTTGCATCACCATCCCTCCTCCTCTTCCTCCTCCTCCTCCTTATCCTCCTCCTCTTCCTCCTTCTCCTGCGAGCGCCCTTCCGAAACACACACCCTGTCCAGCCGGTCGCTGCTACTCTGGAGAGAGGCTGGATTCCTTTCCTCCATCAAAGGGAAAACTCTGGGATTTCTCAAGTCACTTTCACCTGAGAAGGAGCCTGGACTTGTCAAGAAGGGTCCTTCAGCCCGCGAGAGATGGAGCCAGCTCTTCGCTTACACGCTCACCAACGCTGAACCTGGTTCCCCTGCCGCCAGTCCCCTGGAGCCAAGCTGGCCCGCAAAGTGCTGCTCCGGAGGAAGAGGTGTCCATCCCTCTCAGCGGCATCTCCTGCCCCTGGGATCCGGAGCCAGCTCCACCCGACACTCATCCTGAGCGCTCCCCAGCTGGGGCAGCGCAAAGCCAGCGGCTGCCGCTCCCTAGCAGGACTGAACCAATCACGGAGGCTTCTCTGTCACACCCCCGCCCCCACGCCGCTCTGTCCCCGGGAGCGGCTGCAATTGAACCCAGGGTCCTGCAGGCAGCACAGCGACTCTCAGAAGGTGGCCGCCGCCGGCACAGTCAAGGAGTGGCAGCTTCAGTCCCCATCCAGCTCAGCTGAGGACACACATTTTTATAGGGCACTTTAGTGTGCCAAACTCAGGGAATCTGAGATGGACAGAGAGCTGAGGCTTCTGTCCCAGCAACATGGCCAAGAGGAGCCCATTACAGCCACCCAGGAGTTACCATCACAAAAGAAGGAGACATCCAAACAGAAAGGTGGGGACAGTGGAAACAACTCTAGACTGCAACACAAGCTCCCCAAATCTAGTTCCAGCTCCAGCACTGCTTCGCTGGGGCTCACTGAACAAGTTCCTGCTCCTTTCTGTGCCTTGGTTTCCTCACTGCAAAGTGGGGCTGATCCCCCAGGCACCACCCACCTGTGGGATTAACAGAGGGCTCAGAGAGCTGGTGGCGCCAAGCCCTGTGCCAAGAGCTTTGCCTGCATTCCTTCACTTAATCCTCACCACACCTTGAGAGGTGAAGACTCCCAGGTACCAATGGCAGAGGGAGTTGCCTTCGGTCACACCACTAGGTGGCTGTGTATCCGGGATTGAACACCCCTTGGTTCCACTCTGGGGTGCCCACCCCCCACCATGGTGCCACCTCATCACTGCAAGAAGCTGCTTTGCCAGCACAAAGCTGCTCTCTGATTCTGAGGCTGCTGCAGCATGTTGTCTAACACTGACAAACACCCCCTGGCCTATGCCCAGGCCAAGGCGGAAGTGCCCATGCCAAGACCAGCTCCCACTGGAGTGGGAGGCACCCAGTGCCAGCACATAAACAACTGGGCAGAGGAAACCCCATTCTCCTGTCCTCACTGCGTCCCATCTCAGCCACCCCAGACCAAAGCGCTGTCCCTCGGACTCTTACTGTCACTGTGGTAGCCTCAATGTCTCTGAAGGTGTCTTTGCATTCCCCCTGCCCCTTTCTCTCTCCACTTCTCCATTCCTGTCGCTCTCACACTCACATGCGCATGCAGTTATAAGAGAACATCCCTTACCAGGGACAATGATGCATAGCAGCCCTCATCTGAGTCAGCCACTCATAAATTCCAACCAGTGTTCTTCTTGTCCCTGGGCCAGGGGACTAGGAACCTCCTAGATTGGAAGGCTGTCATCCTGAAGACTCTTGAGACTTAGGGCCCACCCTTGGCCTGGGAAACTAAGCAAGGGAGTCTCAGGAAACAGCCAACTCTACCAGGGCTGAGCAATTCCCAGTGGGGCTTGCTGGCTCCTAAGACAGAATTTCTGGTGCTTGGGATGAAATTCTTAGGGTGGAGAGCCTGAGTGTAGGATGCTTTGACATAAGAGGTGCACTGCGGCTTTACCTTCTTTCTATCAACACCATAACTCTGGAGCACCAACTCCCACCAGGCTGTGTGCTAGGCCTCAGGGATGTGATGGAGAACAGACAGGTTGGGCTCTGCACTCAGGAGCTGACAGCCCAGTGCAAGAGAGAGATGCATCCACATGGTCAGCTCAATGAGGCCATGATTAGGCACTGTGTTGTGATGGGTAAGGCAGCTCTGCCAACCTGGGGTGCTGGGTGCAGAACACATTTATCAACACACTGCATCACAGCACAATGAGGAGAGGGCCATGGCCCGGAGAGCCAATTAGACCAAGCTCCGGAGATTAGCCTGGGGCAACCTCTGCCTCAATTTTCCTGCAGGCTCAGACACCAATAGCAGAGCCAGTGGCCCTCCCAGTGTACAGCCTGCAGTTGACACCCAAGCTACCCATGCTGGAGGGCTCTTGGAGATCTTTCACTCTTTCCACTTATAGCCAGTAAAACACGGCTACAGAGAGGGCAAGTGACTTTCCCAAGGAAACAGAGCCACTGGGTCACAAGGCTGAGAGCACAGGTTGCTAACTCCCCATCCAGTGCTTCCATCAGACCCCAAGTCTTAGCCCAGCAGAAATGACAGTGCTGCTTCATACAGGGGGAATGGGGACCTAGGAGCAGAGAGATCCAGCTGGCCCACAGCCCCTGGGCACTCAGGGCCAGGGGCCCATTAGTTGATTCATATATTTTATGTAATACTTATTTGCCACTCCACGTCAGCACTGTTGTAAGCCTTTCTGCTTACTGATTCATTAGATCTGCAGAGCCCTATCAGATAGAATTTCCAATATCCCCATTTCACAGATGAAGAGAGAGAGAGAGAATATGAGAGAGAAAATGAGATTTGTCCAAGCCCCAGCAGGTGCAGAGCTACAGGTTGAGGCCAGCCTACTTTCCACTATGCCCTGGACCACAGCACCAGGCAGCCCGTGGAACAGTGTAGCCCACCAGCACACTGAGAAGCTGAGGCTGTGCAGCGCCATTACACAGGCAAGCACCCCACTGTTTAGACTAGCTGGCAGCAGCTCCAGGGCTGTGGCCAGGGAGGGCCAGCAGGAACTCGCTTCCCATTCTGGAGGGCGGCCATCTCAGGAAGCCCTGGGCCGTTACTACGGTGGCTCACAGCCCTGGCTGGGGGTCTGCAGACTCCATGCAGAAAGACTCTCCCCACCACAGAGCCAGCAAAGAAGCTCTGATTTGTTTCAGTAACCACTGAGTCCCTCTATGTGCTGGAGCCTGTGCTAGGAACTCAGGTTGAGGAGGTAGCAGGAAGCAGCCTGCCCCTGGGACTGACCATAGAGGTGGGAGTGGCAGCTGGAGGCACTGCAGTTAACCTCAGGTTCAAATTCCTGGGAGCTCTGACTTTTAGCCTGCAGAATCTAAGCTGAGTCCCTTTCCCTTCCTGCCCTCCATCATCTATCTCTAAAATGAGGCCAGGGTCAGGGGTCCTAGCCCCACCTCTCCCCTTTATAGTCAGTCCCTCACCCCTAAGCTGTCTCACTTATGGAATTGGCTCAGTCAGTGCTATTTGGAAAGAGCACAGCCTTTGGAGTCCAAAAACTGAATGTTACTTAACCTTAGACAAGTCACTCCAATGTATTGGAGCTTCACTTTCCTCATCTATAAAATGGGGCTATTACCAGCATGCCCTGTGAGGCATGGGGAATGCCTGGTACACAGTGTGTGCTCAATAAATAAGAGCCATCATTACTGTTGTTGGGTTGTTATTGTTGCTATCACCCATAAATGAACAGAATTCACCTTGAGAGGGCTGATGTAAGCAGTAAAGTTCAATGTGATCTTATCTGTTGAGCAGTAACACGGGAGGGCCTAGCATGTTTCTAGCAAGTACTAATAGCTGACAATCACCATCATTTATTGATATCATTTTTTTGATCAGGCCCATCTTACAGATCAGGAAATTCAGTTGCAGAAAGGTTATGTGGCAAAGGAGTGGCACAAAAAGCAGTGAAATGCATATTCTGCCCCTAATCTCATGTTTCCCATTTGTCTTCCCCTTGCCATCCTCCTCTTCCACTTCAGATGGCATAGGACAATCCCAACCTGCTCATGAGAATTTACCTCCCAACCACAGCAAAGACAAGCCCACATGCAGTGATCAGGAGGCCCAATGTCTCCTTCTAGAACTGGCCCTGAGGACTCTGCCACTGGCTGCTCCTGCCTGCAGCCTGGAGCATACTTCATTGTCATCTCAGCAGTAGCAGCCTGACCTTGGGCAGCTGTAGCAACACAGGATGGCTGGGAGCCCTAACCAGCTCCCTTCCTGGCTCCAGCCCAATCGGCCACATGCTGGCCTGAGATTTCAGGCTTTTGGGAGCAATCCTTGACCTACTGTGCTTGTGCCAGCTCAGGGACCAGGCTGTGTCCTGACGCCCGGGTTCCTGGGAAGTATCGGCCACTGACTCAGCTATGGAAAGCCAGCTCCGTGGCCTTGGCTGCTGGATACAGTTCATCCCCACACTCCCCTGGGTCCACCTACTGCCTTGGGCCTGAGCCCAGGCCATCAAAATAGAAGGTCAGTGGAGGATGGACGCGACTGAAATGCTAATTTTGCTGCTTCCTGCTGTGAATTCTGCAGTGAGGCCAAGCCCTCCTCCCTCAGTTTTCTTGTCTCTAAAATGTGCACAGGAGTCACATGATATCAGTCCACTCAAAATATAGTCTGCAGAGTGGTGTTGGTTCACAAACTGTTTATCGCTGGTCCACAGTGTGATGAGGAAGAGAATTGAGACTATTTAGAAATTTTCACAACAACTTGACATTATCATGTTTAAGACTAGAGCAGGAGACAGGTCCCACCAAATAGAGTACAGGTGGGTACAGGTGTTGTCAAATCAATGTAAGGAACCACACACTGAGTTCTAAAAACGCAAACAGCCCTTCCCTACAGGTGGTTTAAAGGCCCCGATTTAAACAGCCTTTTCCATGAGCACTCACTGACTAGGGCTCTGTCATTGCACTTACCCCTACAGTGGAATGCACGCTGTGGTCACCAGGACTGTCCCTCCTTCACTGCCCCCAGCTCAGAGTGGCACCACCATTCACTTATTTGCCTGAGCCAGACTCTTGAACTCCATTCCTCTTCCAAACACCTCCATCCATTAATCTCCTGATCTTATAGATCTCACCTCCTACACATCATGTGTATCTCTCATCTCTCTCAATCCCAAGCACCTCCACCCTATAGTCCAAGCCACCATCCCTGGCCAAGGGCAAGGGCTCCAAATTGCTTCCTTCTGCAGATGCCTCACCCTCCTCCTCCTCAGGGGGACACTATGAGCTTTCTACAGCACAGATCCAACCCCACACACTCCCACTGTACCATCACTGCCCGGCCCCAAACAATCCACTAGCCTCATCTCATGCTTCCTTCACCTTCTTCATTGCTCTACCCACACTGGCCTGCCTTAAGATCCTCACCTAGAACAATCCTTCTTACATTATGAGCCCCTGCCTTCTGCCCCAGACACTCTCCTAGCATCCCTGACCAAATTGTCTCGCAGAAGTCAGTGGTCTCATTGGGCCCTTTGTGCTGCTGTTGATTCATTCCATGTTGTTCATAGTTGGTTGGTCTCTCTCTCCTCCCACCACCCTTCTATGCTAGCCTATTGGCTTTATGGGGATGAGAACCATGTTGGTTGATGGACCCCAAAGTAGAAGACATTTGAGATTTAGCCTGACACAGCTCTAGTCACCTTTCTTTGCCATTTGAGGAACTACATTTCTCTCCCTTGTTTTCAAAGCAAGTGACTCATATGGAACTGACCAATCACCCACTCCAGAGACGGTCATGTGACCTGCGCCTCAGCCAATTAGTTTAGCCCATCCTGGTGTCATCAGTGACTGGCATGGGTACAAGATCTGACATGGGCCAAAGGGACTCAGGCCCAGAAACTACTGGTTGCCATGATTGAGAGTCACACTGTGGTGAAGCCATTACCCTTGTACTTCTGGCAGCTCTAGTGCCATGACTGAGGTTGTGGGGACGAATACATAAGAAGGAGGAACCAAGAAATGGTGAAGGTTCTCAGTGATATTGGTCAAGCCCTGAATCTAGCAGGTCCTGAAGGCTACCCTCCACAATCCAGTGAATTTCATTTACTGACTGAGTCAAGTTTGAGTTGTGTTTTTGTCACTTGCAACCTGTAGATTCCTGACTAATGTATCACCATTATGTAGCACATTAGGCGCACTGAAAGTATTTGTTCATTCGTGCAGTTATTCCACAGTGAGAAGGTGACTAGGTTTGCTCAACAGGAAGAGTCATCTTGGCTGCAGTTAAGAGAGGTGACTAAAGGGATGGAAGTAGGTACAGGGAGATCTACCAGGAGGCCATGCATGAATCTCAGGGACAATGACAAGGCCTGAAGAGGGTGAGCAAGACAGAAGGGATGGAAGGAAGAGGAAGATTCTCAACTCTAAATTCACTGGAGAACCTTGGCAGCGCCTGCCCGTCTCTGGACCTCAGTATCCCAATCTGACTCATTCTAGAACCCCCAAGGTTTTCCTCACTGGCTTTGGTCCCTAGCTAACAATACTCAGCATCATCACTGAGCAGTACTGACATCAGGGCTGGCTCTGAAAACTGACTTGACAGGCAGGGAATAGGGACCTTCCTGCTCCTTTCTTCGCCCATCTATAAAATGGGGATAATAACAATGGTATTGTGCAGATTACATATTATAGCAGAAGGAAAGCATACTCCGTCACTGTTGGATGCCATTATTATTATTATTATTATTATTTGTAGTGAGAATTTCAAGAGGGAAGTGAACACATAGATCATAAACAATTCCAAAAATTAATAATTTATCAAACTGAGGGAAGAGTTGGGTCTTCAGGGTAGAAGAGCTTACCAAGTTAGTACCAGAGAAAATTATCAAAAAAAAACAAACAACCAGAAATAATCTGGTGAAATTTCCAAATTCCGAAGACTGGAAAAAAGAAATCTTGCTTATTTCCATAAGAAATTTGAGAGAATCAAGTAAACAGTAGGCTTTGTAGCACACAAAAGTCTAGGAAACCACAGAACACGGCTCTTAGGTTTCTTGGGGAGAAGGCTGTCAGCCTAGAATTCTTTATTCAAGCAAACTATGACTCAAGCATGAAAGGAAACATTGTCAGACTTACGAGGACTAAAAAAAATACACCATGGCTGGGTGGTGTGGCACATGCCTGTAATCCCAGCATTCTGGAGGCTGAGGCAGGAGGTTTGTAAATTCAAGCCCAGCCTGAGTAACTTATCAACTTAGGGAGACCCTATCTCAAAATTTTTTTTTAATTTTTAAAGGGCCGGGATTTTGCTTAGTGCTAAGGTCCCTGGGTTTAAGCCCCAGTATAGAACAGTATACAACCCCCAATATACAAACCTCCTTTTCTGAAAAAATTATTCAAGAAAGCTCTCCAGGGCCAGGGATGTAACTCAGCAGTGCTGTGCCTGCCTGGCAAGCACAAGGTCTTGAGTTCGATCCCCAGTACTGAGAAAAAAAAAAAAGAAAGAAAGAAAGAAAAGAAAACTCTCCAGACAAAAGCAAAAGCCCAGGAGTCAAAGACGAAATATTGTGGTAGAGAGATCAGCAAACAATGAAGGCAGAACTTTTACAGGCTTAACAAATGGTAGTGTAATAGAGAGTTAAAGGCAATTTTAAATAAATGATTCTTACAACACAGTAGAACTAATGTTTACAAATGGTAACAATCAGAAACTGAAATTCCAGACGATCCCAACAGGGCCTAGGAGGTATAGAGGAGAGCAAGAGAAATGCTCATTATGGGTTGTAGGAGGTGAGGACAAACTATTATAGATTTGGTGCAATGCCTGCTACTGAAATGTGCATGTGAGAAGGGCTGGTAAAACTACCAGCCAATTAGAATTAGGATATATAGTTCAAGAATATTTCACAAAAGAAAAATGAGGATTAATCTTGTTATTTTCACCACATAATATGAAGCTATAGCAACTAAGTCTTGACCTGGTATAAAAATAGGTTAATGAAGGGGACAAGAGGGTTCAAAACCAACACCTATATATGGAAATTTGGTCTATTATAAGTGAAAAAAAAAAAAAAGAATGGTTCATAACATGGGGTTGGAAAACCTGATCAACTATTTGGAGAGAAAAAGTAATGAGAGTTCTAAGCACTAAATTAATAGCAGATGAATTAAAAATATAAATGCAAAGAGAAAAAAGTATCCAAATAAAATGTTCCTTACAACCTCAGAGTAGGAAAGGGCTTAGAAAGTATAGGCCATTCCCTCAGGGGAAAAAAAGACTTAATAATCAAAAAACTTATCAAAAATGGTTAATATTTCTACTCAGGAGGCTGAGGCAGGAGGATGAGTGAAGCCAACTTACATAACCCAGCAAGATCTTGTCTCAAAAAAGTTAAAATTTATGTAATCCCAGCACTAGGAAATCTGAGGCAGGAGAATTGCCATGAGTTCAAGGCCAGCCTGGGCTACAAAGTGAGTTTAAGGCCAGCCTGAACTACATAGTGAGATCCTGCCTCAAAAAAAAAAAAAAAGGTTAAAATTTAAATGATAAGCAACAGTATAAGTTAAAAAGATAAATAATAAACTGAGAAAATATTTATAACTAATATAATAAGCAAATGGTTAATTTTCTAACCACATAAAGAGCTCTTACAAGCCAGGTGTGGTGGCAAACACCTAGAATCCCAACACTTGGGAGGCTAAAGCAGGAAGATCACAAATTTATGGACAACCTGACTATTTAGCAAGATCTTGTCCCAAATCCCTACTCCCCCCGGCAAAAAAACCTATTACAAATAGGAAAACTACATAAATGTTATGAACTGACAAGCCAAAGAAGAAACACATAGAAGAAATACATATAAGTATATGAAGACAGAAGGAGAAACTAATAAATATAGAAAGCCCCAACCTCATCAATTTTCACTTCTCATCCCAACCAATAATCAAAAGAGAATTGCCATCCCGCAATAGGTACTATAGTAAGATGTCAGTAGAAATGTAAACCGTACATCATGTCACCTCTCTGTTCTTTAGTTTTTTCATGTATAAAATGGGGATAATAGCAATAGTGTTGGGTAGACTGCATGTGTCAACAGAAGGAAAGCACTGTGGAACACTGGGTAGTGTGTGTCGCACTCTGCCCCACAGAAAAGTGCAGCAAGACAGGACATTCTCATTAGGGTTATTGCAATGTGACTCAACAATATCAAAAATCAGTATGAACAACCTGACTACATCACTGATAAATTATGATTAATTAGTTACTAAAGATAGAGAGAACTTTAGATGTTAATGTGAAAAATTTCTATAATGTATTAAATTTTATAAGGGCCAGGGATTTAGCTCAGTGGCACTATGCCTGCCTGGTAAGCGTAAGGTCCTGAGTTCAATCCCTGGTACCAAAAAAAAAAAAAAGTTTTATATATGAGTTACAGAAACTTATTTATAATATGATACTATTTAGTAAACTAAAATGTGCATGAAAATAGATTTGAAGGAATTACACCAAACTATCAGTGGCTACTGATGGGAAAAAAAGGCTGGAGGAATGAGGGATTTTCTTGAATTTATTAGTTCTGTAAGGTTAGCTTTTTGCTGTGTGTGGTTTTTGGCTGTGTGTGTGTGTGTGTGTGTGTGTGTGTGTGTGCTTGTTTTTGCAGTGCTAGGGATCAAACCAGTTTCCCTCATACTAAGCAAGCACTGCACTACTGAGCTACATACACCCCAGCCCAAGTTCAGAATTTTTTGTACAAGTTCGGTACAAATATATTATTAATTAAAGGACCTATGTAATGCTAAATAAATAAATATTCCCACTCATAAGAATAAAAATATATAGGCCGGGGATTTAGCTCAGTGGTTTCGCCGCCTGCTGTGCAAGCGCAAGGACCCGAGTTCAATCCCTGGTACCAAAAAAAAGAATAAAAATATATATTCCCTCAAAAAATGCAAACCTCACATGAAACTTTCCCTAAAATCTTTACCTGGAAAATCTTTTTTTAAAAAAAGACTGGCATAATTGAAGAGGTATAATCCTATTCCCAGGTGAAAAGATTGTATTGTTTTTAGTACCTCTATTTTACGTATATTTTTAAATTTCAATAAAAATCCTAAAGGGAATTTTGAGGAGGGGCAGGGAAGAGGTGGGGACTAAATTACAAAATTATAATAAAATGTATACAGGGGTCAGGGATGTAGCTCAGTGATAGAGCATTTACCTATCAGGTGTGAGGCCCTGAGTTCAACCCCAGCGCTGAAAAAAATCACATACAGAGAATTTCATTTAAAAGAACTAATATGTAAGAATAGGAGAGAAAACAATTTTAAAAGAAGAGTAATGAGAGAGTAGTTGCCCTAAGATAATGTACAAGCATTGGGCCAAATAATCGGGAAAAATGAAAAATATTCTGTCTCAGACTATACCCCAAAGTAAATTCCACATAGCTTAAAATGTTAAAAGTTGAAGAATAAAACCATAAATTTTAAAGAGAAAAATACTATATAATCCTGGGGTGAATACCACAGCACCAAAGCAAAAACAGTTATTTAAATTTATAGATACAATATTAATCATTCAGAAAAGGGGATTCAAAATCACAGCTACTACTTCACACCCATTAAAATGCCTATAATTTTTAAAAATGGAAAAATAATACTTATTAGCAAGAATGTGTAGAGTTTGGAATCCTGATTCACTGACGGTAGGAAACTATACATTCACTTTGAGAAATAGTGTGGTAGTCCCTCAAAAGTTCAACACAGATACCATTTGATCTAGAAATTTCACTCCTAGGTATATACCTAAAAGAACTGAAAACATATGTTGCACACAAATATTTATGGCAGTATTATTCATAATAGCCAAACAGTGGAAATGACCCAAGTGTTCATCAACTGATGAATGGTTAAACAATATGTGGTACATCCACAAAATGAAATATTATTCAGCTGTGAAAGGGAAATGATACATCTATAACATGGATGAACCTGAAAACATTATATGCTAAATACAAAAAGTCAGTCCCCGAAGATCAAATATATGATTCTATTTATACAAAATGTCCAATATAGGCAAATCTACAGAGAAATAAGGTGTTGCATAGGACTGGAAAAGATGGGGAAATTAGTAAGTGATAGCTGAAGGTTATAATTTCTTCAAGATAATAAAATTTTCTAATATTAATTGTGGTATTCATTGTAAAAGTCTGAATATGTTAAAACCCATACACTTTAAATGGGTGAATTGTATGATATTTGAATTATAACTCAATAAAACTGTTACCAAAACAATTTATAGATACCACTAGATACAAATCAGAATCACCTGTCATTTAAAGAAGTAATAAAAATAAAAGGCCAGCATAAAAACTTCCTTACCATATAAAGAGCTTTTGTGAATGGATAATTAAACAGCCTCATAAGAAAATGGACAAAAGACTTGAACAGGCTCAAAGAGGTGAAATTAGGGACTGAAAGGCAGATAAGCAAAGGTTCCACATCTCTGGTAAAACCTATTAAAAAAGTAAAAACACACAGTGCTGTGGAGGGTGCAGGGAAACAGATGTTCCCTTACTAAGACCTCTCCATTTCCCAGGAAGCAGGACTTTCAGTGCTAAAAAGAGAAAGACCGACTTAAGGCAAAGCAAAGTGAGCTGCTCTGTCTAAGCCAGGATTAGAAGTAGTACGGTCATTCTGAAGAACGATTCAGCAATGGATCCAGAATCCATTTTACAGATACACACCATCTGACCCAGAAATTCCACTACCAAGAATTTATTTCAACAAATTGTTCGTTCATTCAACAAATATTTATTGAACATAAAACATGGACCAGGTGTTGAATTGGATGCTGGGGATACTGAGATATAGCTGCAAGGATTTTTTTCTCCCCAGGTTTTTGTAAAAACACTGGAAACAACCTGAACATTGAACTACTGGAGATAATTTAAATAAAATATGTTTCATCTACACAATGAAATGCTCTGCAGCCAGAAGACATGGTGCTGCAGGCAGTAAATATGATGCCATGGAAGAATATTTATTGACAGGGAAACATGGATACACTACATTGCTAAAAGGAAAAAAGCAAGTTAGAAAACTGCACCAGTAACCCCATTTTACAAATAAGATACATATGAGTATAAACAACCTGATAAGATTCACCCCAAAATGTTATCTCTGGGTTCTGGAATTAGGGATAAACCTAATTTCCTTCTCCTGGCTCATCTGTATTAAATGTTTTCTTTATAATAAACACTATTACATCAATTACTTATGCAATGCAACAAAAAAGTCAACTGGATTTTAAAAATACCAGCGATAACTGCCAGGCTCTGAGGGAAGGAGACCCGCAGGAAGGAGGATACAGAGTCAGACACGTGTTCACCCCTTGATGTCTCGATGGTCGCTCCCATTTCTGAGAACTTATTCCCTGCCAGGCAGCTCGCTCGGCACAAGAGATAATGTGTGCAGTGGGGGTTCCCTCCTCGATTTACAGAAACCTCTCAGCTGAGGAGCGGCAGCGCTGCCCCAGCCCCTTAGCTGCCTCCGCCTGTTCCCCGGAGGGGCAAGAAATAGACCTGAGCCATGAGGCCCTCTCTCCTGCAGGCCGGTGCTGCGCTGGCCCCTATCCTGCCTTCCTGCAGATGGTGCGAGAGGCGTCAGGAGGACAAGTCAGCAAGGGAGGGGACTCAGCAAGAGGAAGGCATGGCGCTGAAGGCCAGCTGGCTGAGGTCAGGGCACAGGGTGAACTAGCCAGGGGACTCCTCGCCTGCCGGGCGACTCTCAGGAAGCCCAACCGCATCCGGCCCCAGGAGTTCCCAGGCACTCTGCACCCAGAGGCAATGAAGAAATCTACACAAGGCCTGAGGCCGCCCTCTGAAACAGCGGGAGGAAAATAGGCGCCTTGTGGGACCAGCTCCAGCCCAGTGACTGCTGGCCAGTCCTTTCCTCCCCTGTGTCTCTTGGTTGGTATGAGGAGGTGGGTGAGGGCTCCGAGACCCTCCCAGATCTGCATTCTGTAAATCTGTGGGTCTTCCTTACTTAGGGCCTGGCAGGAAGAGGAAGGGGGGAGACGTACCCACCCATCTCCCCAAGGAGCCCCCTCCTCTTCCCCTCAGCTCCGTCCTACTGCTGTTTTTAGAACACACAGCAGGGAGCGTTTCCACAAGTCCCACTGCGCTCCAAGCTCCAGGTAAAACATAGCAGCCCATTCATTCCACTCCAGCAAGAGTGAGCCAGGAATTTCTAGACAAGACAGCTGGCTAGACAACCTCTTCCTTCATTATTAGCTGAACTGGTTTCTCACTATTTCCATTACAGCCCAAAGTGGTAGCTTACGACACAGCACAGTAGGTTGCTGAGTGAGAGGAGGAGAATCATCTAAGGCCACCTGTGTCCCTTCCACACCCCCAACTTTCTGTCACCAACTCTGTGTCCTTGGCTAAGTTCTTGCCTCCCTCTGGTCTTAGTGTCTCTCAGACAAAGCTTTTCAGTTCGCACTCAAAGATTCTATGGTTCTACCAAATTTCTAGTTACTTAACATAAGTTACTTAACATAACTCTCTCTGCTCTTAGCTACATGTTGGATTTTGTTCCCGAAGTCTTCTGAGAGTTGATTACAGGGCTCAGAACACATTTTCCCATTGCAATTGCATCATAAACCGTGGCCAGTTTCCTAGGCAAACCTGCTTAACCCTCAATGTTCTTCCACCAAGACGAAAGGGTAGAAAAACTGTATTGCAATAATAGAATTAAACCAAAATGGAAAACCTCTAACATTTAAAAGATATCTTTTTAGAAAATGTATCTAGAATAGTGTTGTCTGCATAGTATAAGAGATGGGTGCCAAAGGCAATAAAAAATTCAATGGCAACTTCTGAGGGAGACGTCTAACCACTCTAGAAAGGAAAAATTAGTACATACTCTACTTGAAAATTAGCTTCATACCATAAACTGGTAGTTGGAAAGGTTAGAGAGGGTCTCCACCTTTTCTCTATTCTGATCCTTATTGTTTTATCCTAATAGTTTGGGATCTGGTGATTCCTGGAGACCACCTGGCTCCTTCATTTTTCTTGGTAAGGAAGAAATGACCAGATATGTGAAGTTATTTGCCTGAGGTCACACAGTAAGTCTCTTGACCGCTCTTGCTTCAGAATCCTACTCTGATTTTCTGAGGGAAAAGGTTCAGTGAGAGGGGAACCCCAAAACCTGGAGAAGACAAACATAGCAACAGTTCTTATGAGACATCCTTTTCTCAGGGGATGCCCCATGTCAGTATGGGAATATGTTACCCATGACCCTGATGTGAACTTGGCCAGACTGCTTCATAAGCCAAGTGGGCAGATCCAGGCTTGCTGTGGCAACTGCAAAGCTATGGGGTGACAGAAAAAGCTCTCAGCCAAGAGAGTCAGCTGATCTGAGTTCTACTCCTGGTCTGATACTAACTTGGCCAGGTCAGTTCCCCTTTTAGATCCTGTTTCCTCATCTATATTCTAAATATAGGAGGGTTGAACTGAACAATCCAACTCAATTCTCCAACATGTACTGAGCACCTACTATGGACCAGGCAATAACAGAATGAAAGGCAAGTCAGACATGCCCTCCACTTGTTCCCAGGTAGCTCCCAGTCTTGCAGGCAGTGTATAAGGCATGCTCAAAAAATCCAGTAAGTGCTCAAATTTTAAAAAAAATTATTACAGTAAAAGACACTTTGCCATTAATCCCTTTCAGTTTGAACACAATTATCCCATCGTTTTTGCTATAGTCTGAAGCACTTCTGGAAGTCCTCTTTCGTGAGTGTCTTTAGTTATATTGTTGTGATTCCCTCAGTGCCCTGAATTGATTCCAAATGTTTACCTTTCATAGTCATATTGACTTTAGAGAAGAACCAAGTCACACAGTACCAGATCTGGAGAACGAACTGGATGAGGACATACCTTAATGTTTTTATAAGCCTGCCTTTCTATTGGATGGCACTTGGCAGCAACATTCACTGTATTTCTGATCAAACCTCATAAAGACATTCACAAAACAGAACTTCCAGAACTGCTTCAAAAATGGCAAGTGTGCTGAAGCAAGGGAGAATGTTTTGAGGGAGATTAATGACAATGTGTCTTTTACTGCAATAAATTTTAACTTAAATGTTCATTGATATTTTGATCACATCTTATATAATGCACACATAAGGACTTTTGACATCAAGCATACATGTGGAGTGTAATGAAGGGTTCTATTGGTATAGAACCCTGCTAACTCACAAGAGACCTGCTATTCCCATACTTTCCTTCTCAGCAGCCTGTCCTCCTTTCCTGGTACCTCCTCCCTACCCAACCTTGGACTTTCTGACTTGCCATCCTCCTTCTAGAAGAAAATTTCTGCTGCAGCACAAATAGTCCACCATATGCTTGGACTTTCCTTTGAGACACCTGTTCATTGTATATTTTGATCACTCTTTGTATATCTGCCTGACACACTATGCTAAGGATGAACAAAACCCTCTGGGAAAGCACAAGGGAAAGCAATGGCTTCTGATGTAGCCTAAGAAAGGTGTTCACCCTCCAAGTTTGAAGACTGCAGCTGGCAGGGACAGCAAAGATGGTCAGACAGAAGGAACAGCCTCCATATGAATGGGCACAGGGACTTTGGAGAAGATAAAATTGTTCTGTGTGGCCAGGCTTCAAGAGCAAAAGCAGAAGGGCAGAGTAACCAAGAGAGCCTGGAGAGCCAAGTGGAGACCTGGGCTTTATATAGAAGATCACACTTCCTGTGATGGCCTTTAGGTAGGAGTGTGACTTCCCAGCCTCCTCAGTCCCTCCCAGCAGTCAAACAGAAGAGTCAGGGCCATGCTCCCCTGGATTGCAATCCTAGCCACCCACCAGCTGCGTGACCTTAGGCAAGTTTATTAAATTCTCTAAGACTCATCTGTAAAATGAGTACAATGGGAGTAAATGTGTAACAGGATAATGAACCTCATAAGACTGGAGTGAGGATAAAAATAGACAATGTGTGTCAAAAGGTGGACTCCAGGCCTGGCTCACAACAAGTGCTCGTTAACTTACCTAGTGTTACCACTCTACCCTAAAGCAAAGATCTGGGGGCGGTTGGGATGGCAAGCAACCCTCTTCAGAGACAGGCTTGGGGAAAGAGAAGGACACGACAGAGTGAGGAGGGCTGTTCTCTGTTCCTTATGAGCAAAAAGAGCAAGACAGCAAAGAAGGCAGTCTACCCACAGCCAGACCAGCATCGAGGGAGAGAAGCAGGGAAGCTGGAGGCTGCCTGGAAAACAGTTGCGCTTGTTGGAGAAAAGAAGTTGCTCCTTCAGAGGGAGAGCTAAAATCCAATCCATTTGATTCTCAGTTACTTAGAGCTGAGATCTTAAGTCAGCCAATTAGCAAAATCTGGGCACAAAACCCTTCGGAGGGAGCCAGGGGCAGCAGGCTCTCAGCTGGACTCAGGTCAAAGCCTCTTGGTGCTGATGCTCAGATAGCCAGGCCTGAGCCCGAAGCTGTCCCTTTCTGCCTCTGACAACATTTCTGCATCAGCTGATCCTCTTGAATCCCAGACTCTAAAGGGGAAGAGCATAACCCAACCATTCCAGCACCCCTGGGAGCCCATCTTAGGAGCTCAGTCTCATCAGACTATTTTTACCTCTTGCAGGGAGCAGCTGATCTTTCCAGCCTGTGCCACCCCACAGGGAAATGAATACTAGAAGTTCTTCTCCACCAAGTGGAGAATAAGGAATCTCATTTTACTTGTCCAAAAAGTATTCCCTTTACAGCGAGGTGGGCCACCATTTCTGGTACCCACTAGTACCAGCCTCCTGGCTCTTTGTGGATGAAATGAATGACTTCTCTTACTTCTATTCCTAAAAGCAAAGCTTTACATCTAGAAAGAGTAATGGGTTAATCTGGAAGACCTGAGCTTAAGGACTAATTCAGCCACTTACCAGCTGTGTGACCTAGGATAAGTCATTTAATTTCTCAGAGTCTGGCCACTTTTGTCCCTAAAGTGAGGCTCCCAGCAGGCTTAGGGAAAATGACATCTGGGGACCCTGGCTGCCATCTCCAAAGTACATGCTGTGGGGTTCTCACTGTGAGGAACCCTCCCATATTGCAAAACTGCCTGCACCTCCCCTTTGCAGAACCTTCTTAATGCCTTGGTACCATGTGTGACAAATCAGGGCTTTGGTGGCAGAATTTAGGAGGAAAAAACCATTAAAATAAAGAGTTAAGAAAAAGACATACACAAATCAGTGTCATTATTTCCTAAAGGTCCGTGGTGTCTCAACTCCTGAAGGGCCAAAAGACCCAGGCATGACAGCACAGAGGAGAGACAAGTGTTTCAAGAGACCCAGAGCCTGAGACGTAAGAACACATGAAAACAGGATCAGAGGGTGTGTGGGGAACTAAAAGGGCCACTTTGTATTCAAATTACACAGATGGCCTTTTTGACAATACATGGTTGTTCTCCCATCCTCCCAGCTCCTGGGTCCTGAGACACCAAACCAAGACAATTGGCCCATCAGGAAAGAGGCCATTGTGTGCTTCTTAGCATAATTTATGTGGTGGGGAGGGGCCCAACCATGTTTCCCGTGATTATGATTCTCACATGCAATTTCGATAGCTTGTTCATCATCTTGAACAGCTGGGATGGCCCAGGATGCTGCAGAGCAGTGGCCACCAGGCCATATTTCATCTTCATGAGCCCGTGGAGCCAAATTAAAAGTTGCATCGATTCACAAGGCAGAGCAGCAATGGCGCTGTGGCTCACCACAGTTGCTGGGCAAACCATCCCAAGGCCCAGCAAGAGCACACGTCCACTTCCCCACCGGCTGGCGGGCCTGGGACCTTGATGAGAGGGTATGGTCCACTCAGCAGAGTGTCAGGACAAACTGGGAGGAAAGTCCTGTCCCCAGGGCTGGCTGCTGTGTTCAGATTCTCCATTTCTCTGAGGCCAGAATGCCTGTGCTCTAAACCTATCTGTGAACAGAGACAGGTCAGACAAGTGTGCTGCCTTCCCAGACAGGCGATTCTCCCATGTCTCACATTCCCCTTAATGTCATTTTGTAAGAGAATCAAATGAAATCAAAGTGCAGCTTGCTGTCTCTGCAGACTCAGCTGCTCAGCTGCTCAGATTCACCCTTTGGGCCGAGCCCTGGCAGGCAGAGATGCTGTGAATCACTTCTCCCCGTCCAGGTAACATCTGTCTCCCCGCTAGGCAGGGGCATTAGCCTGGTCACCAGCAGAGCCATCCCGCCCCCTATTAGACAGTTGTACCAATATGTCTGATTTTTTCCTACATGGAAGGTAAGAAGCAGCCTCTCTTCTAGGGAAACGTTTTTGGTGTTCAGCTGGTCAAACTCACAAGGGCACAAAAACCATCTCTAAAGACACTGAGGTCTTACACAACATACAGCACGTCCATGGTTAGGGGCTTCTGAACCATCTCTCCACCTTCTCTGATCCCTTTTATTATGCAAATGACCCCATCATCTAGACTCCTTTTGTATGCAAATCATGTCTCTCTTCTGTAACTGTGTGTTTCCTTCCTTCTAGGTCTTAGCAGTTAGAAAAGGTAGAAGAGTGGCCCGACCCTGAGTTCTAGCTGGGGCTGCAGCAGGCAGCAAGTAGGCTGGGCTCTCATCCCTGGCCCTTGGTAGGTCTTCCTTTCACCTTGTGGCAGGATGCTCTCTGCAAGAGTTGCTGAGCCACACCCAGCCCTGATCCCTGACCCTTAGGAGCCCCAAAGGAAGAAAACCAAGTGTGTTGTCAGAGCACTGAGTTCCAGCTCCCCATCAGATATCCCAGCACAGGATGGAGAGGTAACAGGCAACGCCTACAGAGGCCTGGGGACGAAGCTGAATACTAAGCACCTACAACTCCAAGGACTCTCCCTAAACTCAGTACTGGTCCCTAGCTCAGGCCTGGCCAGAAGCATCTCTGTGAGGAGGGCCCCAAATCTCATTCACAAGACCAGGTGGAGGATGAGGGCAGTGGCAGAGTAGAGGAGGGAATCCATCTCTTCTCATCCCAGAGTCTGGCATTCACATGTCTAATACCCAGTCACTCTCCAGCATAAGGCACCATCACCCCATAGGTGAAGAACTGAGGGGGGATCCCTAACTGGCCCCATGCCCACCTGGTCCCCTCCTATCTGCCTTCAGATTTTGTAGAAATGTTCCTGAGATTGTGTCACTCCCTCAAAGGCCTTCCATGGCTCCCTACTTCATCTAGAATGAGATCCATAAAATATTCACCACCTGAGGCTTACACAACCTGGCCTTCCTTCCTTCCTCCTCACTAGGCTGTAGCCACACTGGCCTCTCCTAGCTCCTCCAGCACACCAAGCTCCTTCCCATCCCAGGAACTCTTGCATGCTGTTCCATCTACCTGGAACACTTTCTCCCAAGTCCTTGGCTGGCTTGCTCCTTTCCAGCCCATTGGTCTCAATTTACAAGCTATGTCCTTCCTTAGCTGCACCCCTACAAGGAGCAATCTAGATACAATGTCCTCTAAAGGCATTTGCTCTGTTCCTGCACAACCTCTCCCAGGGTGTGATCACATGTGTGCTGCTGTTGATTTATTTAATGCTCACTCCCTACTAGGACTGGAATCTTGATGACAGCAGAAGCCATGCCCATTTGGTTCTCCAAAGTATCCCCCAAGTTCCTAGCACAGAGTCTACCACCAGAGAGATCCCCCCAAATATCCACTGAATGAACAAATGAATGTGTCCCAGAGTGAGTGAATGGGTGGAGATGTCTTCGGGCCACGCAGGTCATGGCACTGTTCACCATTGGGGTGACCTTTCCCAATCTCCTGCTGCCCCCAAGGTGGGTGCCCAGATGCCATTTAGCCTCCTTCTCCTTGGAGGGAACAAGCTTCTGAGTCTTCTTCATCAGGAACTTCCTGTTGCCAGTCTGCACATGCCCATAGGGCTTCTCCTGTTGCCAGTCCACACACACCCTCAGGACCACTCCCTGAAGATGACCCTAGGCCCACCATCTTGGTTCTCCATTTTGGGTCCAGTTGAGGTGAGGTTACTGTGTGGTAAGGGATGCCCCCATAAAGGGTTAAGTTGCCAGAAGCAGAGTCCCGCCCTTGGGTTTGCTCAGCCAATCAGAGTCTGTCCTGATGAGGTAAAGCTTCTATCCTGGGTAGCATTGGTGGAGTTGCCCGGCCCCATCTCCTGCTGGAGAGAGCCGTAAGGGTGGAGTTTCTGTGGAACCAGACAGAACTGGAATTAGCTTGCTGTCTACTCAGGCAAGGGCTGCCTGACTCCAAGACCTGCCTCTGTTCTTTTTTAAGGCACTCAGTACCTGGAATTTCTGAGGCCCGTCTCTAGCTGTCAGAGAGGAGAAGACAAGGTGCCACACACCTTAGCATCTCATCTAGGAGAAGTCTCATCACCAGGGCAGACCCAGGAGGCCTCAGCTTCCCGGCTTGGGCCCTGGAATCCAGCAGGTAGCTACCAGGAAGTGGCATGGAGCAGTCGTCAGATGTGCTCAAAGCACCAGCATCAGCTTCCATAAACAAGGACACCAGATGACTCTTCCTCTACAGACATCACTTACAATGCGATGACAGAATGAAAGCAGCAGCTAGCTCCCAGAGGTCTTCTCGCGAACCACTCTGCCCAGCACATTACAAGTATAATCACAAGAACCCTCTTGATCCACCCGCTTCACTGATGAAACACCTGAGTCTCAGACAAGCCAGGTGGCTCACCTGAGGTCACATCACTAACAGGTTGTTTTGAACTAACTGTTGCCATATTTGTCTCCATGACTACACTGTGATCTCCTGAGCACAGAGTGTGACAGATTCCTCTGTACATTCCCACCACAGATCCTGAGGCACCCGGAGCCTACCCTGAGGATGGGGCCAGTTGGGCTGCATCACACCCCACTCCTTGCTTACACCTGAGGGCTGGGCGCTTAAAAGGCTTCCTGGAGCCTAGTCCAGCCTGTGTGCATGGAGCTGCACAGCAGGAGGCTCACTGAATGACACCTGGGACCTGCCCCACCAGTCCATTCTCAGATCTGCGGACATGGCCTTTAATGCTTGGGTCGCCATCCTGATGCCTTCATCATCTCACCCCATTAGGAGAACTCTGTAAGGACGGAGACCAAGTTTCATTCGTCAGGTGACCCCCAAAGGACCTAAACCAATTAGGGGAGAATGCATTCTTTGTGTATATTTGATTGGGTCACCAAAATAATATTTATCTGCCTCTCTCTACCAGCTTGGAACCTCACTGACCACAGGGGAACCAGCTCTGAATTTATCTAAATGAGAAGCTTCCTAGCGGTGCTGGGAGTTTAGTGCAGGGAGCATAGTACAAGTTATCTAGGACGAAGACAAAACAGTGGTGTGCGAGACCCTATCCCCATCCCAAAGGAAGCACATATCACAAAAGTCAAGTCATGCAAAACTCTTCAGCGTATGGTTTCCTGATGGAGACTGGATGGCCCAAGGCTCTCAGCTTTCATAAACCCAAAGCCTGAAAAACTGGAAAGAGCTACCTGACCAGTGCTAATGGGACCAACTGAGGCTACGGTAGGAAGTGGTTGCCAAAGATCACATCACAGATAATGACACTCAGACCCTTCTGTTGTTCTTTGAACCCATCTTTCTCTATTTCCTCCATCCTCCCCAATAACCATCTATGTCATTTTCAGGGCAAGTTGCATTCATACAGCTTGTGAATTTGAGAAAAGCTTTCCCATCCTTGACATGGCATAGAATACCCCATCTCAAGGATTAGCACCACTGTTGAAAGGAGTAGGGTCTGGGGAGTTGCCTCATGAACCTCTCTTTCCCTGGGGGGTATTTAAGTGGGCGAGTGCTTAGGCAGCAGTTCCTTGTCCTAAAGGAGGCGAAGCATTCCCCAAGGAGCGCAGGGAGGAATGATAGGCACATGGCTCAGCCAGTACTCAAGGCATCCCTCAAGCAGAACCTTTATGCCTGGAAAACGAGAGCTCTCTGAGCTCTGCGAGGCCTTCCTCTGGTCCCTTGGAGGACAGTGATGAAGGTGCATGGTCACCCCGAGACGGAGCACAGGTGAATGAAGGAGGTTCACGATCACCCTGAAGCTGAGCAAAAGTGGATGAAAAGGTAAGCAGGCTGGGCAGCCACCTGGGCCTACTCACTAAAGTTACTAAAGTATTCCTGGACTGATAAATGGCTGGAGAGCTATATTTACTGGAACTTCTCTTAAGAAGAGTTCTGTAAGTAATTGGAAGGAATAAATTGCTAATACTCTAAGTGAATATGGAGGAGGTGGGGATGGGGAAGACTGAGTGATAAGATTCCCCCAGCTACATAACTGCCGTGTAAGGAGGGTGGGCCGAGGGAGCATGCAAGGTGGGGCAGCTCAGTCTCAGGCCCTGGAGGTGGTTCTGAGGCTGTCCCAGCAGTTAGGCCCTGCTTTGCTTTCTCCTACCCAGCAAACAACCTCTCCACTAACCTCATGTTTGAAGAATTTGTGCGACGGGGTGTCCAAACTGTTGCCGGCCCAGAATGCCCACATAACTTAGTGTGGCCCTGAAGCCAGGTACCCAACCCTGGAGCCTTTCCAGGGTCACCCAGGCACATCTGCAGCTCTCCAGGGCCCAGAGCCTGTCTCAGACCCACCTGCCCCCAGGCCACCACCGCCTCCTGTCCCTCGGATAGACAGTCTCCTAGGCACTGCAAGGCTGTGGCCAACATCTCGAGGGCCAGTGAACTCTGAAGCCCAGGCACGAAGAACTCTTTCCCTCAAAACAGAAGAACGAAACCCAAAGAAAAGAAAGCGGGCAGTGAGACGGGGCTGGCACATGTTCAGACATTTGATGTCCCAGGAGCTGCCCCAGTGAAGGGAGAGCAGCCTGGACTCTGAGGGCGGCCAACTCCAGATATATGGGGCAAGGGAGCCTGTAGCCATGGTGACAGGTCTTTGCACAGAAGAGAAGCCTGACAGTGGGTCTAGCCAATGTCCCCCGGGTAGTTGGTAGGGGCACTGTATATCCCGTAGCTTGGTTGAGTGAGCCTACTGCTTGCCAGGCTCTGTGCTATGAGTGATACACGCATCTTCTCCTGTAATTCTTACAACTCTTTGGGGGAGGAACTAACATCCCCAAATTAGAAAGAACAGAGCAGTAGAGTGACTTGCCCAAGGTCACACTGCCAGTCAGCCGCAAAGTTTTACTCAAGGGTCCCACTGTCTTCCCTCATCCTTGCCCCTGACCAGTGTAACACAAGTTAACTTTCAACTCTGGGATGCTGTGACCCTGAGTTTCAGTCCTTTCTCAATTTACTGGGGAGCTGCAGGAGAGACTGGTAGCCACCTGTTCCCCACCTCCCATCGAATGCCCCCTCCAAAGCCTGGGCACATGACACACTGGGCCTGACACACTGAGAGGCAACAAGGACAGCAACTCCCTCTCATTTCCTTCCTTCCCCCAGATCTGGCAAAACAACCTCCTTGACAACTTCTGTAGCAACCGCACCAAAACCCCCATGGCCAACGCTTTTGACAAGAAAAGGTGCGTGAACTCTCAGAAATGGGAGCCTGACTTGTGGCAGCCATTGGGATGTCAAAGATCTACTTCCCATCCCATTGCCCTCCCTAGCCACTGAGCAGTACCCAGCCCACATCAGCCCCTCCCCCGGCAGTCTCTAATCTTCCCTGATACTCCAGCTGGCTAGTCCCAGCCCCCAGCAGTCCAAATGTGGCTCCACTTGGTTCTGACCTACATTGAACTATGACAGGTTCTGCTGCAAACAGGCCCTCAATTACATCTGCCTTGAGCCAGTGTCAAACACCCGTGTGCTGGCCCCGGGCATAGCCTCCCCAATAACAGAAGGGGGCTGCCTGCCAGGCAGCAGCAGAGAGGCCAGCCCAAATTAAACCTTGCCATAGGGAAACCAAAGAGCAGAGCCTAGAATTGATGAGGCATGGTCAATTTGGCTCTGTTGCTCTACCCAAGCATTGTCAAACCCACTCAACAGACCTGAGGAAAAGCCCAGGGGGAGAAACCTTGGGGCACAGGCCCCTTGCCAGAAGCTCGTTGCCCAGCTCCACAGGCTGAGCTTGAGCTGACCCTTAGCTCAGTTGGGAGGCTCAAAGGCCAGGCTGGGGAAGCAAGGCAGCAAGAGCGACAGCCGACAGCCACTGGCAAGGACCTTACCTTCCTCTCGGGAGGTGAGGCTGCCAGCTGTTGCTGCTTCGCGATGTTCTCCGACAGGCACCAGCACACTCTCTTCTTCTGCTCCTGTGAGTGTGCCTCCAAAGTGAATAAGCACTCTGCCTTCTGACGTCAGGGAAAACAGAGAAAGGGAAGGTCAGGGCTGCTCAGATTGAGGGGCTCCTGGGCCCAAGCCCATCCCCGGGCTCTTGAGGGCGAGGCTGTAACAGGGAAGGGTGCGTCCACTAAGAGCCATAAATGCACACTAATCCCAGGTGACATAGAGGCAGCCAGAGCAGCAGGGGACTGGTTGGGGGCCAGCTAGGGAGCCATGGGACCACAGGTTGGGGGAGGGGAGGGAGGAAGTGGCTCCCTGCACAGTAGAAGCCTGTGGAGAGCTCAGGCCAGAGATGGTGAGGTCACCCCCGGCCAGCAGCATAGGGCCACAGCTGGGGAGCTTGGGAGAACCCAGAGTGCCAAGGCTTCCAGCTGATGTTCTATGGACCCAGGACCTTCCCACGGCTCACAGAACCCCTCTCCCTCTCAGCACACTCCTGGGATCACAAGGTCAAGGTTAGATGAGTTGAATGGACACACTAACAGGACCAAAGCAACAACTCAAGTTCCTTCCAAACATGCTGGGAGGCAGTCGTGTGCCCCTCTGCAGCCCACCACTGCCTGCCACATGAGCAGGGTCTCATCAATGACCATTCACCCCCATTGAGTGCAGCAATATCTCTGGCACAGCTGTCATTTAAAGGCCACCAACTAGACTAGAAACTCCCTCTAGGAGGCCCATGCACCACGAATGTAAGTGCTAGCCTCAGAAAGCTCTGGCTGCTGGAGGAACTTCAGGGATGCGAGGTCAAACCTAGGCCAGCGCTGGCACAGTACCAGGGAGTGGGCCCCTTGGGCAATCAGGACATGCAGTGGGCAGGCAGGGCGGGGCCAGAAGCCCAGGGTTACCAACCCCCACCAGGCACTCAGATCAGGGGATGACAAGCTCTTTCTGGCTCCAAAGAATTTGATTATAACCTCACAGGGCTGCTATTCATGAGCTCAGCCAGGGAACGAACAGCACAAGCCGGAGGGCTTAGACAGAGAAAAAGACCTGGTTCCTATGAGTCCTGCCTCCTTTTGCAGTTAGACAGACTTTGCCACTTCCTAGCTCTCAACCTTGGGAGCTTTCTGTAAAGTGGGATTGATAATGACGTCACCTACATCCCAGAGCCATTAGTAGGACAAGCAATGAGGACAATCCCAGGAGCTCTGCACACAGTAGCTATTGTTATTATTCAGCAATTTGTTCATTTAGTAAATGTTTACTGCACATGCACTATGTGTAATAGACTACGCAACGCAGGGCATAAAGAGGTAAAAAGACTAAGCCCTTGCCTTTAGGCTGGGGGGGAGGATAAACAATTAATTAAACAATATTACAAATTGTGAAAATGTCACCAGGTCACAAAGGGGGAGGTTGAGATAGTCAGAGAAGAACTCTGAGAAGGACTGACACTTGAACTAAGGCCTGAATGACAGAGGGAGACTGGAGGAAAGTGGATGTGGCAGGTGCGGTGGTGCATACTTCTGATCCCAGCTACTCGGGAGGCTAGGGCAGGAAGATGGAAAATTCCAGGCCAGCCTGGGAAACTTAGAGAGACCCTGTCTCAAAATAAAATAAAAAGGCCTGGGGGTACAGCTCAGTGTTCCTTGGGTTCAATGCTCAGAATCCTGATACCAAAAGAAAACAAAGAAAAGAAAAAAAAAGGAAAGAGCTTGGGAGCTGTTCCCAGCAGAAAGGATAGCAAACAAACACCTGCGCTAGGAAGTTCTTCACATCATCTAATAGAACATTTGGGAAATTTTTCTACCCTACATCCAAGTGTCAGGAGTGTCAAACGGGGCCACCTCCCATGCTGTGTCCCCTGGGTGCTAGCCTCTCCTGTGGGAAAAGTACTCAGAAGCTCATCTTCCCAAAAGCCTGGGAGGAGAGGGGAAGAACACCCTACCTGCTACAGGCCTCTGGGCACTGGGTGGGGACATGAGGCAATCCTGCCTCTTCCACTGAGGCTCCCTGATTCCAGAACCTTCCCACTCACTGCAGGGGAAAGTGTAGGATGCCACCCAGCAAAAGATCCCAAGATTCCGCAGGGAAAGCCCAGTAGAGCAGGCACTGTCCGGAAAATCCTCTGCTTCCAGTTTCATGGTGGCCCTGGTGACGGGAAGGGTAGGAGGGGACTGTGCTCCCTTGCAGTTTGGAAAGGCCCTCATTTCACAAGGCTGGCCCTGCCTTGAGTCTCCCAGCAATGGTTTCAATCAGCCCTGTAGGCTGCAGCAAATTCCTCAATCTCTCTCAGCCTCAGTGGCTTCTTTAGCTCTGAAGCAGGAATTCTGCCTTAATAATAATCCTTTTTATCCAGTTATCAATTTTCAAAAGTGCTTTTCCATCCATGATCTCATTTTAATCTTGACAATTCCTTGAAGAGGTAGGGAGGGCGTGGATTGTTGTTCCTATTTTATACAAGAGGAAAATCAAGGCTCAGAATGGAAGGGCCTCCCTGAATCTCAGGGCCAATGAGCCCAGAGGGAAGACTCCAAGCCTTACAGAACTGCTTGCTGGGATTTTATCTCCAGAACCTGGGGAGGCTTCCTGGGGTGGCCACACTCTCGGCTGACAGGACTGCTATCTTGCAGACACGTCCTGGAGGCAACCAGAGCACCAAGCCAACAGAAGAAATCTTAGGCCTTTTGTTTGCTAAGCAGCTCAGCGGTCACTGGTAGCTTTTTGTACAACTGCAACAGTCCCCACCCTACAAAAGTGTGAGAAAGTCTCCCCAGGGATGCTTTCATAGCAACCCAGCTACATACTCCTAATCCTGAGATAGGCCCTTACACTCCATGGCCCTCACAGTACCAAGCACTTTATCAGCGGTGCCTTGGTATTTCTTCCAACAACCTTTGTGATTATTCTGTTTTGCTGACACCCATAAGAACCACACCTTTGGTCAGCCATGTTGCTCTGCCCAGAGTGGCAACCAGATCATCTGTAATGGTTAAGTAAGATTCTAAAGACATTGAGGCCAAAGCTTCCTTTGAAAGCCACATTTTCCCAATCAGGGGTGGAAACCACATTGCCTGTCTCCACAGGAGACTGCAGGACTGGATCTCTGGCTCTGAGGGCTTAGAGCTGAAAACCTCAGAATGCTACAGGACCCAGAAGACTTCTAGGCCAAAGGACTTAAATCCAGACCTAGCCTAGGGTGGGCAGCTGGCTGTCATAGATGGACAAACATTTTTAGGAGCCAGAGCTTTGAAGATTGGCCTGGCCAAAAGAGGAAGAGCACTGAGCCAGCTCCTTGCAGGGAGGCTGAATTCCCATCCCTTTGAATCTGTCAAAATTGGGAGGGCCTCATTTCCTATCTGGGTTCTCCCACAGAGGAACCACTTCGCTCAGACCATCTTGCTGATTTTAACACTGACTTGTACTGTGCCCTTATCATCAGGCTTCATAGCCAAGGCTGTCCCGAAGGCATTGTCACAAATGCTTTCAAACACCACACCTAGCTCAGGGTAGTCAACCACGTACAGACCCCTCAGCTGCACAAGCCCCATCTAAGAGCACTCAAATCCAGTGGACATCCAGCTCCTCTTGGCCTCTCCACAACTTCCACGTTGCCTAACCTCCTTGCTCCTGGTTTTATCTTTATAAATCCCCTTCAGCTGTGACTGTAGTGTGTCCATTTGCTATGACAAGCATGCCCTCATTCAGTTCAGTTCTCCTGATGATGCATGCCCTGACATGGGTAGGAAGGAATAGTCTAGCTGTTCACTCTTGTGCAGATAATCAAACTGAGACTCGGAGGGGTTAAGTCATACAGAGATTCACAGCTGTCTTCTGCCTCTTCCAGAGCCTGTGATCTTGCTGTATCTGTGTAACTGTGTATGTGCATTACAAAGAATGTGAGACATTCTTCCTGATTTTTTTAAAAGATCAATAAATCATTTGTGAATGCCTCTAATGGAGGGTAAATGAATACGAAAAGCCCTTCCTCCTGCCATGAAGCTGGCAATAACAATAATAGCTTCCATTCACTGAGCACTGTGTGCCAGGATCTGTGCTAAGAGCTTGGAGGCAGTGTCTTATTGAATCTCATTTAATCATTACAACAACCCTGCGTGGTCAGCCTCAATGCCTTGTGTCAGAGAAGAGAGTATACCTTGTCCCCAGATCATTCAGGAAATGGCAGAGCCAAGATTCAAATCTAGATCTTCCTAACTCCAAAGCCACACCTTTAAATAAATGGAGCCAGCGTTAGATTCTAGGTGACCAAATGGTCACTTACCAATGTGTCCATTGACCCAATGCCCTGAGTGCTCCAAAGCCAGTCATGGGCTGCCTCTGTCTCATGATTTGCAAGGGCTGAGGGACACCTATCCAGGCAACTAGGAACCCAGAGCCAAGGACGGCTTAGGGCAACCCCGCCCAGGACCTGGCAGCTGGGAATAATCAGAGCTGCTATCACCCAGGCAACTGGAACCTTCTCAATGCAGAGTGAAAAACCTCCTCAAACCCTGTCTCTTCCCCCTGGTTTCTTCTTGGGGTATTCCTGAATGTCAGGTAATAAAAAAAAAATCCACCTATCAGAAGTTCTAAGTAAGATGTGCATTTGAGAATCTCCATGGGCTCCAAGCCCACCCATATCAAAGTATACCAGGCTACGGAGCAGGCAGGCAGCTTGTCTTCCCTGCCTCTCAGCAGCCCATCAGAAGGAGAGAGAGGCTTCTGGCTGCCTGTGAGTTTCAACCTCCCAGCCCCTCAGGGTCAGATCACCTGGCACTTTACTGAAGTAAAAGGCTCCAAATCAATACCCCTCATCAATCTTTGGACAGCCAGGAGGTCACAGATCCAATGGAGCAGAAGTGCTTTTCTCTAGGAAAAACAAACCCAACCTGGCAGGAAGCTCTCTTGGCATTAAAGAAGTCAGAGTCTCATTTCAGAGGCTGAGGAGAGAACTGGAAGCCAGAGTGGAGGCTCCAGAGGGGTGGGGGAGCCCAGCCCAGTTCACAGCTTCTCTAGACTGCACCCTGCTCTTGGCTCTGTGGAACCAGACGCTGCCAGCACTGAAGTGACACCACTGGCCACTCCCTATGCCCTGGCCAGATCCAGCTGGCACAGGGGAGGACATCCGGTGCCCTCAGGTCTGCATTCCAGGTAGCTGAGTCCCCAGCTCTTCCCTGACAATGTCCACTGCCTCTTTGGAGCCCTCAGCTTCCCCAAAGGGAACTTCGCAGTAAGCGTCTGTTCACTCACCCCAGGCCTTGTGCCTCTTATTTGCCAAGAATTGAAAACAGAAGAAACAATTTTCTCCCTACCTCACTCCCCACTAGGGATTGAACCCTGGGCCTTTGCACTGAGCTACATCCTCAACCTTTTGCTTTACTTTATTATTTTTTTTTCTTTCTTTCTGACAGTCTCGCTACTAAATTGCCCAGGCTGGGCTCAATTTTGTAATCCTCTTGCCTTGGCCTCCCTGAGTGCTGGGATTACAGGCATATGCCCCAACCCTCGGCTTTTTTAAAAAACAAAACAAAATAGAGTCTCACTAAATTGCCTAGGCTGGTCTCAAACTAATGATCTTCCTGCCTCAGCCTCCCAAGTAGCTGGGACTAGAGGTGTCCACCACAACAGAGGGGCACAAACTCCTTTTCAAAAGGCTGTGTTCCTCTCAGCCAGCCATACATTTGGGTGTGATAGCACGGCTATAATCTCAGCACACGGGAGGCTGAGGCAGGAGAATAACCACAAGTGTGAGGCCAGCCTGGGCTTCATAGTGAGTTCCAGATCAGCCTGAACTATATAGCAAAACCCTGTCTCAAAATAATAAATAAATAAATAAATAAATAAATAAATAAATAACAAACTCTTGACCATGGCCCATCTCCAGATTATGGCCAATATATTCTCCCACCAGTGTAACATATTCCCAGCACTGTTAGGCAAACTTAAGGAGAGGCAAAGGGCAGGAATCAGTCTAATAAATCTTGCTTTGAACAGACACCGCCCTACCCACACATTACCGTAGCAGACACAAGGTTGGGAATTTAAAATTCCCTGAAGATCAAAAAGATTTTGTAGGATTCAGTGGCTCCCAAATGTTTCATCACCAAAGACCTCTTTGGTGAAACCTCTGGTTTTGTGATATTTTATCTACCTAACTGTATCAAACAATGAGTCGTTTGCCCAGTTTTGCTTCTCAAGGGCAGAGTACTGCCCATCTAAGCTCCAGAGTAGATAGAGATAACCAAGTGTATCCATGACAGAGTGAGAGGCATCCAGCCCCAAATACAGACACTCACGTCTGTGTCAGCCTGCACTATCTGGCCCAGGTAAAGGTTCAGGGCCCTCTGGGCGTTTGGAAACACTGACAAGATGAGAAGAGGTTGAGGGTGGTACTCTTAGAGGAAAAAGAAAGACCAAAGGAGCAGGTATAGGAGTCAGAGCAATCTCCTGAGGAAGGCTACTAAATAAACAAACAGTGGATGCTTGGCTAGCAAGCCATGCCCTCATTATGAGACCTGCAGGTGCTGGGGCTCTGGAGGTCCTAAGCAGATCTCAGGGGCCATCCCAAGACCATATCAGCGCTGGTCTTTCACATACAGGTAAGAGAGTTGGGGCAGGGACAGCTGGGGACTTGCCCCGGACCACTTCAGGGCTGTGTGGAGCCCAGCATCAGAATCTCACGATAAGGCTCCAATTCCCAGGCCTTCCCTCAAGCACCAAGTCACAGAACTCGAATTCAGAAAGACAGACTCACCTCTGCTAGATACAGCAAGCAGAATTTCAAGTCTCCTGAAGAACCTTTGAGAGAACAAAAAGTAAGACTTGCATTAGAACTGGCTGAAGTATCTCAGTGGTTTGCTGAGGCACAGCCAGCTATCTTGCCCAGGACGCTGTGTGTGGTGCTTCCTGGGAAAAGAGGAAGAGGCAGACACTGGCAACAGGGCAGTCTCTGGAGCAAAGCCACTCTGTTTGCTAACTGGGGAGTGATGGGCAGCCGTGAGGCATTTGCCTGCAAGTCAGCCTGACCCAAAGAAGGCTGGCATCGCATCCCCAGGAGAGGCAATCAGGAGTATCAACCAGTAGGAAGCTGTCACCCATCCCAGAAGTCTCCTCCTTTCCATGATCCCTCCTGTGACAAGGGGCAAGAGGTAACACACATCCAGGTTTCCTCCACCACTCCAACTGCCTCGGGAGGGCGTCATTTGATTCCTGGGTGGGCCTTATTCCCACCTCAGAAAGCATGAGGCCAGGAGGGGCAATCCCCAGTCACGGCCTGAGTGGAGCTAAGAGATGATTGTCAGGCCCAGGCCGAGCCCTCTGTGTTTTCCTAGAGCCTCCTCATCCCTGGTCTAGGATCCTAAACTCAATCATCCACCAAGCACTCTGCAGCTGGGAAGAGCTGGGAGGGACCGAGGGCTGTCCCCTCCTCCAGCAGAGGAGCTCAGTTGGAAGCCAAGAGATGACCCGCAGCTGTTGGGGAGGGATTTCTGGAGAAGGGCCTTTAGTGCTAAAACTCAAAAGGGGAAGAACGGGCATTCCAGGAAGTGGGAAGGGCACAAGCAGAGATAGAGAAACACCAGCTATGCCTCCTCTAACACATCTGTCCTGACCACTGCAGCTACTCGGCTGAATCTAGCAGCACTCCCCATTGGGGTACTCAGCTGGACACAGGCCTGGGCTGGTTGGAAACTCCCTGTGCTGGAAACAATTGGCCTCATCAGGCAGGCTGTCATTTTTAAGAGAAGCAACCATATAAAACATGTAACAGCATCAAGGCCCACAGAACTGCTTGCCAGCCACCACTCAAATGTTTTCCATGTGTAAGCTCAAGGGCTTCGATGTGTAGCTCCATAACAGCACTGGCCCACAGCCCTCTCAGAACCCCAAGGGGCAGAGCTGACAGAAACCATGGCCCATGTGAAAACAACAGAGGCATAGGAAAGTGAAGTAACTCACCCCAGGTAGGAAAGGGAAGAGCCTGGCTCCAGAGCCCGCTTTTTTAATGCCACCTCTTAACTGCGGGGTTCAAAGCAGACCCTTTCACGCAGACTTGAAGCAAGGAAATTGCCAAACAAGGCAAAATTCATCACCAAGAGAAGGCAGCAAGATGACAAGGAGATAATCCAGTCCTAAGCAAAGCAGTAAGTGGAGCCCTAACTGAGGTAGGTGAAGGCCAGGCACCCTGGAAACAGGTATACAGGCAGTTTCCATATGGGCCAAAATCTCTCTAAAGCCAGGGGCTTCTAGGTGGAGCCAGATAAAATAGCCCCAGAAAAATAGAGGTGCACTTTGGACTCAGAATAAATTTTTTACTTCTCCCCACCTGGAAATGGATTGGGGAGAGAGGGAGGCCTGCCTAAGAAACCCATAATGTTTAAGAACATTGTAAACTGGGTGTGGTGGTGCACACCTAGAATCCCAGCACCCTAGGAGGCTGAGGTAGGAGGATGGCAAGTTCAAACCCAGCCTAGGCAGCTTAGCAAACTTAGCATGATCTTGTTTCAAAAAGGAGGTGAGGTCTGGGGATGCAGCTCAGTGCAGAGGCCCTGAGTTCAATCATGAGGGGAGGGAGAAGGGAAGGGAGATTGGGGGGAGGGAGAGAGAGAGAGAGACAGAGAGACAAAGAGAAAGAGAGAGAAGAAATACTGTAACCCCAAAGCCTCTTCTAGTTCCTTATGTTGCTGAGAGTAGGGACAAGAAGAGGTGGTCTCTTTTGTTTAAGAAAACACACTGGATAACAAAAAAATTTTTAAAAATTAAAAAAAAAAGAAAACACACTGGATTATTTCCTTGACTCTCCAGAAGCAGACCCCAGAGCAAAAGGAGAGCCAAGAAGACCTATGTTAGAAAATAATTGGAATTTGGGTTTTGGAAGCTGGCAGTGAGGAAAGAGAAGGTTCTGGAAGTGAAGGCAAGCCCAGGAGATGAGCACTTCAGGGAGACATGAGCTGAGAGAAGATGGGGGAACACGCCTTTAGACAATCCCTGTGGCCAGGGATGGCTGATGGATTGTTTTGACAACTGCTCTGTGTTGTGATACCACCCCTGCCTGCCCTGACATCCCTGAATTACTGCAAACTTTCAGTGAATCTTCTCCACATCACAGCCCCAAGCTGGCAGCCCTGTGACAGACGGATGGAATAGGGGCAGTGCTCAGCATGATTCAGAGTCTCATAAAAGAAAAACAAGCAAGGGGGCAGGGGTGCCAGGGAAGAGCTGCTGCAGCTGCAGAAAAGCAGGCAGCAAAGAGGCTGAGCCAGGAGACACCCTCAGCCTTCCTGAAACATTAGGACTGGGGCTGGCATAGAGAAGGGACGCTAAGGCTGCACATTTGAGACACTCTGCCTGTGCCATTCCAGAGCGGGCCTTGCTTCCTACCAAGGAATCCATGGACCATGCAAGAGGGATCCCCAGTCATGGGCTCAGTGGAGCCCCTGGGCTTACTGGCTCAGGTCTGACCCTTCTATCATTTTCCCAGAGTCCTTCCAAGCCTGGTCTAAGATCTCAACTCAAATATTCACAGGCTCAGAAAATGTCAACTAAGATGTACTCCAACTACTCCAGCAGCTGGAGTTTCCGAAATGGGAACCTGGGTCCCCAAGGCAGCTGGAGAGTTCATGAGTCACCTGGACATTTCCAGGCCACATCTGAGAGAAGAGGGCAGGCCAGGAAGACACACTGTGGGCATGATACTGGCTGCCTGGGAGGCAGAAACACAAAGAGTAGCAAAGCCAGTGGCCCCCACAAACCAGAGATGTCCTGATAGCACCAGCTCTCCATCTGCTTCCATTATATTGCCAGTCAGTCCTGCCAGAGCTTGGGGAAGCTAGACAGGAGAAGGCAGGAAGGACTGCAGTGGCCACCAGCCGGGGGCCCTGAAGGAGGAGGCACTCCCAGCCCCCAAGCGGAGACAGTGCTTCTGGTCTCCTTTTAGTCATTCATTGATTGAATCGCCCAACATACATTCATTGGGCTGCCACATTGTTCCATGCCCATACTAGGCCCTGGGAATACAGCTGACCTGCAGAGCTAAGAGCTACTCGGACAAATGCCAAGGGAGGCCCTGGTCCCTAGGATGGGGTGGATTCTCCCCAGCATGCTGGAAACGCAGATGCAACTGCTTCTTGTTGACTGTCCTCTGTGTTCCAAATTGAACTCTGCATATAATGTTGATTTGAAAGAGACAAAAAGAAACCTAGGAGTTTCATGTCCTGAGCAACGTTAATGAGAGACCATTCTGGCACCAGAGGCTTCATTCAGCCCAGGCTCCAAATGCATCTCTTAAAAGCCTCACTCAGGCCCCTGTGGCGGCAGTGAGTCTCCTGGGGCACTGGGGAGGAGGCCAGGAAATCAGGCGCCAGGACTCAGAACATCGGGTCCTGAAGTTCCACCTCGCTATGGCAGAAGGGGACACTGGACTTCAGTGAACCTCTGGAACTGGCTCACAGATGTGAGGACAGTGGGGGAAGGAGCACAAGGGCTCCATGGGTGTCCAAAAAGAAACTAAGCATCGGAATGTGTACCTTTTTCTACAATCTTTTTAAATATGTGTATGTGTGTGTGTGTTGTTGTTGTTGTTGTTTTGGTTTTTTGTGTTTTGAGACTAGGCCTTGCTGTGTAAATTAGGCTAGTCTTGAATTCACTATGTAGCCCACACTGGCCTCGAACTCAAGGTGGTTCTCCTGCCCCAGCCTCCCTAGTGCTGGGACTACAGGTGTGCGCCACCACGCCTGGCTGAATGTGCACCTAGGAGACTCCATGTCATGGAGTCATCTCCTTTGCTCTAAGCAGCTCTGAGGCTCTCCAAGAGCTCCCCCAAACCATCTCAGGCCTGAGGTCTGCCCCAAACCATCTGTCCAACAAATCCAGTGCTCCCTCTCCCACACCAAACCAACCGGTCATCTCTCCTGAAACATGCTGCCTAGGCCACCTCATCTAGGTGACCCACCATCCACAGGCAGATGGGCCTCAGCCCATGGACACCATCCCCAGGCAAGGGTAATGCTCCAGGCTCACCTTGACCATCACCACCTGGTGGGGCACAAAGCACCCCTGCCTTTAACTGCAAGTCTTGGGGGAAGGGGGATTCTAGGAGGGGAAAACCAGTCCAGGCCCCTCAGCAAGTGGAAGCAGGGCAGCACAGCACTGTCCAGCTTCTCCCAGCCACCTGGGGATTCTGTCCAGGGCCATCAGACCTGGGAGGGAACACAGAGAAATAAACCCAGAAAAGGGAAAGGACCAGCTAAGGTCACACATGACACTAACAGCAAATCTCTGGCTACTGCCTTCAGATCTTCCACTGCCTTCTTCTCCCACTCTAGCCTCTACCCAACTGCACCCAGCTGGAGCCTCCTTCTTTTCCCTTCTCCCTGTAGCAGGAAGCTGAGCAAATGAATCCTGGGCTTGTGGTCCCAAGCCTACAGTGTGCAGATCACCGAGCCTGAGTCAGTTCTTATCCTTGGCTGTGTTCGTTACTGAGCAGCATCCTGCCCAGCGCTCCCCAGATGGAACTGGGTGGGTCTTACACTGTCTGAACTGGGGGCAGGGTGAGGTAGGGGAGCAGAGAAGGAGGGACTATACTGAAAGTGTATATATGTGAGTACTCAGAGCGTAGGGGAGCTGGCTGCAAGGGAGCAGAGGAGGAGGCGGAATAGCAAGGAGGCCCGGGCAGAGTCCACTGGTTGGAGGGCAGCGGGCACTGGGGAGCTTCCTGGCAGGCCAGGGCCTGTGCTGAAGTGGCTCACAAATCTGATCTTCCCCTCTCCGGAGGCCCAGAGGGAGGGGCTGTGGCTGCCCTTGGTCAGGAGGCAGGAGAGTCAGAGCCAGAGAGGGAGAGTGGTGAGTGACTTCCCTTGGGGAGGGGACAGTGGAGGTTCCCACAGGATCTGGCTTCCGAGGAGGAAGACCAGCCAGGGCAGCGGGCGCACAGGATGGCTTTTTGAGCAGTCAGGAAGTTTGCCTGGAGTGAAACCCACCAAAACAGAATTCTTTCACCGGGTAATATTTTCCTCCCTGCCCATCGCCTGTGCTCAGACAGGTCTGTTGTTGTTTTCATAATCTGGGAGAGGAAATCGAGACCCTTTCAGCGGAGACCTCAGGCGCCAAACCAAACTGCTGGACAGATACTCCCAGCTGGCTTCCCGTTCTGACGGCCGGGGTGCCATGGAAAGTTTTGGGTTAGAAATCCTGCAGGCTCCTGCATACTCTGCTCAACAGCCCCAGCCACGTGTGTTCCAGCTTCCTTGGGCTCTCGATAGGGCTGTGTGGCTGGCTGAGGAGAGGCAGTGGTCTCGGTCCACACATCTGGAGAGCAGGGTGGCAGTAGGCATTTCTTAGGCACTGGTTGTGGGCCAATCCCTTTGCATAAATGACCTAATTTAACCCAACAACCTTCCGAGACACTATTATTATCCCAATTGACACATGAGGAAACAAGCTCAGAGAAGTGGAGTAACTTGCCCAAGGTCACACCAGGAGAGCACTGCCAAGATTTGAACATGGGTCTGAGGCCAAAGCTCTTCCCACCCTCTCCATGGCCTCCCTGGAAGGCATCTAGAACAGAACCCACCCTGAAAAGCTCAAGGTGTGGCAGCAGGCTCGCAGGCCTAGAATGGATGGTTGGCCAGTCTGGGGACAGAGCCCACCGCACATAACAAATGCCCCGCTGAGGGCTGGCAGCTTGGCGCTCCTCACCTTCCTGCAGCTTTATGCTCTGGAGATAGAGGGGGTTCCTCAGAACATTGCAGCGCCCAGGCTCGTCCTCCTTGGTGAAGAGCAGCAGATCCGAGTAGGCAAACAGTGTCACCTGCACCAGAAGAGAACACATGGACTGGCTACTCCACTGTCCCCTGGACACAGACAGCCACAACCTCCCCTGGAGGTCTGGGTAACGCATCCTCATCATCTCACGCAGAACCAGCAACTCCAAGGGTGGCCCAGAAAGGAGAGTGCCTTTCTGCCCTCCTCAAAGTAGGAAAAAAATAAACCAGAAGGAAAGACAGTCCTCAGCCTCCACGTCAGATGGCTTCCTCGGGGCCTCTCCACAGCCTGGTGTCCCCAGGCCCCCCTGTCCTGGGCTGGCCCTGCAGTGCCCAGGGGGGTCTCCAGCCCTCACCCAGCTTTGTTTGAAGCTTCCTGCAGAGCTCTTAGAATCATGTGGTGTGACGTAATACTGCCAAACTCCTTGCAGATAACTTTAACTACATTAAGGAGAAATCAGTCCAAGAAAAAGTCAGTTGTTTACACTTCAATACAGACTTGTACATAACTTAAATCTCCTTCGTGTACCAGCTGCTCCAAAAACAAAAGAAAAAAGCTATTTTTAGACATTAAAGGTAAACCAACAGGAATGTGCAGCATATTTGTTATGCTTAAAAAAAAATCCACTTGATCCTCTACTCCCACTGAAGTTTACACTGGTATTTGTTTTATAAATTCTGCAGGGCTCTTAGTTAAAAGCAATAAAATCCAATTTTAGGTTCTCCAGAAAAAGCCCACAAAAGATTATTAATTATGGGGACTTCCCTTTGAGGTGTCAAAACTTGGTACTTCATTTCTTCTGAAGTAAGAGGAACCAAGCAGAAAGGCCTGGATTCCTCCGCACGGCAAGTGTGTGTCAGATTTCGACTGACCTTTAAAAAGCCAACATGTTGTCAGTTAGTTCTCAGACTGGTAAAGATTACCCTACACCACCACTTCAGGCACCCTTTCCTGCAGAAATATTGGAAAAGATGCATAAATATGAACATATAAGGAAGTTAGCGGCATTCTTATAATTTAACAAAGGAAAATAAAATAAAAAACCATCAAGAGAGGACTGATAAAATAAATTACAATAACTTCACACGGCAGAATTTTGTGCAACTTTTAAAAGAATAAAGTAGAGCTACATGGGCAGAAATAGAATACTGTCTATCATAAGTTGGAATAATGTGATGCGAAAAAAATACCTGGATATAATATAATTTTGTAAAACAAAACAAAAAGTTTGTATAGCTCTTTCTGTATTTTTTAGCTATGCGCCACTCTCCACACTCAGGGAAGGGGGATTTTACTTTATACATTTCTGTTTAATTTGCGTTACTTTTCAATGAGATTGTTACTTTTGTAATTTAAAAATATGTAAGAAAGGGCTGGGGATTTAGCTCAGTGGTTCCACCGCCTGCGCCTGCGCCTGCCTCACAAGCGCAAGGTCCCGAGTTTGATCCCGGTACCAAAAAAAAAAAAAAAAGTAAGAAATATCCAAAGGCCTACTTGGTCTCTGGAGTGTAGCGAAAATACAGAGGCAGAGACAACAGGGGATGTCACTGAGCAGAGAGCCTCAGGGCTCTGGCCCCTCCCATGGACTCCTGAACCTTGGGCTGGAAGGGATCTTAATAGTGACCCTACCCAGGGCTGGGGATTTAGCTCAGTGGTGCCACTGCCTGCATCACAAGCACAACGTTCTGAGTTCGATCTCCGGTACCAAAAAAACCAAAAAAAACCAAATAGTACCCCTACCCAATTCCCTTCCCAGAAAGCCCTATCTCCTACAACTCCCCAACAGAAACCTCTACTTGCTGAACACTTTCCGCTCTGTGAATCTTTATGCAAATAATATCATTGGCCTTTACAGATGAAGCCCTTATAGCTCAGAGAGGTTAAGTTACCCATCCACAGCCACACAGCTAGGGACTGTTATGCAGGTCTGACAGATGGTAAAGCTCTCACTGTACACAGTACTGTAGCAGCAATATGCCTACAGCTGCTCTGTCCCTGAATATAAAAGAATCCAAACAGGGACCCAAAAAAAGAGGAATAAAGGAGACAAATGATAATAATAAAGTTAAAGGAGGGGGAGAAAATTATCAAGAGTTCAGAAGGATTAAGAAGTTGGCTATATAGGGAGAGGACTGCAAAGTCTAAGCAAAGGAAAGAAGGCTCTACACTAGCTGCAGACACTAGGCAAACCCCCCTGCTCCCAAAAAACATGTCTCCAAATCAAGGAAAATCTAGCTGTCAGCTTTGGACCCACAGGGAAGCTGGCAGAGGAAATGTCAGAGAAGACAATTTGTCAGGAGCCTAGAAAGTCAAAAAATGGCTCAGGCCCAGAGGGGGCTGGATGGAGGACAAGAGGGAGGAGCCACTGCCAAGGTGAGAAAAGCCCCAGGCCAATGCCCCAGCCTGGATTCCCAGAGCTGAGAATATGGTCTAGACAGGAAGTGATTAAGGCATGAGTGAAGAATTTCCCCAAAGGTCGGGTCAGGGAAAGGACAGAGCTGGCACACGGCTGGAAGCAGGACAGAGGGCAGACATGCCAGGGAAAGACATGTGGACCCCCTCCATCTCATCAGCATCCTGGTGACCCTATCTGCACAGACCAGTTACCTGCTGCCTCTCACCACGACAGGGGATTCCAGGTGTCTTCCTCACACCTGCACAGAGGACACATCTGTCTTCCCAAAGGGTCAAGGGTAGAGGGATTGCCTAGTCAGGGAATCCTTACAACCTAGAGGGTGACTGTCTCTCAAGTGGCCCTAGCCAAGCCTTCTCCTGGGAAACTGGCCTCAGAGCAGGGTATTCAGAAAGGACCTCTGCTCCTTGGTTAATGGTAAACTCAGTGAGTCAGTGTGTAAAGGGAGGGCGTGTCAGCCTTTCCCTTCATAGTATTCCAGGAACCTAGCACTGGGCCCAGCTACGTCCTCGATGATGTCCTCAATGATCTGTAAATACTGTGTGAACGGATAAATGAGGCTTCTCCAAAATGCAAGCAAGTGTGTGGCGTGGGACAGGATCAGCTCATAGACATCAGCAAACATGAGTCTGCCCAGAGAAGGGACAGACAATGAAGAGGAGGGGCTACCAGTTGGGAGAGGCTGCCCTTGCACATTCAGGAACTGTGGGGGAAAACCAGCAACTGGAAGAGTGCAGAGAAGCAATTAGAATGGATGGCTCCTGAGGGCCCAACCAGCACTAAGGCTGTATGAAGTTACACAAGTCCCTCTGGAATTGGTTCTATTTTTAGCTTGAGTAAAATGATAGAGTACCAAAATCCTCATATTTGATTGCTATTATACTGCAAGAAAAAGGAATATATTTATTTCACTTGTTCTCAAATCACTTCCTTCAATTTTGGGAGAAGGGGGTGTCTCTTGGTTCTAAGGTTCTCCATGCGGCAAAGATATTTTAGATGAATTATAACTATGGCTATGGCTTGGCTTGTGTTTCTTTATTTGTTTTTAAACAAACATACCAGAGGCAGCATGGGGTCATGGAAAGCATTGCTGAGCCAGGATTAGAGCCAGAGAGCCAAGTGCTAATCCTGGCTCCGTTCCTTACCAGCCTTGACGTCCCAGGTAATTTCATCGGAATATTAGTACCCTCGTGTCCCATGGGGGTGCTGGAGAGCTAACTGGGATCAGTGCAAAATGCATGCATGGCAGGAATGCACAGTAAGTGGTCAACACTGGTGCAAGTAACAGTGAGCACATTTTAAGAGTGAATTAAGACATCTGTGTGTATTTCAGGGTGGCTGTCATCCCAAAGCACTTTCTTCTGGGCCTGCTGAATGCACAGCCACACCTTCCCTTCTGACCCTGCACCCCTGACTTACCTCCACCACATGCTTATTCACCAAACACAGTTCCAGTGACCTCTCACTCCTAAAACCTAAATCTCCCTCAACAGATGAAGTTTTACTCCCACACAGGGAGGCAATTCCGAAGCCATGCTTCAATTCTCAAGAACATTCCCAAAGGGTAGGTCTAGAAATGACCTCAGCAGTACCAGTGTGGTAGAACTGAGCACACAGTCTCAGCAGAGAGTGCCCTTGAAAAAAGACAATGCTCATTTGGAACACATGAATTCTGGTCTGCTTGTTTAAAAAAACAAGACAAAACAAAGCCAATGTCCTGCTTCAGCCACGGTCACATTTAGTGCCCTAGGGTGGTAAGGCTGAAGGCCCCTCAGACCATGCTCCTGCAACCTTAAATATACACAGGGAAGACTGAGGAAGAAGGGAGAAGTCATGAGTGAGTCAGCAGCACAGCTGGGGCTAGCTATAGGCTTCAGGCCTCCAGGCTTTCTGATTTTGCCGGTTCCCAAGCACCTAATCCAGTCTACAGAGTCAGCTCTGCATCACAGCGTGATCTGCACCCAGCCCTCTCCCTCACTGCATGACCCCCAAGTAGCCAGGCCGGATTACAGAGCTCCACTTCTATTTCCTGCTTGGACCAAGACAGCTCTGCCTCAACGCTGCCACCCAACCAAAGCCTCTACTTATGGAGCACTTGCTTTCTGCAGTGTGGATCTGCATGTCAATACCATCATTGCTTTCTACAGATGAGGACCTTACAGCTCAGAGCGGTTAAATTACCTGTCCATGGCCACTCAGTCAGAGACTGTTGTCCAGGTCTGAGCTGGGACCTGGCCAACTCTGGGGATTGAGTGGGTGAGTAAAGTGCTCCCAGCTCCCAGGAAGAGTAGCATGGCCCCTGGACAACCCCTGCTGGCATGGCTAGAGCCCAGGAGAAATCATAGATCTCTCAGGAGAAGATCTAGAATTTGGGTTAATACAGACTCAGGACATTCAGGAAACTGACACGCCTCTAAAAATTCTCTTTGGCTAGCAGCTTTAATTTTCTCACCCACAAAGTCACTCACCACAGCTGAAGTGAAAAACCATCTTTTCTCTCTCCTTAGAGAAAGTTGGGATAAACAGTGGAATGTCTTTATGAGCTGGGGAAGTACTATAAATGTCAAAAAGAACAAAACAGTTTTGAAAGGAGGGGAGTTCCCTATCAGTGGAAGTAGATAAGAAATAGCTAGGAATCCACTTGTTGGGGGAAGAGGTGTGGAAGAGTTCTCAGGTCTCCATCCTGGGATTGTACCACGATCATCTGGAGGAAAAAAAGTGAGGGGCCTATAGATGGCCAAGGAGGAAAGCCAGCCAGGCAGTGCGCATGAGTCTTACCTGGGCAGCCTTGTTCCTCCCCTCGTACAACAGCAGCTCCTCTGTCAACAGGAGGGTCCTGGCAGGGTTACAGAGATCTAGGGGCTGAAAACAAAGTGTGCACAAGTGAGTGGGCCGTGCAAAGACACAGGGCCGCAGAGGAAGCAGCTAGCCAAAGCCAGCCACAGAGAGGCCTCCCCTCCCCCAAGAACTCACACACCCCTCACAGCCCAGATGGAAACAGAAAGATCTCCTGTCCGTGCGGAACTGTGGCTGCCACCTTCCCCACCAGTCCTCACCAAGAGAGCTGCACTCTCTGGCAGGAAGTCCAACCTCATGCCTGGGCCCTCCGCAGTCTCCCCTCCCCCACTGCCCACCTCCTACCCCAGGGCTCCCCATCCCACTTCCCCCAACCTGTCCTGATGATGCCCCCCCGAAGGCCCTGCTTTCAGAGCCCAGAGGGGTCCTGAGAGCCACACACCAAGAGATTTGGCCACTTGAGACCCTTCAAGGTGAGGCCTCTCCCTGCTCTACATTTATAACACACTTGGGCTGACTCCTTCCCATCATCAATTCTGAAGGAACCACTTCTCACTCAAACCTCTCACTCCATCATCCTGTCCAGGGAAGTCCAGAAAAAGCACCCTGAGCTCTAGATTACCAAGCAGGACCTGTCCTCATGAGCATATACTTATAACATGGCTTCTGCCTGCCTGGCCTCAAGCAGGTACTTGAAGGAAGATGATGAACCAAGTATCAACTGCACACAACAACCTGGATGGACCTTATAAATCATATGGTGCCAGAGAAGCAAGACCCAAATGAATACATGCATATAAATATTCATTAAATGAATATATGCATATAAATATTCATTAAATAATATTTTAAAAGAGGCCACACAAAATATGATATTTAGGGAAATATACAGATGGTAAAAATAAAGAAAAGCAGGTAAATGCTCACTATGAGCTAGGCTGAGGTACCTTTGGTGGGAAGGGAGGGCATTATGATCAGGAAGAGATATGCAGGCTTCCAGCATATCCCTTGGGCAGCAATCGTATTCCTTTATTTTAGTGGATATTTGCTTTATAATTACTTATTAAATCAAACATTTAAGTGTTATGCCATTTTTAGCTTAAATGTTTCCCAATACAAAAATTTTCAAAAGGTTTTCATAACTTTTTCAAAATCATTTCAATCAAATAATTTTTATCAAAATTAAAAACAAAAATTAATCCCCCAGGATGGCAAAACCTTTGTGTCACATCCAAGAAAGAGATCAACAGAAAGCCAAAGGCCAGGCCCTGCCTACAGAGCCATAGAGGGAGAGGTTTGCTGCCTGCCACGGATACATCACATCCAAGAGGGAGTTCTAAGACCACCGGACAGGGACAGGCCCAGAATGGGATGCTACAGAGACCTGAGAAGTAGGATAGGAACAGAAGTGACACCCTCGGAGCTGTGTCACCTCTATGCTGCTGATGAGTGGATAAAGTAGTGTTATTTCCCTAGAACACAGTCTGTCAATATGTGTACAGAGCCTTCAACATGTTCACAACCCGTGACCCAGTATTTTCACTTCCAGGAGTCTTTCCCAAGGAAAATCATCACAGAGATAATTCATGCATGAAGTTTTTATCACAGAGCTGTTTACAATAGCAAAAGAATAGACCACATGGATCTGAATTGAGAACTGGCTCAGTAAACATGGTATATCCACACGACAGAAGAGTGAGAACCACTATACAACCCAGGCTCAAAGAAATGCTCGTGCTACAATTTTTGTTTTAAAAAGGCAACTAGGCCAGGCATGGTGATACACACCTACAATCCCAGCACTCGAGAGGCTGAGGCAGGAGGATCACCATGAGTTCGAGGCTAGCCTGAACTGCATAGCAAGACCCTGTCTCAAAAAAACAAAACAAAAACAAAAACAAAAAAAAGGCAACCAGATATAAAATATAGGATAAGATCTGTTTTGCTTTTTAAAATCTATATATTTATGTGTGTGTATGTATGTATATATATATATATGTGTGTGTGTGTGTGTGTGTGTGTGCATATATTTGACACTTAAGTGTTTAAACAGCCTATATCTGGGTGATGGAATAAAGAAAGATTATTTTTAAAGAGAAGAGAAAAATGCAAAAGAAGAGAGGGAAAAAGAAGAGGAAGGAGTAGAAGAAGAAGGGAGATCCAAATGAACCTCAGGCCACCAGTGAATACTGGCCAGCCATGTTTGGGTGGCCAAGGGGACCACATAAGCTCTATCTTGGTCAGTTCCAAACAGTAAACTTCTGGGTGAGCTGATGAGCAGGAGCTGCCTCGGGCAGGTCCTGGACCTCACAGCCTCAGCCACAGAGAAAGAGGAGGCTGCTGGGGGAACAGGAGGGCCCTCTATGGCTCCATGTTTCCTGAAGCACCTCTGGAACCTCTGCTCACTGACAAGACCTGCAGAATCCTGAGCTTCTCGAGTCATTCGTCTTTCCCAAACCAGGGCCCTCAGTCCTGGGGTGAAGAACTCTCCTCATTCTCGTCTCCTTCCAATGACACCCTTGGGGCCAGCCACAGGCTCACCTGAACAAAAACAGGGAACACCAAGGCTTTGGGGGCCAGGGTGACGTAGGTGCCGTAGCTTGAGTGCGGGACGTGCGGCCTCAGGAGCGAGCAGTCCTGGTAGTTCCCGTGGCCCTTCACTGTCTGTACAGTCTTCATCAGCCGGGACTTCTTCCCCAGGCCTGTGTAGGACTTCCCTTTAGTGGGACTCCCCGATTCTGTGGAACAGAGATGGAGATCAGTGAGGCATTTCCATCTCTCCTATGAAGGATTCCCTTAGAGCTGGACCTGGTGGCACACATCTGTAATCCCCTGCACTTGGGAGGCTGACGCAGGAGGATTACCATGAGTTCCAGGCCAGCCTGCCAGTCAGCACCATTGACTGATAATCTACCTTGTGCTGGGCCTGTGTAAGGATCTGGGGACACAAGGAGGCTCCAACTGGGTCTCAGGCCTCAAGCAATCCTTCACACTCTAGTGAGAGACGCTGGAACATAAATAAGCAACTCCAGGGGAAAGGCAGAACTGGGAACCAACGACTGTGAGATGTAGCAGTCCCCAGTCAGTGTCCCAGGTCCCCAGTCAGATCTGTTTACTGGCCTCACACTTTTAAAAATCAAGAAACCACTCATATTTTTTTAAATCATAAGGTCTGACTTCACTGGACCTGCAGTGCCACATGGAAGAATGAGTTGGAACAGAAGCCACTGCCCTCTGTGGCAGAGCACCTGCTCACCCCACTGCCACCATCCCAACCCAACTGGCCCATCCATAGCCCCTAGACAAAGATCCATTCTCTGCAGAGGTCCAGAGACAGCGGACTTTGCCAGGATGCATGTGGTCCACCCTCCACTAGTCAAGAAAGCTGGAGTCTCCCGGCTGACCACAATCAGTCAATAAGCAGTAAAAAGCAGCACTTACACCAGGCACAGTGGCCCCTGCCTATACTTGGGGGGGAGAGGGGCAGGAAGATAGCCGTTTGAGGACAGCATGGGCAACTTAGTGAAACTCTGTCTCAAAATAGAAAAAATAAAAAGGAAAAGGGGCTGGGGGTGTAGCTCCATGGTGGAACACTTGTTTAGCATGTACAAGATCCTGGCCTCAACCCCCAGCACCACAACTTAAAAAAAGAAAAGTAGTACTTGCCACTGTCATTCTCGATAAGGAGCACAGCTCTGAAGCCAGGTGGCTGTGCTCAAAGCCTGCTCCCACAGGCGCTAGCTCAGTGACCGTGGGTGGCTTACTTCACCCCCAGAGTCTTGGTTTCTTCGGCCGGATTAAAAGTGCCAGGCACCCCAGCTGCTGCAAGGGCTAAACAAGCTGCTCTGAGCCAAGCCCTAGAACAGGGTCTGGGAGTAGGAAAGGTACAGAGAAAGTCAGCTCCTAACACGTTGTTATTGTTTGGAAGCCAGTGGCCCCATGGGACAAAACTCAGAGTAGCTAAAAAGACAGAGATTCCTGGACACAAGCAGCAGGGAAACAAACCCCAGAACAATCTGACTCTGCACAAACTTTGGCCCTCTTCCAAGGGTTGCTGCTACTTGGAGGAAGCCAGCAAGGTCCTCCCTGACCTGGGTGCCCAGGCTGGGTCCCAGCACTTAGGCTTCCTTCTGCCCCCAGCCCTGGAAGCTGGCGGGGTAACAGGTGGCCTGGCCCAGTGACAGCTCAGGGAATCTCCCCGCCAACGCAATGTCATGGGCTCAGAAGCAGCCAGCCCAGGAGGTTTCACACTTGCTTCCACCTCCCACCCTGTACCCCTTCTCGGCAAGAGGTGAGAAAAACAAGTCAACCTCTCCTACCCCCACAAGTGACCACTGATCATAGTGATCAAACCATGATAAGTAGAAAGCAGGAGCCCAGGATGAGGGATAGGAGGTGCAAATGCAGGGAAGAAGTTACAGTCTGGCCCCAGGGTCATCTGTACAGCCAAGCCCTGGTCCCTTTGCTGGAAAGACCTGTCCTCAGTCTCGAGGTCTGCACAGCAATGGAGGTAGGTAAGACTTCTCAACTTGAGTGCTGACTCTCCAAGTCGGAGATGGGCTGTGCAATTCTGAACAGGCTCTTTCCCTCCTTGAGTCAGTTTTCTTCATTGCAAAGTGGAGGTAATGGATTGCTGCCTCCCTGGGAGCTCACACAAAAGGCCTGACTGGAAAGGACTCAGTGGGTTGTATAGGAGGGAGCATGTGCTGTGGATCATCTCGAACCCTAAGCCGTTCAATAAGCTGCCCATCACGGCTGGCAAAAGCATAGAGAAGGCTGCTGGGCTGAAAGCTGCACTGTGCCTGGGGCCACAGGATCAGCCTGGAACTAGACAGACTAATTTGATGTGGAACTAGCCTAAACTGGAGAAGGCAAAACCATGCAGGATTGACAAGCAGGGGACTGAGGCCAACTAGGCCAGTGTCAACAAAGGGTACCATTTGTACAGAGCAAAATCTGAGCCTTAAGCCCCAATTTCCTGACTTTTAAAAAAATCTATGTCATCCCTTCTCTGGCTCACCTGCCCAAGGCTGCCCAGGAATCTTCATTCTAAGCCTAAGAGTCACAAATCAACTCCTTGACCTATCATTCTGCCTTCAGAAAGGAGAGGTCTGTTTACCCACAGTTTACGGACAAGGAAATTAAGTCCCAGAGTGATGTAGGGCAAGGGAGCATGGCTCTCCAGAGCTGACTTTCCAAGGATCTGTTTTTAGAACAGTCCAGATTGCAACCCAGTTGCTGAGCTCAGTGAAGACAAACTCATTTACTTTCCACCTGCTACTTCTCATGGCAATGTCTGGTCCAAACCCTGTATCACCCCTTTCTTCCCTAACACCTGCCTGACTGGCTGAACACAATAATTATACAGCTTTGCTCTCGGCGTCTGAGGCAAGCCCTGGCAGCCATCCTGCCCTGGCAGTGTTGAAGCTGAGGCTAGGCTGCCTTCTCGGGGCACAGGACAATGCCCAGGGCACTAGCAGCCCCACAGAACATGCCAACTGTAGCCTGGCAGGAACCCCAGGCCCTGGAAGGGCCCCAGACCCTATTCAACTCAGAATGGCCCGACCTCCTCCTAAATGGCTACCTCCTGGCAGCCCAGCCAGAAGTCTCAGAATCAGCTCCCTGGTGACAGCCTTAACCTCTGGAGAAGCCTGAGTGTGTTCAAGGGAAACTTCTGTACCTTGAATTTCACCCCTGCCTCTGAACCCCAGACCTGGGAGCTATCAAGACTTGATCCTTAGTGAAGAGCAAATATGTCCTGAAATACCAAAAGGATTATTACTATGAAAGATAAATGAAATAAAGTCAAGATCTTAATATTCCAAAAGCTACCATTGTTACAAACACGATCGTTTCCTTACTTGTTCCTCCCAAGGTTTAGATGACTGTGCCTTTCTTAGCATTATATTCTCAGTGGGGAATGAGAACATAAATACAGGTTGGGAGCAAGCACAGAGGCATCTCTCGGGTTGAGAGGGAGTCAATCCCCCTCTACCCAGACAGTGTCCATGTGCCCACAACAAGTGACACACTTCCCTAGCTCCCTACCTCCATGACTGAAATCCTACTGAGTACCTGCTATCTTCCAGGCCTGCGTCTGGTCCAAAGAAATTTGCCAAGCCCAGCCCTGCCCCTAATGAAGTCACCATTTAACAGTGACATCTTCACTCTAACCTAATGTGCCACAACTAAAAGCTTTTTAGACACTTATTGTTGAATTATGATAAGACTCCTCCCTAGAAGGAAGATAGCTTTATTTCTGACAGGCCAGGCCCGACCACCCAAAGGCCCCAGAGGGGAGAGAAGGGATGTGCCTTGCATCATCCATCCATAGCCTGATTGGAGCCCTTTCCCCACGAAAGACACAAGCACTCTCCCTACAACTGATGGAGAACAACAAGGAAGCAAGTCTGTGAAAGGCTGGAAAGAGGCCAGTCTCGAGGAAGGAGGTCAAGGGCATTCTGCAGGCACCACAAGAAGGGCTCAAGCACAACCTAGGTGGGAATCAGAGGCCACCTGGCAAGGCTGGTCTCAGCTTTCCAGGTATCAGCTGGAGCTCTCCAGCAGGTACCTGGGGGCCTAAAGGAATGCCCAGTGGAGACGGACTTCTCAGGCTTTCTGGGGGGAAAGGATTGGTTTGGAGTCCCACTTCTATCCCTGGCCAGAATTTAAAGATCAAAGGAGAAAAACCCACCCAAGAGCAGAGACTTCTGTGCCATTCAAAGATGAACACTCTGTGTCACATGGCTCGGTATGCAGGTTACAGTATACTCACGACCATGTTCTTATGCAATCCTCTGAGTAGGAATTACTGACTCATATTATAGATGAAGAAACTGAGCCTCAGTAAGGGCACATAAGTTGCTCAAAGTCCCACAGCAAGACCTCCAAACCAAGACCTCTAGCTCCACATGCACAACTTCGCTGTGCTGGCCCAACCATGCTGCCAACAGCACCTGACTTAGATGGCTGCTCAGTAAAACTGGGTGACACTCAACTGAATGCCTGAGTCCTGAGCATGCTGTCTCTCAGAGGGCTCTGGCAGATCCCACTCTACCTTCTCAGTTCCAGCTTCAAAGACACTGTTTGAGTGAGGGAAGAGAGGTACCAGGAGGAAAGAAGGTCTGTGTCAGCATGCTGGGTGACTGTGATTCCATCAGAAAGGCCTCTAAATTTAGAGGAAGAGGCTGGGCCAGGCCTCACCTGACCTCCACCATCTCCAGGCTGTGTAGGCACAGCACTGGGGATAGCTCACCTTCAGGGATGGTATCCTCCTGGTACACAGGCCGCAGCAGCTGCAAGGGAAAAATAGGAGAACCAGCTCAACCTCAGGAATGGGGCAAGATGGCCCAGCAGTCTGATAGGCACCAGCCCTGGGAGACAAGACACGAAACATCCTAAGGCACAAGAAAAAAACAGCAGTGCTGCTAACCAGCCGAGGGAGGGGGGTTGGTGAGAACACAGAAGCTCAGGACACGGAGTCAAAAAAGGCTTTTTGTGCCACGAAGTCTAAGCCTCTTGGCAAGACCCCAACAGGCTGTTCCAAAATGTATTCCATGGATCGCTGGAGTGGTGGGACCCCAACAACCACACTACAAAGGATGCTGTTATTGAGGAAGTTTGGGAAAAGCTAGGTTAAACAAGGTTAAACCACCTTTACTGCAGGATGCTCTCAGAACCTAGAATAGCCTAATGTGCACTGGGAATTTCCCCAGATGGAAGAGAGCACAGGATACTTCCCAAACTCATGTGACCTCAAAACACTTTTTTTCCCAGAGTACCTCATGGGACTAATGTTTGGGGAATATACTCCATCATCTCACCGTATATATAATTAGGCACTGATTTCATACCTCCTACAACAGGGCACTTACCACCTACCAAGGTAGCCCATTGCACTGTGGACAAGCAAGGCTGGTAGAAAGCTCTTCCTTCATGTGAGCTGACATCTTCCAGCCTGCACATGCCCTGCTCCTGGGTCTGTGACCTGAGGCTATACAGGCCCATCTGTACTCTCTACCACGACACTCCTGCAGAGGCCGGAGTTAGTACAAACGCCATCTCCTTGTCCAACACCCCCAGCCCCTTGCAGGCTCCTCACAGCACTGTTTTGAGTCTTTGAGAGTTCCTGGCTCCCACAGGGACCCAACACCCTTCCCTTTGCCCATACCAGCTGCCCATACCTGGCTCCCAGGGTTCAGCGGGGCCAGGATGATGTAGTTGGGGTCGGTGGGGGCAGTGGCACGGGACAGTGCGGGCAGGGTGTGCTGGCCCCCACGCTTGCCCACCTCGGTGTAGCGCTCCCAGCCACCGAGCAGCAGCCCATCCGAGCTGTCACACACTAAGTGGCAGCTGTGGCGCTGCTCAGGCCGTGCCTGGACCCCGTGGGTACAATTCTTCTCCCTCTTGTTGGGGGGTGACAGGAGGTCATGTGTTGACTTGCAGGAGGCCCGCCGCAGGACCCCGCCATCTGGCCCCGGCTTGACTTGGGGGACCATGCGCCACACGAGCAGGATGATCTCTCCAGGGCAGCTCCTGGAAGGTTGGGGAATCACACAAAGAAGATGAGTCTAGGGGAGACCGAAGTCAGCCAGGATGGGGGCCCTGCAGGGCAGGGAGGAAGAGGAGGAGAGGAAGAAGCACACACAAGGGACAGGCTCCTAGTATCAGGGCAGGAAGGGATATAAGAAGCCACTTAAAGCAGAGACAGCAAAAGGGTGTCATGGGTCAACTCTAACCTAAGCTCACTTAGTAGTGGCTGAGAAGGGCCTCAAGGCCAAAGTCAGGTTCAACCGGAAAGAGCACTATACTCAACTCATGATGCCTGTCGTGGGTAAGATACAAGCAAGAAGGAGCAAGCAAATCACCTCAATGCATTCCTCATCTAACCATCTCAGAACCAAACATAAATGGACCCATTCAGATCTTACTTCAGGGGGTGGTTCAAAGGGTCCAAACATTTTAAATAATTTTTTAGTTGTGCAATTGAAACAGATGCGATATCTATGGATCCTTAAAGAAAGGGCTTTGTCTCAGGTAACAGCAATAATTAGCTAATGTGGAAAGTGACCCCCTGGTGCCACATCAGGAAGCACAGGGTCCATGGAGAGCTCCTTCCCTGCTTTTTGCTCTCAGATCCAAAACTGCTTGGAGACTGAGCCTTCCTTTTCATGCCAAGAACCCGATTCCCTGAGGAGCAAAGTGGATCGCTCACAGATGGGCAAAGGAGAGGCTGACAAGCACAGGGCAGGGCAAGGCACTGTGCCCAGGGCCGAGGTGGGAAAGATATGTCATCAGCCTGAGCCACCCCCTGCCCCTGTCACCGGATCTCGTGGGCCAGCTCCACACATTTCCAGTGCTCCACCGGCCTCTCATTCAGTTGCAGCACCGTGTCCAGCTGCTGCAGCCCTGCTCGCTCTGCTGGACCTCCTGCAGGAACAGAGAGAAGCCATGCAGGGGCTCCTGAAGCCCAAGATCCCCTCAATGGACCTAGGGTCATTTTCTTCCATAGTGACCTCAGACAAGGCCCGTGCTTTTTCTGTTTCTTCGCCTGTGAAATGAGGAACCTAACCTGGTGGCTCTCGAGAGCCAGGAAGTCAGACACCCTTGCTCTTCAACTCTTCCCAGCCTTTCTGACCCCAGTTCCAGGCCACTTCTCTTCCCCAGGCCCCTTCCCTCCCCAGGGCCTCCTGTCCCACTGAGAACCTTGCATGTTGCCAGGCTGCCCCTCCTCACTCACCCCTCTTACCCCATTCATTGGGTGTCAATCCCATGCCACCCTTGTGCAGGCACTGGGGATGGCCTGATCACTGAGCCCTGGCTTGTGCCCATAAGATACACACTCAAAGACAAGAAAAAGACCACTTGTGAAAAGTACAGAAGAGGTGACTACTTTTAAATGTTAAGCGGGGTTATGATATGATGAAATGCTAATCCCAAAAGAATTCATAAATGACTCATTTTTCCCCACAGTCATTACAGAAAATCAGGTTTCATTTGTCCCTGTTCAAAATGATTGGCAATCAAAATATGAAAACCTATTTTTACTTTTATAAAAACAAAAAAAAAATTGTGGGTAGGGCTGGGGAGTTAGCTCAGCAGCACCAAGCCTGCCTTGAACACAAGTGCAAGGTCCTGAGTTCAATCCCTGGTACCAAAAAAAAATTGTGGGTATATTTTCATAAACCCCAATTTCATCTCTGGCCATTTAAAAACATTCTTCTTTTCATTTGAAAAGACAAGAGCCCTCCAGTGTGGGGCTCTCCATCCAGTTCCATCCTGTCTGCAAAGCCCAGGTGGTTGGCAGGCAGGCAGGGCTTGGCATCCTTCAAGTGGCGAACTTACCAGAATCCACAGCTTGGACTCGGACCGGAGAGTCGCAACAGATGGTGAAGCCAAAGCCGTCCTCACCTCTTGGGATGGTGATCTAGAACACAGTCCTGCCCAGTCACTCCCAGAAGCTGCAAGGCCAGGAAGCCCACAGGCCCCACCCAAAGCCACACTCCTCTCCAAGGGAATCAGAGCCAAGAAGCAGCTGGTCAGTCTTTCGCTGTCCCTGTCAACCCAGGCACCCTAACACCCAGTTATGGGCCAAGTAGGGAGACTGAGAGCTCAGGAGGTAAACCTCAGATGATGCACCTGTTCTGCTGAGCCCCAACAGTCCCAGCCCTCTACCCAGAGCCCATGACACCTCTACCTCCATGTCACCATGACCCACTGCAGGCCTCAATCCTTTCTTCCTTTACCACAAGGGTGTTGGGCCTTTGTCCTGAGGATGCAAAGACAAAGCCAACCTGAGGCCTTCCTTACCCACAGAAGAAGGAAAACCAGACACACTCACTTGGTCATAGGCCAAGGGTCAGGGGAAGAGTGCTGGGGATCCCAAAGCAGTCACAGCAGTTGTCCCAGGTGAGAGGACAAGCAAGGGCCCAGATAGGCCTCTTGGGTGGGCCTGAACTAGCCACTGACCACTGTGCTTTCTGAGGGCTGTGGGCATGGCAGGACCAAAACTCTGACTTGCATAGGGCCTAGGAAATGTTCCTGCCTTCTGAATGTTCTTTGCAAACCAGGACACAATTACTGAGCTCCTACTGTATGGCAGGCTCTGCTGAGGTACAGAAACATGAGGCCTTGGTTTCCTGAGGGTCACGAGAGTACACGAATCTCTCCAAAGCAAAGCCCGGTATGATAAGCAATAGAACAAAACAGTAGGACTACGCTACACAGCTCTTTGTTTTGATGTCAGCCACCACCTTCATGGTGGAAGACACTAGGGAAGGGCTAAGTCAGTAAGGGTGGCCTGGCAACTACAGTGTCGCTGGCAGAAGGATTTGGGACTCAGCATGGCCACCTGCTCACTCAGGCTGCTAAAGGAGCAAAGTCAGAAAAGGGATTTCTTGGGGTCCCAAGAGACTGCCTAGTGGTGGGGCTTAGCATGGGCCACAAGGAAGGTGTCCCAGGCAGGCTGAGGAAACCACCAGCTCAGCAAGTTTGGGAAAAGCCAAGGGTGTCAGCCTTGCTGGGAGAATGCCTCTCCTTCCCTCAATGGCTGTCTCTTGGGGCTGGGCACCTGCCGTCATCTGCCGGCTGTCTCATAGCCGGGCATGAGGAAAGAGAGGAGGCAGGGGCCCAGGGCCACCAAGGCCCTTGGAAACTGCTGGGGCCCTTGAGGCTCTGCTTCCCACCAGCCTTGGGCCTGGATTCAAAGCAAGTTTGTAAAACAGGAAACCTGACAGACAAGGGGAAGGGGGAGGGGGCAGGAAAATACTCTGTTCCCATAAGAATTCTGGGAAAACATGCAGCTAAGACAGGAAGAGAAAAAAATGGAAAGAAAGAAAGAAAAACAAACCCAGGAGTGAGTGTGGAAAGCTAGAGGAAAGGAACAACCACTAATTGCCTAGCTCGCCTGAGGTGGAGAGAAGACATCAGGAGCCCCATCCCCTCTGTGGAACAGAGCGACTTTTCAGGAGACTTGCAACCCACCCTTCTGCCCATGCGGAAGCTGGATCTAAAAGCCCTTCTAGCATTTCCACAGTCCTAATCCACCATGCACTGTGGCCCCTCCTGGCTGGCTAACAGGAGCCAGCCCTCTAGATTCTGAACTAACCAAATTTTGGGTGTCATCCCAGAGCTCCCACACTCCAGGTTCCCTGATGCAGGCAGGGGCAGGAGCCTCTCCGCTTTCCAGAGTGCAGGTTTAAGAAAAGCCAGACCAGGGAACAGAGTGACCCAGGGGAAGGTAGAAGGAGCAGGAGAGGGCGTCAGAAAGCAAGCACATTTCCCAGCTTGGTGGGCTGGGGCAGGGCTGTGTGAAGGAAGCAGAATGATGCTCTTTGCAGTGTTGAGAGGCTGCTGTCCAACAGGCCTGTCCATCCCTGCAGCGCTAAGGAGAAGGCAGTTTTACCACACCCATTTAACCGAGAAGGATGCCAGCTGAGGCCGCAAGTAAGTGTCCCTCCAGCAGCCCTATTCTCTGACTTAGGGCCTTGGGGTGGGGGCCTGTCTTCCACCCTGGCTCCTGAGAGGCTGCCCTTCCTGGGGGTGGTTCTTGCCCTTGCCTGACTCCCCAGTCTCAGCCATGCTGGCAGCTCATGTCTGCTCTCCTTCCTGGTCTGGGAGGCTCTGTCTGCTTGGACTTCAGTCCCCAACTGTCACCAGAAGAACGAGGTAGACACTGAGAGTGGCACCCGCCATGCACTGGACCACTTACACTCACAGCATCAGCCCTGGATCTCACTGTTCCTGCTTTAGGGACAAGGAGGTTGAGGCTCAGAGAGGCAAAGTGACTTACTTGCTCAAGTGCCACAGGAACAGGAGCTAGAACTGGATTTGGGACCAGGTCTGACAGAAAGCTTGTTGCTGGTTTCTAATGCAGGAGTCATTTTAAGCTCTGAGTCCTAGAACCCTAGGTCCACCCCACACTCATGCCTGGCTGGCCTCTGACCACCAGCATGCCCCGGTCTTCTCGCCCGTAGGCCCGAAGAGACCAGGGACTTCATAACACGCCATCCAGTGCTCTCCTGCTCCACCAATCTGCCACCCAGGGGAGCACAGAGCAGGGCTTGCAGGACAGGACCTGAAAGCTAGGAGGGCTGGAGAGAGGACATTTGGTCCCCTAGCAGCAGGTGTAGTGCATGGGACCCCTCTGGGAATCTCCCGGGGACCTCTGTACTACCTGTCAGGGGAGTCAGGATCTAGATTCCAGTCTGGTCATTAAAACAAGCCGAGGGACTTCTCTATATTTTAAAAATCAAAACAATTTCTGTGCTCCTTTCCAGCTTGGAAACTCCCCCAAATCTTGACATCTCTTACCTACTACACTCTCCTGACCCTATCCCTTTTGATAAGAAAAAACAGTGCCTCAGTGCAATTCCAGGAGAGGCCTGGGGCTAACGGGACCTTTACTCTTGTACAGCAAGAGCCCAGAGCCATCTCAAGGCACCCAGGCTAGAGGGAGGAAAGTTGTGCCGTACATGTACACAGAAACATCCCATCTCACACGCAAGTACACACTACTGCATACAAAGGGCCAAACCGCCTTGCTGTCCCATGAGAAATTGGAAAAGTTAGCAAAAACACAAAAGTCCCCCCGCCCAGAAACACCCAGCTGCTCAGCCACCAAGCCATTTGCAATCTTAGACTTGAGATGTCTTTTTTTTAATTCACACCCACTCCTCCAATAAAAAGAAGAGAAATGGGCCGGGGATTTAGCTCAGTGGTTCTGCATCCTGTCTCGCAAGCACAAGGACCTGAGTTCCATCCCCAGTACCCAAAAAAAAAAAAAGAAGAAGAAGAGAAAATCTGCTACACAGTCTCTCCAAGGACACCACCCCAGCCATTAGGATGACACAGAGCCAGGCCTCGTTGGGCCCTAATGTGGGGTGGCAAGTAACAGGCTAGGCCTTGGGTCCAGTTCCTGCCTCTACTCCCTCCCCCAAACCAAAATGTGCTTGCAGGGGGCAGGAGGAGGTGAGGAAGGCCTTGTGGGAAGACAGGTCCTGCTCAAATGGGCCCCTACCCCAATCCCCCACCCCCCTCAGGTCCCCTCCTCCGAAGAGCCAAGCACCCACCTGGCGGTAGCGGCGCTCCGAACACACTTTACAAAGCCCATTGAAGCGGTTCATGGCTGCGGGTCCTGCCTCAGCTGCCACCCCATGAAAACCCACCTCTTCCCCCAGCCTCGGGGCTGCACTGCGCCCGTCAGCCTGGCATGACCGCCCTGGGAAGCCCGCCCCACAAAAGAATGGCAGGAAATCACCTCTCACCTCCCCAAGCCCTGTCTGCGCTGTGTGCCTCTGCAGATAAGCCCAAAGGCTTCCTGAAACCTCAGAATGACAAGGAAGAGGGAGAGTTTTATATTAAAATTCCTGTCAACTAGTTAGTATTCCTCGGGCTTGGCAGGGAGAGGGCGCCTTTGTTCTGGCTGCATTCTCCGCCATGGGCCACTTTGTGATTCCAGTGTTCTCACAAACACCCCTGCTGCCCTGCTGAGGAGAACCCAGGCAGAAAACACGCCCTGCTCTGCCGACAACTGCCTCCCTTGTGCAAGTCCCAGGGTCCCCAGTAGCAAATCCAAGGAACTGACCTAACCTAGTGACTAATAAGAACGACTTGGTGGAGTTATGGCTGTGGACATCCCATCTCAAGACGGGGAGCACAAAACTTGTGGAGGCTGAGGAACACCTGCCACCGAGGAGCTACTTCAAAAGTCAGCTTCCTCTACTATGTAAGGGGCAGGCCGCATGGAGGGTCTGATAATACGTGGGCCATAAAGTCAGGTGTGCAAGGGGCTTCCAAATCATCAGATGACCCAGGCTCCTCATCCTATCAGTGAAAAGACTGAGCCCAGAGAGGTTAAGGTCACACAGCAGGGCAGAACTCAGGCCCTGTTTCTTGCCTCGGAGTCTTGGACAGCAGCACAGCACAAGCCCAGCTGCTGCCCACCTGGGAATCCCTGGAGAAGCCCACCCACCCACACATCCTTATGACAGAGGATGTGCCCTGCTTGGTTGACATGTGAACTGTGGGCAAGTGACCCAGATTTCTGGGACTCTGTTTCCCCACCTGTACCAGGCAAGAGTTAAACAGGTGGCCACTGGTGGCTCTCCACAAGCCTTTGGCAATCACATCCTCTTTGCTGAGCCCTGTGGATATCTCTGAGTGCACAAGCCCAGGAAAATCTACTGCACCTCAGAACATCATTTCCAGGGGTGCCTGGCTGTGTGCAGAATCCAGCATGAAGCAAGACCTTCCAGAGCTACCAAGAAACCCGAACTGCTGATGTCCATGTAATTCCCATGAGTCACCACAGCAGCTGCCTGGTCACTGTCCTGCCTGTGCTCAGCAAGGACAGAGAGAAGGAGGAAGGTCTTTTGCAGTTCCCCTCTAAAGCCAGAGGAAGCTTTTTGGTTTTGTTTTTTGATTCTGCAATGCTGTGGAGAGAAGGCAGGGATTTGGGCATGCTAGCCAAGCGCTGTGCCACTGAGCCACACTCCCAACCCCAGAGGAAGCTTTAAACTCTGAATGAAACCATGGAAAACAGACCTGGAAAGTTACTCTCACACTACACTGTCCAGGACAGTAGCGATTAGACACCCATGCAGTTACTTAAAACGAGATGGGAGAGCAAATCAGAAATGTTCAAAATATATATTTTATATATATGTATGCCAATTTCCCAAAACAAATGTAATTGTTATACATCACAAATATTTAACAATTAAATTTTTAAAAATGAAATCGAATTTGATATTTAGTTCTTCATCATAGCTGTAGACCTCACTCCACAACGGCTGGACCTCATTCACAGCTCTGTCCCAGTACCCAGCACCAGGTCTGGCCCACACAGGTACAAACGTGTCATGAATAAATGAGGGAGGGAATGAACTGACTCAGGGAGGTGAAAAATCTTTATAGAATACAATACATCCACAGGTAAGATGTTATGGAACACGTCAACATTGTATCTTCCCAGCAAGGCCACACACAGGAGGGAGCATGGCCCAGTACACTCAGGGGATTGCCACACCTTGCTCAGAGCTGGCCTCCACCTCTCGATGACTGTGTGACCACAGACAATAACCTAACCTCTCTGAACCTGTGTCCCCCTCATCTGTAAGATAGGGCACCAAGAGCTACAAGATCACTGGGAGTTTGTTTTTTCTTCTCTAAGTTGCTAGAGAAAACCAAAGATCACCCGCCGCGCTCGGCAAAGAGGCCTGATGAATTTTGGAGACTTCTCCCAAATTCCATGTGAAGTTTCTCTCCAAATTTTCTAGAATCCATGGGGCTCAAGTTCAGAATCACAGCTTCCCCTGACCTCAACCGCCCTAAGCAGAGAAGGTGATTCAGCCATGGAGCCCAGGGAAGCAGAGGGCCCGGCAGCCCTGAGAAGGAGAGGACTCCACTTTAGAGGTCAAAAGTCCTATCAGAATGCACTGTTGCTGAATTGCAAACAGCAAGTTCTGCCTTCTCTGGGGGTCTCCCAGGCTGAAGGACTGATAAGGAGCAATGCTCAGGGACTGCCAGTTCCGCCCAGGCTGTCCCCACCTACCTGGAGTCTTTCCCCGTTCTCAGTGTCTCCACCTCCTGGCATTCCCAGCAGTGGGTCTGGAAGGTGAGAGAGAAAAGTCAGAAAGCTGCTGGTGGCATAGGAGGGCCTGTTCCATGACCACCCAGAGGACAAAGCTGGGCAGCAGGTCCAGGTGGCTGCCCAGCCCACTCCTGGCCTCCAGGAAATATGGATGCCTAAGGCCTGGGCCAGGCATTGCTTCAGGAGTCAGGGCTGCATGTAGGAAGGACAGAACCGAAGGGAATGCAAAATCCAAGTCCTGAGCTCAGGGCTCATGGCAGGGCCCAAATACCCTGCTTACAGAGCTGGATGCCCCAAGGTCAATAAGGCAGCCCCAAGGGGCACCTTGAGTCATGGATCCTGGGAAAAGGCCAATCAGGAAACTCTGGAACCCTCTGTGAGCAAGAGGTGGGGAGAGCTGACCAGGCAGGGTCAGGCCACAACCCTCTCCCAAATAAGTCCATCCTGATAAATGACAGTGTCCAGGACACGAGCAGCCTTCAGCCTGCATTCTAGCAGGTGCTCATGAGACGTCTTTGGACCCCACAGCCACAGAACACAGGAGCTGATGCTACCATGCAGAAGGGATTGGGAGAGGGGAGTCTAGGGGAGAGCAGAAGAGGGGGTATAGGCACCTCTCAGGGTCCGCAGCCGCCTCCTGGCCACCTTCAGGTGCTTGGTCCAGCCCATGTCCTCCCCAAGAAGATAGTACCAGCCACTGATGTCCTGTCATGAGAAGGAATGACACATTCAGAAAAGGGAGGTAGAGGGCTCTGGCCAAGCAGTCACCGACTTCCTTCAAAAAGCAGCAGCTGGGCACCATCCCTCAGAGGACAGACACGCCCCAGCCCCCCTGCCCAACACTGCCACATCTGCACCTCCAGGAATCCTTTCCTGATGCTCCGGACGAGACTTTCCTCCCCTCCACTGACTTCCACAGACTCTCATCCTTGGAAGACAATCATCAACTTCCTCTCCCTCCTGCAATCCCATTAGACTGTACACAGGCTCTCTGACATGGCTAGCATGGAACCTGGCATACAATAGAAGCCCAATAAATGCTGACAAAACAGAAGGGATGGAGTAAAAATGGGATGGAGAGGCCAAAAAGCAGGCTTCCTGTGGCTCCTGCAGTCTCTGTGGGAGCATCTTATCCTACAAGATAAGAGCAGTCACACCAAGAGGACCTCTGCAGCAGGCCACAGAAGACAGACACAGTGCTGTTATTTAGGCCACTGCCTCAATGGGGCATCATGTCACAGACAGATGCTCACCCAAGAATTCCTGGACCAAGGCCACCTGTACTAGTGTGGGCTAGGTGGGACAACACTCCAGAAGCTCCCCCGGGGCCTACCTTGCTGGGAGTCAGAAGGGACCTCACCCCAAAGCTCATGCAGCCGATGAGTGCACGCTGCCTGGGAGAAAAGCAGAGAGTCAGTGTTCCCCTTGGGGCTGTGCAGGAGCTTGACCAGCAAACATCCCAGTTGTCCCATGCACTGTGACTCTTCCATGTGCACCAGTTCCTCTGATCTTCCTGGTGAGCAGATAGGGAGTTCTCTCCAGTTTACAGAGGGAAACACAAGTCTCAGCCTGGTTCCTCAGCAAGGCCACAGGACTAGAGAGAAGTCAGGTCCCAGGGAGAGTGAGAGTCCTAGGCTTTGGTATGGCCCTCGCTCTACCAACCCCAGGAGCTCAGACAACTTCACAGATCTGAAGTGTCCCGATGCTGGGAAGATGGGGGAGAGCTGGTCCCCACAGGGGCTCTGGGCCCCCAACTCAGCCAGGGCTGGATGCTCAATCTAGAGGAGAGTTACTGGTTTTCAGCTCAAGAGCTTTGTCTTAGGACCACGTGGGGTGTGGGCAATTCCCAGATGGCCACAGACCAAGAGCCAAAGGTACCCAACACACAAAATTCTCCAAGACCCATCTGACCTCGCTGCCAGCAGGGCAAGCAGGTATGAGGCAGAGCCAGCCCTCAGGGGAGCATCAGGCTATGGTGAGGGGCTAAGTTCAACCTGGGTTTCTTGGCTCAGAGGAATTCAAAGTTCCTGAAGGACGTTCACCATGGAGCCTCAACATTCAACAATCAGGAACTGATTAATACTTGATAGTCTCTTAATAATGTGGCATAAATTAATATTAATGAAATGCAAAAAAAAAATCCCTTACATTTGTTGGAGAACAGGAAGTTTACAAAGTTGTGGGGGTTTTTTTGTTTTTTTGTTTTGTTTTGGTACCAGGGATTGAACTTGGGACTTTGACCTTGTAAGGCAGGCAGCAGAACCACTGAGCTAAATCCCCAGCCCTCAAAGTTGTAGTTTAATGTGAAAGAGACTCACACACACAAAAAAAACAATGGCTATATGTGCTTAGTGGAATTATTAGGGGTTTTTATTTTCTTCTTTGATTTTCACTGTTTTGAATTTTCATAGAGAACAAGCACTACTTTTGTAATCAGAAAATTAGCAGCCCCAAAACAAATTTAATTATTATTTATTGCAAACATATACTAATAAAAAAGAAAAAAGCGGTATTAATGTATCTTTAAGTACTTCAATTATAGCATATCCTGCTGTATCCTAACAGTAGAGTCTTTAGGGGATTTCCTCTCATGTTTGGTTTTTTCTCTCCTGTTCTCTTCCCTCTTAGTGCATATCCCAATTCAGACTCCTTTTTAGACCGATTTAATAATTGTTCATCAAAAAACACCATGGATATTTAGACTGGAGCCTAACCCTGGCAGGTGAATTCAGTATCTGAAGGGCCTGCATAGACCAAAGATTTGGCCTGTCCTGTGAGGCACAATATCATAGCCAAAGGTAGCCTAGGCTGCCCGCACAGGAAGCAAAGCCCTCAGTCAGGCCTCCCAGAAACCTGGACCACCAGAACCAGAGCCATAACCACAACATTATCATACTTACTAATTACACCATAAGGAACTAAACTATTTGAACATTCTGTTTAATGATATGATGAAAACCAAGTAGTGGAAGTTACTAGTATCAGCTACAGCATTTTCAGAACTTGTGGCCAGAGAACACTTTTGAAGAGAATTATAATGGTAAGTACCAAGTTAAAATATGCATATCTATACACATAGTTAAAGAACACAAACTTTTATGATTATTAAGCGTCCTTGCTGTGCTCTATAGGTGTGTAACCTCTCCTTTAACCCATTTTATAAACAAGAGTTCAAGTGGCAATACAGTGGTCTGAAGCTTGTGACCAGTGATGGGTACGGAGCATAAGAACAAAAGTGAATGGCAAAATATGTGCTCAATTTAAGCCATCAAATTGAAAATAAATTGAGTTTAAATTCTGTAACTCTATAATAAAAAACAGTTTAAGATCCCCGAGGAGAGAGAGAGAGAGAGAAAATTAAAATACTTTCCCTAAAAAATAACATTTTTGTTGTTGCTTTTTTAAGACAGGATCTTGCTGTGTAGAACAGGTGACCGAACACATGATCCTCCTGCCTCAGTATCCTAAGTGTTAAATAATGCATTTTCATCTTACAGAGGGTCCTTTGCCCTATACTAGAAAGTAAACAATACCATTCTCTCTGTGTGTTCCACTAAGTTACCTCTAAGCCTTTATCCTCGTTATTCCCTTAGCCTGAAATGCCCTTCCTTTCCTTCTCTCTGGCTCAACTCACTGGGCCTTTTGCCAGCCTCTCAGCCCCAAACTACCTCTTGCCTCCCGTGCCTTCAGAATGTGTTGCCTGCCCTGTTCATCTGTCAATCTCACCCTGTCTGTGACATGCCCTGTATTGCTGTCTTGAGCTGCTATTTAAATTCCTGCCTGTTTGTCTTGTTTCCTTAACACTGCAGTTCTTGCCCAGTGCCTGCCAATCATGGACATGATGGATTCACCCATTTGTCAAGGCTTCACGAGCTTGGGCCTTGGCAGTCAGAAGTAACTAAGGCTTGGTTCCAGACACTCTGCACCTAGGGAAATTTCAGGCCTCTCCAGGGTGAGCACTAGGTCCCAAGTTTAGAGGCTGACTGGATTATTGCCATATGCTCAGGCTGCTTATAAAAGAAGTCTTTCTTCCTCCAAAGGTTTTTCAAAATCAACCTTCAGAAGTAGCTAATTGAAGAACACTCAGGGAGAGGTTCCTGCTTGTGGACATTAATTGTGACGATTTACTCTGCCTGAACAATCATGAAATCATTGGAGGCCCCTTAGCAGGAAGCAAAGCTCAAGGGAGGCTATTAACCATTTAGCATTCTCTAAACACCAGGGAATGAAAACTCCACTTATTGAAGAGCCAGGAGAGGCAGCATTTATTACAGCTAATGCACTAGCCTGGAGATTTAGGAAGTTTCAGCCATAGCCAGCATGAAAGGAAAGTGCACTGCAAGGGAGTGTGGGCACCTAGGCCCCAGTTAGGGTTTTCTGGAGTGTGGTGTTGAAAAAACAAAAATCGCTAGGAGGATGTTGGCAAAGTCATGACAACAACTTAAGGGGCAGCTCAGATGAGTGTCCGCCACTTGTGATGATCACTGTGACTCCGGCTAGCGCTTTCTTGGCCACTTCCCAAGAGGGAGGAGTGTTTGTTTTTGCCAGTGGGCTGAGGAGATGGACAAGGAAAGGCTGCTTTATTGAGGTGACTGCATTTTCCTCCTTGAGTAGATTATTACTATGGCTTAGTGTGATGGGAAAGGGCAAGGATGAGGGGGAGTAGGCAGAGCCACGGCTGAGGGAGAGTGGAGTGTGAGCACTTGGTGGGAGATAGCTGGGCACAGAGGCCTCGACCCTTGGCTGTGGCTCAGAGCGTGATGGGCAGGCAGGGGACCAACTTGGAGGATCAATCCATCACACCCTGCATTCCCCCTCCTCACTTGGCTTGGGTGCCTGTGAGAAGCTGGTTTTGTTTTGCTTAGGTCTGTCAGGTAGTGAGTTGTCACCTTTTCTGGAGAATCCAAATAATAATGGACTTATAGAGACTTTCCAGACCTCTGGTCTTAGGATACTGAGGCAGGAGGATCATGTGTTTGGTCACCTGAGCTACACAGCAAGATCCTGTCTTTAAAAAGAAACAACAGAAATATGTTATTTTAATTTTTTTTCTCTCTCTCTCTCTCTCTCTGGTATCTTAAACTATTTTTTATTATTGGGTTACAGAATTTAAACTCAATTTATTTTTAATTTGATGGCTTAAATTGAGCACATATTTTGCCATTCACTTTTGTTCTTATGCTCAGTACCCATCACTGGTCACAAGCTTCAGACCACTGTATTGCCACTTGAACTCTTGTTTATAAAATGGGTTAAAGGAGAGGTTACACACCTATAGAGCACAGCAAGGACGCTTAATAATCATAAGAGTTTGTGTTCTTTAACTATGTGTATAGATATGCATATTTTAACTTGGTACATACCATTATAATTCTCTTCAAAAGTGTTCTCTGGCCACAAGTTCTGAAAATACTGCAGCTGATACTAGCAACTTCCACTTGGTTTTCACCATATCGTTAAACAGAATGTTCAAATAGTTTAGTTCCTTATGGTGTAATTAGTAAGTATGATAATGTTGTGGTTATGTCTTTTTTAAAGACATCCTTTAGAGATACACACTGATGAAATGAGATGATGTCTGGGATTTACTTGACAATAATCCGCTGGAGGAAGGAAAAGGGAGTGAGGCACAGATGAAATAAGATCAGCTGGATATTGGGAAGAGACACTGGGCTGAGTGTACAATGGCTTCTGCCTTTGCGTACATTTGAAAATATCTGTGATTTTTTAAAACTCACAGGATCTCAAAATTGAAACAAACCTTAGAGACCACTGCATCTTACAGGCAAGGAAACTGAGGCCCACAGAGCAGGGGTCTGGCCCATGGTCTCACAGCCAGGCAGAGCCAACCCACAGTCTCCAGCTCTGAGGCTTGGTTCTCCTCAGCAAGCACTGTGATTGATCAGCAGGATGCACTGAGATCATCTGGTCCATCGCCAGCACACCTTCATAGATCATCTTGTTTCTCTAATATGTGTTTACAGCCATCCCTGGGAGGACTGTGAGGAGGAGTCCCACACCAAATGCTTCCCTCTTATCTCCTACTGGTTTCAGAATGGGATCACCACACCTTTGACTGGTCAACTGATGTAAAACTGTACCACAAATGCTCAGAGAAGCAGCCCAAGGCCTGAGGAGCAAGCTACTAACACAGAGAGTGTGGCTTTGCAGTCACTAATCATCCACATGAGGCAGCAGTCAAGTTGCACTGTGATGTAATTGTCAGCACACAGGCATGGTGCCAGACTGCCTGGATTTGCAGCTTGTTTTCACTGCATCCCAGCTGTGTTACCTTGAGCACCTTACCTGACCTTTCTGTATCTGTTTCCTATTTTTTAAAAACGCAACAATAATAATGCCCAACTTGTATGGTGTTGTGAGGATTAAATCAGATGACGCATGGTAGGCACTTAGGCCTGAAGTCCACATAGCAAGTGCCTCATCAGTATGAACTGTTATAAATCCTCGAACCAGGTCCTGGGGTTCCACAGACCTCAGTTTCCTCTTCTCTGCAATGGGACAATAATAATTCTCCTCAGGGATGTTAATAAAATTCAGTGAGAAAATATATGAAAAGTCATGGCACAAAGAAGAGTTTGGTAAATGCTTGTTTCTGCCTTCCGCAATTGTCTTTCGTGTTGCTAAGTTGGATGTCTGCCTTCAGAGAAGCACAATTTGATTTGGGAGCATTCGACAGAGCTGAAATTTCCTGCCATCTCTCTGTGTCCTGTAGCTCAGAGGTCTTCTTATTCAGAATGGATCGATAGAGGAGAGAGTCTATGGAGAAGGCAGAGGCTGAGCCTGCCACCACAGTGCCTGCAGCCTCTCATGGCGATCTGCCTTGCAGCCAGGCCTGTCTGAGCCTGCCCTGTCCCCCTTGAGCTTGGGGCTGGGACTGTGACCACAAGTTTGGCTGTGTTTTATTTAATAAGGAATCTCACTTTCCCAAAATAGGCAACAAGTGGAGACACTGCCTTGGTCACGCTGCCTCTCTGGGGCTGACTCACTTTCCCTGGCCTCACTTTCTCTTCCAAAAAACGTGACCTGAGTTACTGGCTCCTTCTCCTGCAGCTCTGCCCTTGAGCTCCACTCTTGACAAAGGGCAGAGCCCCATGGAGGGCATGGCTCATCCTCATCTCTACCAAAGGAGCTTACTGGGTGTCTGTCTGCCTCTCTAACACTCCTCCAGTGCCTCCTTCAGGGCTTTCCCTGCATCTTCCCCACTCTTCAAAGACAGGCTTCTGACCCCTGATCTTTGATTCTCCGTTGCTCTTTCTGGGTGGTCTCACCTTCTCCAAATGCTACCCACTGCCTTCATGGTCATGGCTCCATACCTCCACCACCACACAGACCTCTCTCCCCAAGCCCAAGGTGATAAATACTCCCACCTTCAGCTCTCACCTCTGCTCTCCAAACACCCACATCTCACCGCATCCAAAGCTAACTCACATTTCTGCCTGGTACATTCTGTCTTCTTTGGGGACACTACCAGCTTCCCAAGGATTATCGTCTACCTCTCCCACTGCTCTCATGAGCAAATCACTGCTAAGCACTACTAATTTACTCTCCCAAATACACCCTGGTTCTGTTATCCTCTTCTTGATCTCTAAGTTATCTCTTTCTCCCCAATCTACCAAAGACCAACCAAAATCACAGATCTAGGATGTGATCTCCCAATCCTTCACCCAATACCCTTCATTATCTCCTCAATGGCCAGACAGCTTCTCAAACACCAAACTGGCTGCGTGAAGTTCACCTTTCAAACTTGTATAAATGCAGATTCCTAGGCCCTGCCCATAAATAGTTGGATTTAGTCAAATCGATACGGCGCTTAGAAACCTGAGTTCCTCACAAGCATTCCAGCTGATTCTGATGCATACCCAGGATTGAGAACCACTGGCCCTTAGGAGGAAACTCACTGACCAAAGAGAATCCCTGCACCATCCCATTCATTTTATGCCAACTCTTTGTCTCATCTGTAACCAATGTCTACTTGGCCCTGACCCTCCACTAACACCAGCAAGTCTGTAGGTAACTGCTCACCCTGCCCTTGCCCTGCCCTCTCTACTGGGCCTCTCTTCTGTCTTTTTGCTGTGCATCCATAGGGACATAAAGTGTTGAGGGTAAGGCCTCTAAGAACCACCTTGCTGGATTCCCCTCCTAGCTCTCACACTCCCCTGCCTGGCACTCCTCCCTGCTCCACACGACCTGCCATTATTGACAGCCACATCTGCCCTCCTGTGCTCTGCAAAATCAGCCTGCTTGTTTCCTCCTACACAAAATTTCTGCGTTCCTGCCTCCTTGCCTTTGCTCATGCTGTACCCTACATGGATACCCTTCCCAACCTTCTGTTTTATTCCTAATCTTTGCCCAAAGTCAAAATCCCCCTTGTCTCATGAAGCCCTCCTTCGTCATCTCACCCACAGTGAACTTTCCCTCTTCTCACACTTACTGTCCTTATTACTCATTTCATCCTTTAGTCATACAACCAATATTTCTATTTCTTAAACAACTCTGTGCTAGGCACTAGATACAGTGGTGACAAAAAGCAAAATAGGCTTATTTTACTTACAAGGTACTTCTCGTCCTATGGAATTGAGTGTGTGCATATTGTTCCTGTAATTTATCTCCACTCAGCACCTGGTACCCCTACCTGCAGTGGGAGCACTGGAAACCAAACCCACATGTAGGTTGCTTGGCACCCCCGGTGGCCAACACAGTGTCTTGCTTATACCAAGCATTCAGCAAATGCTCCTTGACAGCAGGGTTCTTGGCTTCACCTGGAGTGATGGTGACTCAGGGTTGTGGCAGCCTGTGCAATTCACCATTGTCACTACCCTTCATTTATCCAGCAGGCACTAACTGAGCCCGTGCTACACGCTGGCCCCCTGGCTGCCGTCGATAGCCCCAAGCAGGGGCTTGCCCCAGCTCAGCAGTTCTCCTCACCTGGTCTTACTGGCTCTGTTCCACACGGTAAGCAGAAGACGCTTCTGACCATCCTCCTCTGGCACAGGGCTGTGAAGCAAAACAGACAACCAGAGTGTTCAGAGGGCTGAGCTCTGGGCCAGATCCCTGGCATCAGTTGTGACTCCAAAACTTTGGAAATAACTTAAATAGGTGGATAAATAAACTGTAGTACAAATAGGATACACACTTAACATGTGTTACAGAGTTCAAATCATATTAAGGACAAAAAGGAGGTCACAACATACCTTTATGAAACAATGCAGACATACACACTCACACAAAGGAGAGGATCTATCCAGAACTGCAGCAAAGTATATCTGTCTGAGTAGCAGAGCCATGGGCGTCTCCTATTTTCACTGCTCATCTATATTATTAATTTTCAAGAAGAGACTACAAGCCCATGTCTTTCCCATAGTCCTCACAGCTCTCCAAGGTGGGTACTATTGTTAGGCCCATTTTATAAATGAAGAGGCTGAAAGAAGTCCGCAAGTTTAAATCTAAAGGAGGGGAGGGAGGCACAACATCCCTCTGCTTGAGAAGCTCCTGCTAAAGGTGAGAGCTTGGCCCCAGGCACAGTGGGAAACTGCCTACTCTTCAGGCTGGGGATTGTAGTATGAGAACCAGCCAAGCGATACCATATCATTGTGGACCTCACCACTGGGCCCAGGGCCAGGGATGCAAGGACACAAGGGAATGAGAAAACAAAGACATCCTTTAGAAGTCACTGTTTTTCTGCTTAGATCTAGTTCTAGATCTGGCAAACAGAGCTGCTTCCAGATAAACACTCCCTCCCTCTTCTCTCAAGGGTCCATGGCTCCAGACTCTTACAAGAAGAAGTGCTCATGGAAAGCTGGGTCTCTGCAGTCTGGTATGGTCTGCGTCTTCTGAGAATGTATTCGATTACTTTCAGGGATCAAAGAAATCTTGAAGAAAAAAGAAACATTAGCTGATCTCATAGCCACAGAACCACCTAAACCCAGCAGCTACCTCTGCACATCTCTGGGCTGAAGGCTTCCTAGTGTCCTTCAGACCAGCCTCTGCAAAAGACAGCGTTAGATCAGATGGAAAAGATGTTGGAAAAGAACAAAGAGCCCCGGGACAGAGGCATTGGAATCAGATACTAGGACAGGCCTCATGGTGGCTGCTACCAAGAAGGCAGTTATGAGCTCAACCAGAGATAGGGTACAACTGTCTCTGCTCTTTCTCCAAGCAGGGAAGCTTCCCTCAAAGCCAGAGGCCTCTTCTCTTCTAAGTTTCCAGCAGCTCTGAGCACTCCCTTCCCTAGAAATTTAGCCCCCAGCAAGGGCTAAGCTGGTGCTCTCCCTGAAATGCTGTTCTCCTGCCTCAGGAGCCCAGCCCTGTTCCTAATCAAGTCCTTCCCCAGGACCTTGAGCATCAGAGGGCTTCAGGAAGAATGACGGTGACTCTTAAAATGCAGCCCTAGGGACCTAGCATAGGGCCTAATAAATTCCGACTGACCCATTGAAGGAGGTAATAGCCATGACCTCAAGTGGCCCCCAACCCAAAGGTATGCTGGGACTTTGGGACTCTACCAGAAATATGGCCCCTCAAATACCAACCCTATCTCCAGCCCCATCATATACCTTCACATAGGGATCACAGACTCCGGGCTCTTTGCTCATCAGGCCTTTGGCTTCAATGACTGAAAGAAAATTAAAATGTTGGATGGTAACATACACAGACTTGTACTAATTAGAAGATCTTAAAAGAAATACAAGACACACTTGTGAGTAGAGGGGTGATGGCCCTTACTCCTGGGCCCTAGTCTGTATAACAAGTATCAGATAATATTAAGCCCTCTATGGTCTAGTCCATCGCCTCCATTGCCCATGCTCTGGCAGCTCCTCAACATGGCATTATAGCGTGCATTCCATTTTCTGAATCTTACAACTGGAAAGGAGCTTTAAATGTATGGAGTCCACCACCTTATTGAAGGGGGAAAATGAGACTGCAAGGTGGACCCAAAGAAGTAAGAAATTTGCCCCAAATCTCAGCAATGAGAATGAGAGTTGTATTTAGAGCTCATGTCTCTTGACTGCCAGTCCAGGCTATTCTATGTACAAGGCTGCCTTCTGGGAACAGGGGGCGGGGTGGGGGGTCAAGCTGGAGAACATGGCCTGCATGGTGATCTGGGAGTGTGGTGACAGTATAGCACCGTAGTCGCAGCTTGGGTTCCAGAGGCAGGCAGACCTTGGCGTGAGTCCCAGCAGGACCACTTACTAACCATATGAGCCAGAGCAAGTTGCTTTGCCATTTTTCCTTGGGTTACTGATAATAATTGCACTTCGAATGATAGTTGTACCCTTTAAATGTATCTAAAGTGCTCAGTAGAATGTCTGACAAAATAAGTTAGTGCTCCACAAATGCTTGCTAAAGGATAAATAAAGGCAAGGGACAGGTGTGGGGTGAGTGTGGGTCTGGTCATGCACGAAAGAATGGCCCATTTGCCTGAGGACCACAGAAATCAGAGCCTCTTTCTGTTTCCTTTTGCATTTGGTTTTGATTGAGCCCTAGGGTTTGGCTTGAACACAGCCCCCAGCAGCCTGGAGCATGAGGCATGGCAAGCCAAAGGAAGGAGCGGGACAGGCTGGAAGAGATGAAGGGCCTGAGACTGGGGTAAAGCCAAAGCAAACTGTGCAGGACAAATGGAGTGGTGGAGGCCAAGATGCATTCTGCAAAAAATGTTTGCACAGCTGGAGTCGGATGCTGGCAGGCAAAGAGAACCTCTGTTCTGGTCCTTGGGAACTTCACCTTGGGCCCCTCTAGGCCAGGACCAAGGGACCCCGGGCGCCTGCTGGCTCACTCTCCCCTGTATCCTAGTTACTGCTCCTGTGTGGATCTGTCCCCTGGAGGGCATGGTTCTCGAGAGCAGGATCCCAGCCTAATGACTCCTGGTCTCCCTGGGTACCAATGACAGTGAGGCAGACCTGCCCCTTACCCCAGCTGCACCCCACACTGGGGTGCACAGACCAGACCCAGGGTAAAGCACAGTGTATCCAGGCTGTGATGAGGAGGAAGCAACAAACTCAGCCAGGGAAGGTAGGTCGGGGAGGGGCGACTCCTGGAGGGGAAAATAATAAGCAAAACGAGCCTTCCTTCCTGAGTCTTAATTAAGGATGATTAAGACAGGAACACTTCTAGCAAAAGCAGAGGAACAGAGAGGTATTTTCCAAAAGGAGTTTAATGAAACAATGTTGTTCCAGACACCAGTGAGATCAAAGGTGCAGAGGCATGGCCCAGCATGGTGCATTCACAGGGTGCAAGTAGCTGGAGGGAGGAGAGGGTGAAGGGTACCTTGAACAGCAAGAGCCAGGTAGGCTGAAGAGCCAGGCAGGCCTTGTGGACCATACAGAAGGATGCAGGCAATGGGGGCCACAGCAGAAACTTGGTAACTATTTATGTGCTGGATGAAAGGAAGAAGAAATGGATGGATAAAGCATCCATGCTGTGCCCCAGTCATCCTGGACAGCTCTTCAAAGCTATCATGCCCTCTCTGGACCCTGGGCCTTTGCACTTGCTGCTCCCTCTGCATGAAGCACCCAGAACAGCTCTCCTGCTCCCTTCTGCCTGGCACAAGCCTATTCCTCCTTCAGGGTGGAATGTGGACATTACTAACTTTCCCAAGACCTCTTTAGGATCCTACCAGCACAACCTAGACAAAGCTAAGTGCTTTTCCTTGATGTCCCCAGACCCTAGCACACAGTCAATGCTCAATCACTATTTTTGGAATTTATGGCTTTCTAGTTTGCTTAGCAGGCACTTATACAGGGATTACTATGTGCTAGGTTCTATTTCAAGCACTCTACCAATATTAACTCTTTTAACCCTTGTAGCAATCCATAAGATAGCTACTATTAGCACCACCACTACTGCCACTTGACATTTGGGAAAACTGAGTTTTGTTCAAGGACACTCAGCAAGTAAATTGTCCGAGTCAGCATGCGGATCCTAGTGGTCTAGTTCCAAAGACTGTGACTTTAACCATGCACTGCCCATCAGTGAAGGAATGAGAAAAGAGGGAGGAGGGGAATGGATGGAAGAAAGCAGCGAGGGAGAATAGGAAGGCTCTTCTGTGGACCTGCTTTACTGAAGTCAAGGGTGATATCGAAGCCTACCAAGGACAAAAGCCAACCACGTGGAGTCCAGACACAGAGGCCCCAGGACTGGGGCTGGGTCCATAGAAAGAGCCCCAAAGGATAGCCACTGTTGTCAGTGAACACACAGCAGGACACTGTACAAAGATGAGAAAAGAGACCATGGCCATGGTGACACGACCCCTTCCCTGGCTCCAGGAAGGAGGCAAGTGGCCTGCCCCTTCCTTGAGGGGGCTGCACATGGCCATACTCACTGTGGAGCAGCAGGACCCGGTCCTGGGCATCAATCGACAGCTTCAGCTGACCTAAGGAAACAAGGAGGGAAATTACTTCAGCCCAGCTCCTTGTGGGAGAACACTGGAGGAATGGTGACAGGGTCTCGCTACATCGTTCAGGCTGGCCTTGAACTCACTGTGGAGCCCAGGTTGGTCTCAAACTCATGGTGATCCTCCTGCCTCAGCTTCCCAAGTCCTGAGGTTATAGGCGTGCCCCACCACACCCAGCCACAGTCTCTGGTTGGAAGGGACCTCAGAAGCCTCTCCTCCACAGCAGGGGTCCCTTGGGAAATGCCCTCAGCACAGTTCTCTAATCTAGTTGGTGCCAGTGTGGTGATGGGGAGCTCACTCCTGCACCAGGCAGCCCAGTCAGACAGGGCCCGAGAGCTCTCTCGGAGAGGGGCTGTTGTCAGCGTTGGTGAAGGTGTAGGACAGCAGCACTCGCACACCCTGCTGGAGGGAGAGGGAGGGGCAGGGCAGGATAATTTCTGGCAATATCAACTGGAACTCAGACTTCTGTCTCCATCAACCTAGAAGTCTTCATTCTGGGTCACTCTCAGAGATAGACGCTCACCGAGGGTACACGGAGGCTGGCACCACTTCAGGGCAGAAAATCGGAAACATCAAATAAGGGCCTGAAATACCCACCGATATAAACATGGTGAAATAAACCACCCAGAGCTGTGGTATGGCATGGGTTGGCTCCACTTGACCCAGCATGGGAATAACATTGAGGAGTTTTTTAAAGGGACAACCAAACAGCAGAACAATAAATATGTGCACATATGCACATGTGTGTGCTCGTGTGTGCTTGCGTGCATGCGTGCGTGTGGGTGTGTGTGCATGTTCTGAAAGGACATCAAATTAAAAACAGTGATTGCCTGTAGGAAAGAAACTGGGAATTTAAAAGAAGTTGTCAAGAGAAATTCCAATCTGTTGCTGTTCTTGTTATATTGTTTGGGGTTTTTTTGTAGTTATTGCTTTTTGTTTCTGTGGTAGTGGGGGTTGATCACAGGGCATTCTGGGGCACACCTCTCCAGCCCTTTTTGTTTTTTATTTTGACACAAGGTCTCACTTAGTTGCCCAGGCTGTCTTCAAACTTTCCATCCTCCTGCCTCAGCCTCCTGAGTAGCTGAGATTACAGGCATGTACCACTATGCCCAGTTCTTACTGTTTTAACAATATACATATATTTATGAACTATGCATTTCTATAATCAAAATAAAGAAAAATAAAACAAAGGAAGAAGAAGAAGAAAGGAACAGAGGAAGAGAAAGAAAGAAAGGAAGGAAAGAGGGGAATGAGAGAACAGGAAGAGAGGAAGGGAAAATGTGAAGATAAAGAGAAGCAGCAAGCCTGGAAAGCAGGTGAATAATGGAGGGCTAGGCAAGGGTTTTTTGTCCCTGTTTTTATTTAAAGAAAAGGAAAACAAAACAAGACTTCAGACCGTACCCATGGACACCCAAGGCCTCCAGCAGTGACAGAGAAGAGGGAAGCCACGCTCTTTTTCCTTACTGACATATCAAAAATTACCTCAGGGCTGTGGGTGTAGCTCAATGAAAACAGTTGCCTAGCGTGCACAAGGCCCTGGGGTCCATCCCCAGGGAAAATTCCTCTCTGTCCAACAGACTCTGCCTGGAACCTCGAGAGGCTACTGAACTCCATCCACCCAGAGGCACATGCAGGGAAGGCCAGGGAAGCAGGCCGGACACTTGCACCTGCTCAGCTGTGACAACCCTGCCTCATAGTCACCTCCCTCAGCCGTTACCTCCAGGAAGGAGTGGAAGCCCTTTCTCTTTTGCAATTTCTAGTTATTCAATGCTCTATCTTACTTGAAACCAAAAAGGGACGCTTGGTGACTTTCATTGACCAGATGGGGTTCTGCCAGCTCTCGGCTCTCTCTTCTAGATCTGAAATCCGAAGTCCTTCTGCCATTCATCACCCTAATTGCTCACTGGACTGCTGGCTGAGGTTTCTGCTTTGCTGCTGGCTGGAGCAAGGATGGGCAGGGTTTGAAGAATGAAAAGAAGGGAAGCTCCATGTCTCAATACTCTGCATGAGTCCCCCAAACACTGTGACCTGGTAATCCCTTCATCCTCGCACTGTGAGTATAAGCCACACACAGTCAGAAGCAATTCGGAGTCCAGCAAACCCTGGCCCAGCTCTAACCCACCAGAATCCCTGCTGCTCTCCAGGCCAGGATGCAGGTCTCAGCCCAGGAGGCCTGTTCCAGTTCCAGCCCTCACTGCTCTCCTCTCTCTCTCAGGACCACAGCATCCTCGGCTGCAGGGTAGAGCTAATGATAGGATTACTGTACTCCCCACGATGGGCTCAGATAATGCTGGAGGGTCAGGAGGTTCCCCAGTGAAAGGCTCTTTGAGAATCCATAGCATTATTATCTCAAGGTCTGAGCAATTACCACTTTGGGACTCCCTACAGCTAAGACACCTCCTGTATAAACTGCCTGCTCCAGAATAGGGTAGAAGGGAGGTTTGGAAACAGACAAGGCCAGCAGTCACGGATCGGATCTCACCAACCCAACCATGCTATGTTTAGCACGAAGTGTTTTTTTTTTTTTCTGAAACTACTACAAGTGCAAAGCCAGCTTTGGCCCAAACATGGTTGGATTTCTAAAGCCCTGGAAGCCCTGCACTGCACAACACCTATCACCTAACAATGGCCCCTCACAGAAATCGGCAAGTTTCCCAACACAAATGGCTAATAATCCCCTTTGGGAGACGCTTCAAGGCACCTGCATGAGGCCGAGTGAGGGAGAGTGGATCTGAACACCCAGACACCTGTCCTCAGGGGGTTCCCAGCCCAGTAGCTCGGACAGGGATGTGCAAGGCTGAGGCTGGAGCTGAAGAGGAGAGTATGAAGCCTGACTTGGAATTCAGGAGTCTGCAAGCTCCCGAAGCTCCTTGGAGCTTCCCCAGCAGCCGCACCAAGCAGGGTCTCCTCAGCGAGCGCCTGGAGCTCTTCTGCTGTTACAGCAAAGACCAAGCCCTGCAGATCAATTTCCAGTCTCCCCAGCTTAGCCCTAGGCTCATGGATGAGGGTAAAATGAACAATGAGATCCTTCCCTGGGCCGTGGCTGTCCCCTCGGACTTCCCCATCTGTCCATCCCATCAAATGCATGATACTCAAGGTCCCTTAGGTCATCTTTCCCAACTCCTTATTTGGTAGCCAGAACAGTCACGCTTGAGATGGAAGCTGACTTGCTCTGGGCCCACAGTGTTCAGTAGTCTCAGAACCAGGATTGGAGGCCAGAACTTGGTCCCAATCCCAGCACTCTTTCCTGCCCCTCAGCCTTCCAGAATCCACCGCCCTCTAACGGGCATGCCCTCTGATGAGCTCCACCCTTCAAGGGCCAATGCAGCCCTCAGGTTCAGGAGCAGAGAGAAGCCAAGAGGGAGCCAGAGAGGGCAGGGTCCAATAAATGTCTCCAAGTCTAGGGGAATAAAGCCCCAGGAGAAGTCAGGCTGACTCCCTGGAATCCCTGGAATGCACCAAGAAGCCAAAGGGAGAGCACGCTGGAAGAGAGTGAGCTTAGTCTTAGTTACTTTTCTTGTTACTAGGACAAAATACCCAATACCCACAATTTAAAGGAGGAGAGGTTTATTTGGGCTCACAGTTTGTAAAGGTTTCAGTCTAAAGTCAGCCGGCTCCAAGGCAGAGAGCAGCATGGCAGAGGAGAAACAGCTCATGGTGTGGCAGCAGGAAGCACAGAACAATCAAGGGAGGAGGAAGGGAGACGCCAGCTTCCAGGCCCCCGCTCCAGTGACCCACTCCTCTAACCAGGCTTCACCTCCCAAGTCATCAGGGGACATCTAGATATAAACAGTAACAGGCCCAAATTCTGCCAGGCCACAGGCCTGAGCTGGGTGTGGACTCACTGGGCACAGTGCAAAGGGTATGGGAGTGGGCTGAAGAATTTCAATCTGGCAGATGTTTCTCAGTAGAGGACCACAGAAAGGTGAAGTCTGATTCTCATGACACAGGAGAGGCACACTCAGAAAACAAAGCAAGATGCGGGCTGCTCCTTACTGTGTCCCTTAGGGGGCCCATGACATTCTGGGGTATGCAGAGAATACATCTAGAGAGATTTGCCTGGCTCATGTAAAACAGCAATCACCCTAAAACCCAATTCACTCCAAAAGCAGCTGCCCATTTAAGAACTGTTCCATGTTAAAAGCCACAGGAAGGGAAATGATACAAGGATAGAGGCACAGAGGGGGTGGGATCTACAGGGAGTCCGGCCAGTCACTGACATTCACATATTCACCCGCAATTTGTGAAGACCACCTGTACCCATGCCTTGCATGCAGGAGGAGAGCAGGAGGAGCTGCTGCTAAACACCTCCCTACCCTGGTTCTCAGCCACCTGGTCCACACAGCTGCCCTGGTCCAGGCTCAGATTCAAGTTTACCAGCTCTACTCTCTGCCTTCTAAGAGAGAAGCAGTAGGCTTCTGTGTCGGGGAACTGGAAGCCACGCAGCTCTTGGGACAGAGCTCTGGAGAATTTCAAGCATCTGTTGTGTAGAAAAGGGATGATCTTGAGATCCATGTAGAGAGATGACTCTGGCTTGTGATGGTGCCCACAGACGGAGACTCAAAGAGTCCAAGGGAACAAGGGCCGCCATGCTGGGGAAAAATGGTAGTGGAGCCACTTAACCCCCTTTGCTGGACACAGGGCTTCCTGTGGAACCTGTATGCTTCCCAAGCTAATTTCCTTCCAGAAAGATTGCTCTGGCCAGCAGAAGTTTTCTGGTCTACTCAGCATAAACTAATAAATTAGCATTCAGGTCTCCTTCCTGGGCAAGCCAGGAAATTAAAAATTTCTGAATCTACCACAGTCAGCATCTGACCTTGGCTGGTCCACAATGCCATCAAAGCTAGCAGTCCTGTGGGGCTCGGACCCAAACATCATAAGGGCCTCATGCTCCTCCCACCCTAGGGCCCAGGGCTGCAGCAAACTACGGGGCTGGGCACAAGCACGGGGAGAAGAAAGGCAACATTTGTTAGATGTTTACTAGGTCTTCAGCACTCTAGTATATGCTTTTTATTTACCTTACTCTTCACAAAACTCCATGAAAGAGCTGCTGTCTTTAATCCTCACTTACAGGCAAGGAAATGGAAGCCTGAGAGTTAAACCGGCCATCAGTGGCAGAGCTGGGGCTTGAACCCCAGCAGTACGGACCAGGGCACCCACTCTTCACCACTTCGTTCCTATTCTGAGCTTAATATCTATCCACTGTGTCTTAGATGCTCCTCCTTTCATGAAGTAAGAGACTGGTTCCCTCCTTCCAGTGTAGGCTGGACTTGGTGACTTGCTTCTAACAAATAGAATGTGGTACAAGCGACAATCGGTGACTTCCAAGGACAGGATATAACAGAGACTATGGGTTTCCTTGTTTTTAATTGCTGGAGAATGGACCCAGGGCCTTGCACATGCTAGGCAAGTGCTCTACCACTGAGCCACACCCTCAGGCCCCTGTTCCCTTTTCTTCTTCTTCTTTTTTTAGCAGCTGTATTATATAAAAATCACCAATTTTAAAATACATAATCCATTGTTCTGTAGTTTTTTCACATGATTGTGCAACCACTCACTGCTGTCTAATTTTAGATCTTTTTATCCTCCCCTAAAAGAAATCCCATACTCATTAGCAGTCACAGATTCTTCCCCTGGGCCTTGTCAACCACTAATTTTTCTGTCTCTATGGATTTGCCTATTCCAGACATTTCATGTAAAAGGAATCATACATGTGGTCTTCTGTGACTGGCTTCTTCTCACCTCACATAATGCTATTAAGATTCACCCATGTTATAGCATATATCATTATTTCATTTCTTTTTTGTGGCTGAATAATACTTCATTGCCTAGATATACCACATTCTATTTATCCATTCATCTGGTGATGAACATTTAGATTCTTTCCACTTTTGGGCTATTATAAATAAGGCTGCAATGAGCATTTACATATAAGTTTCTGTGTGGGCACTTTTTTTAATCCTGTAAATATATACCTACCTGTAGAATTGCTAAGTCAAATGGTAACTCTATACTTCACTTTTTGAAGAACTGCCAAACTTTTCCACAGTGGCAGGACCATACATTCCTGTCAACAATGTACAAGATTTCAAAATCCGTCCATCCTCTCCCACACTTTTTGTCTGTCTTTAATTATGGTTGTCCTAGTACAAAAATATTTCATTGCGGTTTTGTTTGTTTTGTTTGATTTGGATACTGAGGATTGAACCTAGGGCCTTGGTACTGACCTAGACGCCCAGCTCTTTTTTTTTAAATGTTTTTATTTTTTTTTAAATTTTTTTCATTTTGAGTTAGGGTCTTGCTAAATCACCAAATTGTTTAGGCAGGGCTCAAACTTGTAACCCTCCTGTCTCAGCCTCCCAGAGTTCTGAGATTCCAAGCATGTGCCACCATGCATGGTTCTCACTCTGGTTTCGATTGTCACTGCCCCGACAGCTAACGATGTCGAGCGCTTTTTCATGTTCTATTCACCATTAGTATATTTTCTTTGGAAAAATGTCTATTCAGATCCTTTGTCCAATTTTTTGGGTAGTACTGAGGTTCAAGTGTAAGGCCTTATGTATGCTAGGCAAGTGCTCTACCACTGAGTTACATCCCTGGCCCTTTTTAATTTTTTTTTTTTAATTTTGAGACAAAGTCTCACTAAATTGCTGAGGTGGGACTCCAACTTTCAATCTCCTGCCTCAGCCTCCTGAGTAGCTGGGATTATAGGCATGTGCCACCTACTTGGCATTTGTCTACTTCTTAATTGGGTATTTGTCATAGGGGTTCTTTCTTGCCTTCACATTTATATCACTTGCTCATAAAGAAGCCAGCTGCCATGTCACAAGGAAATACAGCAGCCCTATGAAGAGCCCCATGTGATGAGAAATGGAAGCCTTTTGGGAGGAAGGGAGTTTAAGCCCAGGAGCACTGTACCACTGAGCTATATCTTCAACCCTTTTTATTTTTTATTTTGAGGATCATACTAAATTTCCCAAGCTGGCCTTGAGCTTGCAATTATCCTCCCTCAGCCACCACACTCAGCTGAACAGCAGCCATCTAACAACATTAACAAGGAGCTGAGGCCTCCTGCCAAGAGCATGGGAATGGCCACCTTGGAAAGGGACCCTCTAGCCCCAGTAATCCCCATTCAAATCATTACTGCCACAGCTAACACGTTGGCTGCAACCCCCTAGAGGAACACTAAGCAAAAACCATCCCTCTGAACTACTCCTGAACTCCTGACTCACAGAAACAGTGGGATAATGAATGTTTGGTCTCTTAAGCCAATAAATATTGAGATAAAGTGCCTCCACAATTAGATCACATAAATCTGATCTCCATTCTGAGGCAATTTTTCAATTTTAAAAATTGTGAAGACAAAATACAGTTTAAAGATACACTGGAATAGCTGAATACAATGGCAGGCTCCTATAATTCCATCTACTTGGGAGGCTGAAACAGGAAGATCACAAGTTCAAACCCAACCAAGGCAATGTAGCAAGATTTAAAAGTGGGCAGGGGGCTGGAAATGTAGCTTAGTGCAAAGTCCTTGGGTTCAATCCCCAGGGCCACAAAATAAATAAATAGTAAAAACTTAGAGAGAGAGAGAGAGAGAGAGAGAGAGAGAGAGAGAGAGAGAGAGAGAGGAGACACACCAGTATATTATGACTAAGGAATGAAGAACACCTATTTTTGAGGTGCTTGATTTTCTTACTGGGGAATACTGCTAGATCCAAACCGCACCCATTGCCACTAAACTGAAAAATGTAGAATTGTCCCATATTAACCCAAGGTACATATTAATCCCAGAACTCTGGGAGGCTGAGGCAGGAGAGTTACAAGTTTGAGCCCAGCCTGAACAATTTAGTGATTTAGCAATGCTTCACTGCAGAGCAAGTGCTTTCCTTTTTATACATTTGTGCTGAAAATTCATATTATTCTGCCTGCTGTGATTTTCCTGTAAATGTTATCATAATGATTTTTCAAATCACATGTATCAAGTCATATAATTTTAAGTCCAAAATTGTCAATTTTACTACATTTTATAAACTACTCAGAACCCTTATCTATTCCAGAGTACAACGTCTTCTGCATAGCTAAATGCGTGTTATTTCACAATGACGAGCATCTGTTTTATGCTTGCTGATGGCTTTAAGCAACACAAGGGAATCTATAATTTATTTTCATTATGTTTTATACTTGTGTTATTTTCTAAATTATCAAATGAGGTTTTCCAGCAAAACAAGTTTAACACAGAGAACACAAGCAGGGAAGCACAGATCTCTAAGTAAAACATAGGTTTTGAAGTCAGTGAGGCCTCAGGAAGCCCTAGCTCCAACACTGTACCACCGGTGAGAAGATAACCCTTCAGCGCTGTCCGGGCTTGGAGAACTCAGGCACGGAAATCACCCGGCACATGCGCATACACGCGACTCCCGCTGAGACAACAGGTATGGAAGGAGGACAGAAGGAAGGAATGAGACGAAAAGAACCACTCAGAAAAACTAGAAAATGTATGTTGGAAACTTCCATTTCCGGGATGACAGATACACTGAGGAAAACTAGAAAAAACAGACAAAATATTTAAAAGTGTCTTCTTAGAGCTGTAACAAGACAGAGAGGAACCCCTGGCCAGTATACGGGAGCCAGAGGTCTGTGGAAGTAAACCCAGGGCTTTCCTCAGCTAATTTTCTCCTAGATTCTAAGGGACAACTGGAAGGTGGGAAGGCCATGCAGAGTTTCTGCCTCCTTCTCAGTTCCTCCTTGAGGAACAGGGGCTGGAGACCAGAGCTATCTAAGAAGCAAGGGCTCTTTTGAGCCTACTTTTGCACGGGGACCAGAAAGTATCACCCCTTAAAAATAGGGTGAAAAATAGGGTGTTGTACCTGTCCCCAACAATGAATTAAGATTATCCCGGGCCAGTATGGTGGTGCTTGCCAGTTATTCTAGCACTCTGGGAGGCTGAGGCAGAAGGATCACAAGTTCAAATCCAACCTGGGAGACTTAGGAAGACCTTGTGTTAAAATAAAAATTTCTTAAATGGCTGGAGATGTAGCAAGATCCTGGGTTCAATCCACAGGACTACAAAACAAAACAAAACAAAACAAAAATGTATCCCAGATTGCTATTTGCTTTAAGAGCAAATCTCTCTTTGAAGGAAGACATCACCCCATGACTGCAGGGAGAGGAAAGATAACACCTCTGCCTCTGCCCCTAACAGACACAGAATACCTTAAAGTCAAGACGCATGAGGCAGGAAACCCAGGATGGAAAGAGATAGATCAAGCAACTATGCCCAAATAGTTAAGTTTGTATTGGGAAAAGTAGATTTTTACCTCTGCTAGAAATAAAATCTTCATAACAACAAAATAAGATTCGTCATAAAAGTTCCTATTTAACAGAAAGATAAATTTATATATTCTTCATATAGTTTCAAAATATATGAAGGAAAAATGACAACAGCAATGAGAAATAGATAAGTTTGCCATTATAATCAGAATGCCAACACACCTCTCCTGGTAACTGATAGAACAAACTTGGAGAAAAAAAATCAACAAAGTTACCAAATATTGGAACAACATAATTAGCACCCTTGACCTGAACATGACATAAATGAAGATGCCATGCCTAACAGCTGCAGAACCCTTCTCAAATACACACAGAACGTTTATAAAACCTGCTGGCCCATCAAGCAAACCTCAGTGAATTCCAAAGACCTAAAGGATACAGAAGATGTTCTCTGACCAAAACACAAAATAATTGATAAAAATATTACTAGAAAATTCTCACTATTTGGAAATTAAGAAGTATACTTCTAAGCTGGATGAGTGGTACATGCTTGTAATTCTAGCATTCTGGGAGTCTGAGGCAGTAGGATTGTTAAGTTTGAGCTCAGCTTGGGCAGTTTAGCAACTTAGCAAGGCCCTGTCTCAGAATTTAAAATTTTGAAATTTAAATTTTAGAAATTCATAAAAGACTAGAGCTGTAGCTCAGTGTTAGGGCCCTGAGTTCAACCCCAAGCACCACAAGAACAGAAGGAAGGAAAGAAAGAAGGAAGGAAGGAAGGAAGAGAGGAAGTGAAAAGGAAAGAAAGAGAAAGAAGAAGACACTTTCATATAACCCAAGGATTGAAGGAAAAATGACAATGAAAATTGGAAAATATTTTGAACTAATCAATAAAGAAAAAACCATATGTCAACTATGAATCTTCTGAATATTGATAATATTCAAATTTTGACTCTGGTGAAAGTTACAAAGGTACTGTGTATGCTTCGAGATAAATTACAGAACTGTATATCTATGGGGGACACTTTGTGTAATACTTCAAAATAGAAGAGGTTTAAAAAGAACATGCACTGAACTGAAAACGAGGCCAAAGGACTTTCGATAGGCAGAAACGTTGAGAAATTTCCCAAAGCTCCCAGACAGACAGATTCCAAATGACAGAACAATCATCAGTGAGAGGCCTCTGACAGCAGCCGCTCCTGAGAATGGCGTTTTCTGTCCGCCAGGAGCAGGTCCACCAGGTGCCGCACAGCAGGCTGGGAAAGGCCAAGCTGGCAGAACACGTGGAAGGCCTCCAGGTCACAGTTGACCTCACATTGCCCAACACGGCGAGCAGCAGGTGGGCATCAACTCCCCTGCTCACTCCAGAAAATGAGCCATTTATCTCTGCAGCTTCAGTGAGAACCAGATAAAGGGGAGAGTGGGAATCCAATTGCCATCGTCCTGCCACCACAAACGAGGGAGAAGAAAAAAAGTGCCCAACGAGTCCACCCCATTCCCCTGCCTTCAGAACTGCATCTTCCTCTGATGAATCACAGACCTCAGGCTGGCCTCCTCCGGAACCTGCACTTAGAGCTGCTTCTTACAACTTGCACCTTGTGAGTTCATTGGAGGTGGCATATCTAGCAACACGCGGGTTGTGTCACCCGTGCCTGCGGTGCCCTGCATCACTCGGGACATGGCCAGCTGGCCCATCATCTCCTGGCCTGACACTCTGGAAGAAAGGTACCTGTTCTTTTCCTGGCCACGCACCACTTCCAGATTACCAGAGACCCTAGGCAGGGTAACTATTTGGTTCAGAAATCCCAAGTAAGTTAATAACTTGGCTCATCGGGCAAGCTAGTGAGTTAGTATTCCTTTAAGAAGATATTTCTCAAATATTTATCTAACATTTTTATAATCCTGGGGTTTTATTTTCTTTTTAATTTTTATTTTTATTAGTACATGTTCGCAGTACATAATGATTATATTCACCGTGGGGAGTTGGTATGTGTACATAACACATTTTAATTATTTCTATCTCCCCTTCCTCCTCCTCCCTCCATCCCTTCATTCTCTTCCTCTGTGCAAAAGATCAACCTCCTTATCTACTATTATCTATACTTTATTTTGGTCTTTATTTTTATTTTGAGTTTCTCATATAAGAGAAACTGCAATATTTAAGCATGTGTGCCTGATTTATTTCAGTTAACATTACGGTCTCAGCGGGCATCCAGTTTCCTACTACTGACTCAAGTTTATTCTTCATGGCAGAGAAGTACTCCATTGTGTATAAATACCACATTTTCTTTATCCATCTATTGATGGACATGTAGGCCACTTCCAAGATTTGAACAGGGATATGCATGTATCACTGTAATATGATGTCTTTAACTCTTTTGGGAAGATATCTAGAAGGGGAATAGTGGGTCAAATGTAATTTCTAATTTTAATTTTCCAGGAATCTTCATAATGATTTCTATAGTGATTATACTAGTTTACAGTCCCACCAACAATGAAGAAGTACCCCCAGCCCGCTGCCTCACCAGCATTTGTTACTGTTTGATTTCTTGTTGATAGCCATTCTTTCTGGAGTGAGATGGAATTTCAGTGTTGCTTTAATTTGCCCTTCTAGAATGGCCAGACATGTTGAACCTTTCTTCGTGTATTTATAGGCCATTTTTACTTCATCTGATAATTGGATATTCATTTCAGTTGCCCATTTTTTGACTGAGTCTTTTATTTGTGGAGGTCTAATATTTTTAGTTCTTTATATGTTCTAGATATTAGTCCTCTGTCCAAAGAATAGCTGGCAAAAATGTTTTCCATTCTGTAGCTTGTCTTCACTCTTTTGGCTGTATCCTTTGCTATGCAGAAGTTTTCAATTTGATATGACCCCATTTGTTGATTCTTGATGTTATTTCTTATGCAGTTGGGGTTCTGCTCATTTTTTATTGAGACAGGTTCTCACTATGTCTCCCAGGTTGGCTTTGAACTCACAAGCCTCCTGCCTCAGCCTCTGCAGTCAACTGCTTTTCAATAAAGATACCAAGATCATCTAACAGGAATATAAAAATATTTTCAATAAATGGTGCCAGGATAACTGGATAGCAATATACAGAAGAACAGAACTGGACCCTTAACTCCTACATATAAAAAATTAACTCAAAATGGGTCAAAGCCCTAAATTTAAGAGCCAAAACTTTAAAACTTCAGGAAAAAAATAGATCTGTGACCTTAAAGCTGGTAAGGGATTCAGAGATACAACATTAAAAGTACAAGCAACAAAATAAAAAAAAATTGAACTCCAAAATTAAAAGCATTTCGAGCTAAGTGGATGCACATTGAGGGGATACTCTTAAGTGAAATAAATAGGACACACATGTGTAAATACCGAATAGTTTCTCTGGTGTGAGAAACTGAAAGTGTAAATAAGGACTAAATGTATAATAGGTCATGTGAAATAGGAAGAAAAGGGGCAAAGCGGAAGGAAGTGGGAGGGCTAGGGAAAGGATAGAAGGGAATGGGATTAATATGAGAAAATGGAAAAATAGGAACAAAATCTTTGTAAATAGGGAGGACTGGAGGGGTTGAAGGGAGGGCTGGGCAAGGGTGAAAAATAAGAACCAAGAGAGACTATGTAAAGGTGCAAATTTCCAATGATGAATGTCATTATGTTGTATACCTAAAATGTACCAATTATTAGAATGAATAATCGATAATGTAAAATAGGAAGAAAAGGTCCAAAGGGGTAGGGGTAGTGGGAGGGGCAGGGGAAAGAAAAGAAGGGAAAGGAAAAAATGATGAGAAATGGAAAAAATAGAAATAAAGTCTTTGTAAATAGGGAAGGGTGGAGGGCGTGAAGGGAGGGCTAGGAATGGGGAAAAAATAAGAACCAAGATGCATTATGTAAAAGTACAATTCCCAGTGAGAAATGTAATTGTGTTGTATACCTACAATGTACCAATAAAAGAATTTAATACAAAAAAATAAAATAAAATAAAATAAAAGCATTTCAGCTTCAAAAGACATTATAAAAAGTGAAAAAAATCCATACGTTGAAATAAAATATTTGTAAATCATGCATCTAATAAGGGACTTATATCTAAAATGGATAAAGAACCCTTATGACTTAATAATAAAAATATACATAGCCAAATTTTAAAATGAACAAAGGATTTGAATAAACTTTTCTCCAAAGAATGTATACAAATAGTCAATAATCATATAAAGAATGCTTAAAATCACTGGTCATCAGGAACATGCAAAACCATTATTAGATACCACTAGGATGGCTAGCATTAAAAAGTTAAATAATAACAAGTGTTGGTGAAAATGTGGAGAAATCAAAGCCTGCATACTCTCCTGATAGGAATGTAAGATGGTGTAGACACTGCAAAAGCTTGGCAGTTCCTCAACTAGTTGAACAGTTACGTTATGACCCAGAAATTCTATTCCTTACTATAAACCTAAGAAAAATGAAAGCGTTAATCCACACAAATGTTTGTGGCACCATTACTCATAATAGCCAAAAAGCAAAAACAACCCAAATATCCACCAACAGATGAATGGATAAATAAAATGTGGTATATCAATGGAATATTATTATTCAGCCATAAAGATGAATGAAGCACTGATATAGGGAACAACATGAACAAATCTTGAAAAAGTTATAAGAGAAAGAAGTCAGTCACAGAAAAACACATATGATTCCACTTATACAAAATGTCCAAAATGGTCAACTCTAGAAACAGAAAGTAGATCGGTGATTGTTTGGGCCTGGGGCAACAGAGGACAAGCAATTGAGGGTACTAAGCTAAAAGGTGTAGTGTTTCTTTCTGAA